>NW_026844361.1:13247721-13847721 GCF_029955315.1 Cylas formicarius | reverse complement strand
GTTTATACGGCCGATATGGCCATATTGAAGAAACTGACAACTGAAACACTGCCTTATAGTTATAGCCAATTATCTTTAAAGGATAAATCCATTTTTTAGTTTTTATTTTTTTTTATCCGGACTCGTGCGTCTTTTCGTTCAATTTTTTTTTTGATATTTTGATTTGATTTTTGACACTCTTAAAATACTTAGGGAACCAAACTCTATAACTGTGCAAAGTTTGAACACGATCGCTTTAAATTTCGGACACTTATCGTGTTTCGTAGCGATGTGGAAAATGGCGAAAAAGGAGAGACGCGAAGGTCTGATCGCGGCCATTTCTTATGAGATCATGTGTCACGTGGGCTGTTTAAAAGGAGAAGAAATTCAGCTCTCTCACCCAATCCGTTCGGAAGTTATTCGCGTTTTTGAAGGGCGTCGACAGAGAACAGAGAACAGAGAACGGAGAACGGAGAGCAGACAAAAAATTAAAACGTCTATTTAATAATGGGTATTGTAATAAATGAATCAATAAACTTTCTTGAGTACCTTTTGCAATTCTGGTTTGTTGAGCAAAGGGTCGTAGGTGGCGCCCTTTTCGCTTTGAATTTGTCTCGGTGCGGTGCCATTGGCAACCATGTCTACGGCCCTCGCGCACGCGGACACCCCCACTGGGTACAGAAATCGTTTGTACAGGGTGTCGACGGTATCGTCTTCCCACACGTCGCATTCTTCTTGGAGTAGGATCGGGCCGGTATCGAGGCCGTCGTCCGCCCAGAATATGGTCAGACCGCCCTTTTTGTCGCCGCATATCAGCGTCCTGCGAAAATTCAAATGGAGCAAGTTGGGGAGATCTGGGGGCCATACTCAACACTATCTGATGATATCTTTTTAAGAAGAATATGTGCCACATATTGAATAGTTTTATTATTAGATAGGGCGTAAAAATGATTATTTAATTAAAATTAAAACTAAAACTTGGATGATTATTAAAATCATTGCTTATAGAAAATTAAAAAGGCAATAACGATTATTCACGACAAGATTTCTTTACGTACTAGTGTAGGAAATGTCGAATTTTTTCTCAAAGTATAAATTTCTTTCCATTTAACCTAATTAACCCAATTTACTTTTGTAAAACAAGCTGCAAGTACACTATATTTATAGCAATATTTGTGTCGTCAAAACTTTTGTTCTCCTAATGTCTGTTGAGAGCGATCATGGCCTGTTATAAAAAAAATCAAATCTTGCTTTTATGCCCTATCCAATAATATTCAATACGGAGCCCGTAAGAAAATTTAAAAATCATAACGACCGACATCCCTATGCTATCCCATCCTTACATTGGACATACTGTATATAGGGTTGTTTGTGGTAACATTTTAAAATTAAAAGTGTTAAAAGTATCGAAGTTAATTTAAAAAAAAAAAGGTTTTGTTAAATTTTGTCAAAGTTTAATCTAATTCTAATTTCTCAAACATATAAGAATGATTCAAAGAAGATTTTATATCTCAATTATAATAGGCGTCTCATCTTATACCAATAATTTATCCTAATGTAGGATATACCTGAAGCCATTCGATATGTAAATGAAGAGTACATTTCATGGTAAGTAAAAAAATGTGGGTTTCCAATTAAATTAAGGTAATCTTGCTAATATATTATTATTATTTTTCGGCCACCCTGTATAAGTTAAGTTTTTAATAATTGAGATATAAATTATCTACCGTAAATTTCAAGATTCAGGTATCAAAAACCTTACTGAAACACACACACACACTTATTTTCAGCTTGGAAACCAAAAATGCTATAATATAAAAGGGTTTCATTTTAAAAAAATGAAACTTTGACATTTTAATCACTTTCGGTATGAAACTTTAATCATTTTATACTATGAAAGTAATTTTAAAGAGTAACCATGGTAAAACTTTTTGAAAATCTTTAATTTCCGTGCCTTTTAGCGCGAATGACTCTGTATACTGAAATAATAAGTAATAAGAGGGTCTGCTAGAACGCTTGAAATTTTCCCTGATAAAGTTTTACTGTGGTATTGTTTGCGCCCAGACATATATGGGTGTGTAGGAAAGGTATATGGAGGTGTATGTATGGAAGTATATGCAAGACATACGCAGTAGTTCAAATGTACAGACCTGTCTGGCCCGACTGATTAGCCACTGGGCTATTGTCTACAATTGACATTTTATGAGTAGGAATTTTCTTATCAAAATGGGCATATGAGGAAGTTTTTAGATACGGACTATCAAATTAAAAGTTTTTTTTTTTTTGTAGAACTGAAGTTGGCGTTTGTTGTATTGTCTGGTCGTTCTTTTTATATTTTTAGCTAAACCTGTGATGTCTGGAGATATTTTATCGGTTGAAACGTTGTGAAAATTAAACTAAATCGACACTTATTTATGACCTTCAAAAACATGGAGAATTCTAATGGGAAACGACGGACAAGGTAACATTATTGGTAATCATAAGTCGTAGTTTCTATCTTAACATGCGACGCTTCAATGAATAGTCGGTAATTACATTTGATTAGGACGTATTACTGTAAAAAGACATCATCATCATCATCATCATAATTTAAGTAAATGGACGACGCCATTTGCAAAAAATTTATTCATATAATGCACAAATAATATTGGAGAATCTTTCATAAGGGATGTGTAGTGTGTCCTTATAAACATTTTGTTATTTGTCATACTTTGGACAACTTTTTAGCATATTTACTACGTCATTTTGATAGTAATTAGATCTTAGAAAGATGATATCATCCATCAGACAGTGGAGAGAGTGGAAACAATAAAGTAAATGAAAGAACAATACCTTAAAAAAAATGAAGAAAAAAAGAAATCGCGGATGATTGACGAAATATTAAAATTTATGCACAAAGGAAACTATACAAAAACAATCCCAGTGCATACAAAATGCTTCAGGATATAATTTAAAGGGAAGTTAAAGATAAGGAAAAAATTGAATGAAGAATCTATATACCATATAAATTCGGCAAGAATGGCTAAAATCGGAGTTTATAACCCTACTATAAAAAATCAAAAATCTGGGAAAATTATTCGGTTGGTCGGTTGTAAAAGCACTATATTTTTGGTGGAAGTATACCAATTTATCGAGCTGGCGCCTCTGTGTCGAGGCAGCAACGACGGATGGTAGCAAATACTCTTCAGCCTGGGATAATTGATGACCTCCATCGGAATGAACTGGGAACAATAAGGAAGAATGTTCAGATCGGCGTTGACGCTCTTGTAGGTGTCCAAGACTGCCGGAAGCGGCACTCCCTTGCTCCTCCACGCTTTGATTTTGAACACGGGAATCTCGTTTTCTGCGCCCGCTTTCGCTGTGGACGAAATACTTGGTTGACATCGACATCGACGAAGGGGAGTACGGAAACTAGAGATACTAAAGTCCAGAGCAATTGTGCAGTATATCTATTTATCAAAACCGATCACGAAAGTAAAGCACACTGAAAATCCCTTGTGTAAAGTATGCGAGCCTAGCAATACGGACACGAGTTTATGCTATGACGCAGCTGGTATAAAAAAATATTGAAAATTTACCTTTTTCCAAATGAATAATGTAATTGAACTGAGGTGGCTTTTACTTGACGAAAATCCATTTAACAAAATAAATAAGAACTAAAAGTTCAGATTTTCACCAAATTATATATATTCACATGACAATTGTTTCAACAACACTGTGTCTTTATCAAATGTAATATTTACAAACTGCTACTATATATACCGATCTAGAACAGAAAATTACAACAAAAAACTTAACGACTACAATCCGTCCATTATCGATAAAATTATAAATAAAAAACAAATCCAGACAACAGTAAACTCTATTTATCCGAAACCTAATACAGAACACGAACAATTTAAAACAATTTCATACATAGGAGAACCCAGTGGAAAAAGTTTCAAAACATTTGTCAAAATGTGGTTTAAAAATAGCTTTCAGAACTAACAACACAATAGGAAAATTTTTAAAAAACAATAAAACGAAATGTCCAAAATCTCCAAAATCAGGTGTCTACAGGTTGAAATGAGGATCTTGTCCTAAAGGTAGATCCTTCAAGAAATGCATTAACGAAAAGAGTGTTTAAAAACAATAGTCTGGATTCTAATTATGCTACACAGAAAAACACATCTTTGACGACAATTTTGATATTTTACATACCGCCACAAAAAGTAGAAAATTAAATTTATTGAAAGCCATGGAGTTTAACACACAAAAGATTTAAATACCTCTCCATTATTAAATTTAAATTCTCACAACAACATTAATTAATGTTTTATTGTCATTTTTCGATATACATAGTAGCAAGTAGTTTGTAAATATTCCATTTAATAAAGACACGGTGTTGTCGAAAAAATTGTCATGTGAATATATATCATTTCGAAAATCTGAACTTTTAGTTCTTATTTATTTTGAAGAATATAATCTGTGGCACTGCTTTTTCATGGGAAAACTCGAAGATGTAATATAACTTTTTCATTAATTTTAATAATTACTTTTCCTCCCTTATACAAACAAAAAAATGAAATTAAGTCAAAATATAATCTTTTAAGAATGGCCTATCGCGTTTTGCAACATCCGCCTTATTTTGTGATTAGGTTGTAAACGGTAGAATGATGCCAAAATAGTTTCCATCATTCCTACAACATCTGATGCTGTAGTGCTTATATGGATTTGCCAAAGTAAAATAATAATAATAATACTTCTGATGGAGTATTCATAACACCTTGTTTCAGACTTCAAATGGAAGGACTGTTGTAGGCATAAAGACCACCTGATAAGTAAGGCTTGGAAAAGGGAAAACTTGATCCATAGAGCTTATATTCTCCCAGCAAGATATTTTTTCCGATGATTACTAGTTTTGGTTAGCTTCCTTTGCTCTTTGCGTTATGGGTTGAAGCAAAAATAAACCTATCCAATTGATCTTTTATCCCATATACAGGGTGTTCGGAAACAATGTTTGAGGATTTATGATTCTGCTTAAGGCAATCTGTTCTATTTTACAATATCACCCTAGATAAATAAAATCTAGGGAAATTTAAAAAATGTTCTAGGTAAAGTGCCCTCTAGTGACTGATTTGTGAAACGCCTTTATTTTATAACGATAACTGCGTTAAAAATAAAATTAAAAAAAATGAATTTTGACAAACTATCACTCGGAAAACATTAGGATTTCGAATTTTTGTTACGTAACTTACTACCATTATTTTACCACTTTGAATCTTTCCTCCATGTTTCCTAACTCAATTTCCGAACACCCGGTATTTGATGCGTTTTATTTTGCCCGTTCGTATTAACACGCCACTGAACGATGTTGCCATAATCTCATTATAACGAAATAATAATATGTACGAATGACTGTTTTAGGATCATGTTTCTTACAAAATAGAATTTTAATTTAGTTTTTAGGATTGCTAAAACTATGAATTAGTGAAAATATATCTAAGGCCTACGGATCGTTTTTGTTTACGTCACTGTACGTGACGTAACTGCGCAACTGCCCTGACTGGAGTATACACGTAATTCTGTGTTAAATAAGCCAAACTTGGCCCTATACAAATGTTGCTAGGTTACAAGATATGGCATGTGAAAAATTGCAATAATCATGATAATTTTCTCAATAGCAATGTGAAAATTAACATGTTGAAAAAAACCCGACAACAACTGTGTACCTTATATTAATGCTCCTAGGTGGCGCTGCAGGTCGCTCTTTTTTTTTTTGTTTATTTTACTCGAAAAAAACTTGCTGATGAAATTAATAATAATCCACGTCCAAAAATTCACAGAGTTATTCAAATTATTCTGGACATTTACTCTAAAGTAATATATTATATAGTTATAGTATAGTATTTATTTTATTAATATTTCGGGTAGTTTCTAGATAAGTTTTAGAAATGTAAGATAGATTAAAATTTAATATGATATTATTAATAGCAGGCAAATACAATTATTTGACAAGTAATTAGTAATAACGAGCAGGTTAAGGCAGGAAGTGTCATTTCAACTTCGCCTTTTGTGATATGTTGTAATGTATTATAATAAATTCACGTTGTTATTATTATATTTCGATTTATCAACTAACAAAATCAAAATGAGGGAAATTTGGCTTAGGCGTCTTATAATTAAGTGTAGTAAACTCCGGTTTATAGATTTCCTCTCCCATTTTTATATGTGATGATATGTGGGTACCTAAAGGATCCTCCTTTTTGCCTTTATCGGGGATAGTAAATATTCCGACGACCTTGTGTCCATGCTGTATCAATCTTTCCATAACATCCACCGCGAACACGCTCTGGCCAATAATCGCCACTTTAAGGGACGCTTGGCTATTGACATTGTTTTGCTGAAATGAATATTACTATTACAATCGACAGTTGTAGCGATGGTTGCTGCGGTTGGATAGTAATTCTTTTATTCCATTACATAAATAAAAATCAAAGTTCGTCAAATCTGGAGATCTCGCTGGACATATATTGTCCTATTGGAAAATACTCAATCGAGATAAATTTAGTGTGAAGATTTGGTAGAACTTAAATTGGTTTCGTTCACAACAGCAGGTGTATTTAATGGGAACAATAAACATTTTTGGTCCACCAATAATCCGCACAAAATGCGGGCAGTGAAATTCCAAAGACCGACATCAGTTAAGGTTTCGTGTGGTATGTTACACAATATGGTGGTTCCTTGAAACAGAAATAGAATAGTTATTATTAAAATTTTATTTGGCATCAAGATGGCGCACCTCCACATAATATCCAAGAGGCTACCGATTATTTAAATAATAAATATAGACTTTTTTTATTGTTTGAATAATATAATTTTATTATTTGGGCTTTTTCTTCCTCAGTATAACCCATTTGAAATACCTTAAGTCATTTAACTTTAATCTTTAGTTTTGATTTGACCATTTTTAAACAATATGGCTCTTGTCCAGAAATCGAATAATTATGTTTAAACTGAAATATCTCAAAAACGGCGAAATGAAATGTCAATAAACTACGAGGTTAGCGCCAAAATTTCCCAGCCTGACATAGATGCAGCTCCAGTATCACTATAAAACTTTGTCTTCTTTTAAATATATATCTTAGTAGGCTGCGAAAAAAAAATGGAAGTCTTGCGTCAAACAGTTTTTTATTGACAGCATTTTAAACAACGTGTCCGAAAAACTGTCGCAAATAACGCAAATTGAGGATAGAGCAGTCATAAAATTTTTCACAAAAGAAGGGTTAGCACCTAAAATTATTAAAGAAAGGCTGGATGGGGTGTACGGCCAAGGTTCTCCTTCGTATTCTGTAGTCAAAGAATGGGAAAACGTTTTCGAATGAGGCAGGACTTCCGTGAAAATGATTCAAGAACTGGTCGACCAGTCGAGGTCATAACGGAAGATATTGTTGCGATTGTGGAAGAGGTGGTATTGAGTGATCGACGTTTAAAAGTCGTCGAATCCAGCATGATCATTTAGGTATGCATAAGGTTAGTGAAAGATGGGTTCCTAAAAACCTTTCGGCTATTCAAAAACAAAGCAGTGTCGAGTGTGTACGGTCTTTTTTGGAACTGTGTGGGTCGGAACCGAAGCCTGTGATAAAAGCTATTGTGACGGGAGATGAAACTATGGTTCTCTATTATGATCCTCTATCGAAAAAAGAATTAATGGAGTGGCGTCGTAAGAAAATTCAGAGTCTGCTAGTTAACAAAAAAGGTGATGGCCACGATCTTTTGGGATTGTGAAGGAATTCTTTTGATAGATTTTAAAGAAACTAATACCACTGTCAATGGTAAATATTACGCAACATTATTACATAAATTACGAGACTGCATACGTGTAAAATGTCGAGGAAAACTGACCAGAGGCGTGCGTCTTTTGCACGATAATGCACCTGTCCATACTGCTGGTGTTGCACAAGCTGCCGTTTTACAGTGTTTGTTCCAACAGATAGATCATCCTCCCTATAGTCCAGATATGGCCCCCAGCGACTATTATTTGTTTGGATATTTGAAAAAAACTTACGTGGACGGCGGTTTAACTACGAAGTTGAGTTAAAAGAGGCTGTTTTAGCTCATTTTGCAGACAAACCAAAAGAATATTTTTTTAAAGGGATTGAGTTGTTTATAAAGAGATGTAAAAAGTGTATTGAAGTTAGGGGGGATTATATTGAAAAATAATAAAAAATTGTTACTCTACTTTGTTTCTTTCATATTCAGGCCGGGAAATTTTGGCGGTGCCCTCGTATATGTTGTTGAATTCAGAAAAAAAGGATCTGCGATTTAAGCTAATAATATATAGGGCATTCCATTTTTAAAAAATGATGTTGCTGTCATTTTGATAACTTGGGATCGTCTTTTATAATTTTTTTTTGATATTTGCATAAGACAATTGAGTAAAATTGTTCAAACTTTTGTATTTACACTTTTTTTTCTATCTTTCGGAATTAACCCTGTTATTTTTTGACATTATATTTTGACACCCACCTGTCAAAATATAATACCACTCAGTTTAGCACGTTAAAGATTCAAAGACATTACTTATGGGGAATCGAAGAAGCATACGCATCCACCAATGTCAGCAATTTTGAAAAATGAAAATCCATCTATCCATCCGACGTAATATATTGAGTATCTAAGAATCGTAGTCATTTTCTTTTATCGAATACAGACACAGAAATCAACAAGCCATTTAGTTGCATACAAAAATGATAAGAATATAAAGTTACGCGAGATAAATCCCGTGAAAAAATTACGAAATTGCGGTGCCAAGCAGTCGTATCTGTATCGAAAAGTTCACTGATTGCAGAGGTTATCGATTCGACATTTTATCCGATCTTCGTTGGTCCAATTTCATCAGCCGCATACGGAGCTTATTGTTAAATTATCAGCTACTATGATATCTGAAAGTCGCCTCAATTTTGTTTAGTAAAAAATATAACGATATTATAGCGTCTTTTCACTTTTTTAAAGCGCAAAATTTACGTTTCTCTATTCCTTAACTCAAAAATAGTCAACTCTGTATCGAGTGTACGAAAAGTGCCACTTTAAGACGTTTGCTTCATTAAACACTGCAACGTCGGGTGTCTTAAGTGACTTCAGTCACGAATTTGAAGGTTATCGTATGTTTTCGGTAGATTTTAGCCATAGGATTTTGACGTGTGTTAATTCAAAAGGTACACTTTTTTTTAAATGTCTCCAAAAACTAATGGTCGTACAAAAAGCATGCGATGCAACGTGCTGATAAAATTTCTTCGGTAACTCGTGACTAAAGTAGCGTTTATCAAATTTGTTACGGAATCTGTCATTTGCGTTCCCTATATACTTTTAATACGAGGTCATCGCTAAAATTTCAAGGCCTGAATATGAAAGAAACAAAGTAGAGTAACAATTTTTTATTATTTTTCAATATAATCCCCCTTAACTTCAATACACTTATTACATCTCTTTATTAAACAACTCAATCCCTTTAAAAATATATTCTTTTGGTTTGTCTGCAAAATGAGCTAAAACAGCCTTTTTTAACTCAACTTCGTCGTTAAACTGCCGTCCACGTAAGTCCTTTTTCAAATATCCAAACAAATAATAGTCGCTGGGGGCCATATCTGGACTATAGTGAGGATGATCTATCTGTTGGAACCCACACTCTAAAATGGCAGCTTGTGCAACACCAGCAGTATGGACAGGTGCATTATCGTACAAAAGACGCACGCCTCTGGTCAATTTTCCTCGACGTTTTACACGTATGCAGTCTCGCAATTTATGTAACAATGTTGCGTAATATTTGCCATTGACGGTGGTATTAGTTTCTTCTTTAAAATCTATCAAAAGAATTTCTTCACAAAAGATCGTGGCCATCACCTTTTTTATTGACTGGCAGACTCTGAATTTTCTTGGAAGTGCTTTACCCTTACGACGCCACTCCATTGATTTTTTTTTCGATAGAGGGTCATAATAGAGAACCATAGTTTCATCTCCCGTCACAATAGTTTCTATCACAGGCTTCGGTTCCGACCCACAGAGTTCCAAAAAAGACCGCGCACACTCGACACGGCGTTGTTTTTGAATAGCCGAACGGTTTTTAGGAACCCATCTTGCACTAACCTTATGCATACCTAAATGACCATGCAGGATTCGACGAACACTTGTATCAGAAAGCTTAATAATTTCTGAGATTTCCTTGACCGTTAAACCTCGATCACTCAATACCATCTCTTCCACAATCGCAACAATATCTTCCGTTATGCCCTCCACTGGTCGATCAGTTCTTGAATCATCTGGGACTCCTGACCCATTTGCTCATACTTTCACTACACAATCGAAGGAGAACTTTGGCGCTACACCCCATCCAGCTTTTCTTTAATAATTTTAGGTGCTAACCCTTCTTTTGTCAAAAACTTTATGACTGCTCTATACTCAATTTGCGTTATGTGCGACATTTTTTCGGACACGTCTTGTCAATAAAAAACTATTTGACCCAAGACTTTAATTTTTTTTTCGCAGAATTCTAAGATATATATTTAAAATAAGACAAAGTTTTATCGTGAGACTGGAGCTGCATCTATGTCAGGCTCGGAAATTTTTGGCGCTAACCTCGTACGCCAATGAGGTTGAAAAAAGCAAGAAGCGTTTAAAAGCATGCTGGTTGTCAAACTTAAAAATAAAAATCGGTTTTTCATAAATATCTGAATAATATTGAACTTTATTAAAATGTGACGTAAAATGCGATTTAAATGATCCATTGAAATCATCATCACCGACATTTTTGACAGAAATAAGGGCTCTACTGATCCTTTATCATTTTTGTCGGGTAAACCAACCGAAAATAAAAGTTTTTCAGATTTTTCGTATCTCGTGGGATTTGTCTTATTTAATGTTAAGAAGAAAAAATTATCAACTGGTTATTAGGGAAAAGGGCTAGTAGCAACTTGCAATTGCAAATTGAAGAATTCCATTAGGCCATGGAAGTTATAGTGCTTTCACAGATAAATGGTTTTGGCTTATTGATTATAGGCAAGCTAAAAAGATGTAATGCAAAGTCGGACGGGTTTATAAATAATTTAATGGAATACCAAAGTTGCTACCATTACGTTGGCTCCTTCAGGGTTTAGCTGAGTCAGTTAATAGCTAACAGTTTATGTTAAACTCCGAAGAAGCCAAAGTATGATTGACGAAACGTCAGCAAATTTAGTTATTTAAAAAAAAAACGGATTTATATTATTCAATAGCGATTAAACTGGAAGGAAAATTGTGAGACCTACTGCTTAATATTAATTATTCCTTCTAGCTCTTACTGGCGATTGAAGTAGGATCCGTGGTTTGCACCAGACTCTCTTTTTTTAACAACTTAAAGAAACAATAAACCTAGCAAATATTTTTAAAATAAAAAAAATAAACTTTACGGGAAATACATGGTCGGAATACTCGGTCGGGGAATATATCGGAGTACCCAGGTATTTCCCGTCTGAGTAAAAGCAGTGCATTTTAATAAAGATTAAGACGTCTTTTTTTTTAATTTTCTATTACTTAGAACTTACACGTTAGCTGGTAGTTTATTGTACAAGTTTAAGTTTAGTGAATTTTTTGACTTTTAAATTTGAATGAATGAATGAATGAATGAATATTTGAATCTTATAGCACGAAGTAGCTTGTTATTTCTAGTTAAATAGTCATGGTAAGAGCAGTTCCGACTGAAGCTGTCTATGCTTTTGTGCATTTCTGCATAATTGATAATAAATATACAGACAAGGAAGTGGCATAATTTCCAACTTCTTAAAAATTGGTTAACAGTGCTCCAGATAACCTGCACCGGTAATCAAACAAACAACTTTCTTTTGGAGTTTAAATGGCTGGCCTGCGGTGGCAAAATTACCCCAGAGAACTATGCCGTAAGTTAGACGAGAGGTAACTCGAAATGTGCCCACAGTAACCAGTCCTTTAAGTTTACGGATTATGAAAATATTAGAGGCAAGTTTTTTGCACAAGATGTCAAGCGTTACTCCCAAGAGACTTACATTCTTGCCCTCCAGTAGATTATTATTAGTTGAGAAAACAAGGCCTTGTGTCTTATCTGTGTTTAGTTTAAAGTTATTGTTGGTGAACCATTGGAGTCTTTACCATAAGTTACAAACGATGTATCGTCCGCATAAAGTTTACATTTATTGGGGAACTGAAAATGATACAAGTCATTGATGTAAATAGTGAACGGTAGCGGACCCAAAAAGGAGCCCTGGGGCACGCCACTGCTCACAACCCTCAACCCCGATATGAGTAAATCACGTCAAGTGGATGTTGGTGGAAAATTGATCCCTCAAACGATTTTTTACAATTTTAATTTTTTTATAATGAAAATTTTAAGCACTTTTATTTAAAAAATGGATTAAAAATTAATGGTAAGAGATAAATTTATGAAATATTCAGCATCCATGGCCAAATGTCTATACTTTAATAATATATCAACGACTTAAAATTGTTTGTTTATTTTCATATTGTTAACTAACTTTTAACATATGAAAATTTAACTGATTTCTTGGTAAAAAAAAATATGGTTTCTTTATCAGTCACATGCTTTACACATTTAAGTTTAAGATTCCTGAAGAAAATTTCACTGCTCCTTATTAGTTTAAACAAAATGAATTTATTTATGACAGCGCGGCAGGGCGTCGAGCGCTGTGGAAGCGCCGCGCTGCCGAGCGTCTCGAACTGCATTCAAGGTTTTATCAGTGATAATTTAAAATAATAATACAAAATATTATAATAAAACAAATTGTATTATTATTTATGTTATTTTATTATAAATATAATTAATAAAATTTTATTGTGTTAAACAATATTAACAATCTTAACATACTGAATAGAACAAACAAGCTTAAATAATTTAATTGTAAATTTGTCGTCAGTTATTTTTATTATTGATTTTTAAACTTTTTTTTTTAAATAAATACTTTTCATCCTCCGACATGAGCCTGCATTCTAGTGAAAATTTTTCCGATGGTTTGTAATAATAAAATTGGTGAGTATTTTTTATTGTAGATAAGCGTTCGAATCGTGGTTGATATTTTTTTTAAAAGAACCTTGGGCCAACTCAAAAAAGGAAAATGGGGTTGCTATGTTGTTGTTTTTATCACTTTGGAGACTAGCACGATAAGCTTGTCTTTTTATACTCGCTGCTAAGCCATCACACGCTCCTTTGCCATGAGATGTAGCGAAAAAAGTCCAATCAGCATCAACACCAAAATCATTTTTATGATTAACTAAATTGGCAAAATTATATTTAAATAATAATTAAAACTAATTTTTTAATCACATTATTTCATAATTCACCCGACCTTTTTTAAATCACAGAAAATATTATTATTACAATTAAAAATTATAATACTAAAATATTAACTAAAAAAACACATCTCGACAACACTTCAGCTTTAATTTTTAATAATTATTTCATGCTTCGCGTATAAACTTATGTCACGAATAGACAGGAATGACTTCTAAAATGATTTTGTTATTTACTAGGACACGCGAAAAACAAATGAAAATCGTAACGGAGCGGTTTTTCTTTTGTTAGCTAAAGGTAAGATAATATATATATATATATATATATATATATATATATATATATATATATATATATATATATATATATATATATATATTAAATTCTTATGATCACGTTATTGTTAAAGACGACACACTGTCTTTTGTCAGTTAAATATGGCCTGAGGGTGACCACGGACACCATATCTGCCGAGCTTCTTTAGAAGCAGGTCATGAGAGACGCAGTCGAAAGCCTTAGTGAGGTCACATAGCGTGAGTGCAGCTTGCTCCCCCTTTTCCAGGCCATCCACCACGTCTCCCACAACCCTGCGAACCGCCTGCACAGTGGAGCAGCCGGTCTTAAAACCAAATTGGGAATCACAAATGCATTTTGTTTTTTGAAAAAATCGTGATAATTGATTTTTTTAAAGGGTCGCTAAGACTTTACCAAATATGCGAACTATTGATATGGGTTCAAAATCATTTGGAGAGTTTGTGTTACTTTTTTTAAATATTGGAACCATCCTCGCGATCTTAAATTGCTCGGAAAAACTTCCCCTACATTTGTTAAATAAAAATGTGAGAGGTGTTACAATCTGGTTGATAATCTCCTTCAGAATAATACTATTAATGTAATGCATCATTAAGGGAGGTTCAAGAAAAAGAGAAAGAGATTTTTTTCCATTAGTAAAGTTATTGTTTTATGGAGTTGCTTGCATCCCCGTGAGCAATAAATATGCAATATGCAAATTAAAAAAAAAGTGTTAAATAATAATATGCAGTTTTTTCGGAATTGAATTTATGCAATAGATATTAAATGTCTATTTTAACGAAACGTGCGAAATTTCGTTTTAGAACATCCATAATAATTTTTTAAAAACGCTTACGTTGGGGGGCATCTTTTTTTTGTTAAATTTCAACCTGGCACCGGCACTGTCCGAAGTAGTCCCTTTTAGTTCGTACACTTGCCGAGATCGCGAAAATTTTCGAAAATTTCAGGTGCTGGTCGCGTCAACAGCGGCGGATACACTGACAGCGATTTCTTGCGACCAGAATAATTTATACAAACTTTATACTAAACAAAATTCTTATCAACCGCACAAAGCGTTTGAGGCTACGCGTATAGTCCCTTTCTCTTTCTAAACATAACGTAAGTCGCCTTACTATACCGGACGAACAGTTCAGTTGGTCGTTTGCTCTTCTCTAATCATCAATTTCTTCCCTTAAAATTTTAAGAATGTTATTCCAAACTCAAAATATTTAAATTCATTACAATTAAAAATTCAGAAATGGAAATGTGGAAATTCCCAACATTATTAGATGCCTACCAGTCAATTTATTAAATGAAATATAATGTCAAACGAACAAGCTTACCAGCTTCAAGTTTTATAATGCCTGACCATATACGGTAACCCTATAGAAAATTTATGGACTTCACGAGTACTATAATTTAAGGAGGAAACACTCAATATTAACTTCTCATTTGTTAAATGTTTGTAATAAATTGTTTTTTACGATTGGCATTCACTAAATTACGTATTTAATTTAATGAGTTGCATAAAAACGTGAATAAAAAAAACGAAATGGTGAGGAAAAAATTGGGCTATGAACTGATTTAGACACCTAATGGTGTTGTCGGGAAGTCCCACAGAATAGGAAAAACATAATATATATATATATATATATATATATATATATATATATATATATATATATATATATATATATATATATATATATATATATATATATATATTATATATATATATATATATATATATATATATATATATATATATATATATATATATATATATATATATATATATATATATATATATATATGATGACACTATATTCCGGGATATCATCCGTTCGCTTGTTGAACTCCGACTGGAATCCTGCAGACGTTTCGCCACAATCTCACTTGGCATCTTCAATGCTCGCGCTCCGAAAACACTTCGAACACTGCACACTGTATATATATATATATATATATATATATATATATATATATATATATATATATATATATATGGAGAATATGTTTATTGATTTTGGACATTAACTGAAGAACACGTGGGATTTAGAATGTTTTCTTTTCCTTATTTATTTCAATGCATTATTCAAATATTTATTATTGGTATTATGTTATAATGAAAGCAAATCAAATGAATTTAATAATGCAAAAACATTTTGTAGCCTTATAAAATCCTGCAATGGGGTTTAAAAAGTATTAACTTATTGCAAATTGGAAGAGAATAGATATAGATGATGAAGTGGAAAAACCATTTTAAAGTATTGTAGCCTTTTAAAACCTTACAATGTACTTAATTTAATGGTGAACAGTTTCAAAAGTATTAACTTGTTGCAAGTTTGTGGAGAATAGATATAGATGAGCGAGTGGAAAACCCATTTTAAAGTATTGTAGCCTTTTAAAACCTTCAAAGCGAGCAATGTGCTTAATGTAATGGTGAACAGTTTAAAAAGTATTAACTTGTTGCATGTTCGTAGAGAATAAATATAGATGAGGCAGTAAATACTCATTTTAAAATATTGCCAGATGGACTCTTGTGTAAGCACAAAGGCCAAACTCTTTAAAAATTAACCCGTCCGGTATACACGCAATAAAAACCGGCAAGCTATTAATTAGGACAATATCAACATTCAACTGGACAACAGGTCAACCGATCTGAGAACCGAACTGGTTATTTCCAGTTACACACATTTTACAATTATTTATATATGCGGTTTTTCACATAACCGCCAATCATTCGGCTATGGGCGCGTTCCGCCACTGTTGTGTTTGCGATCAAAACTGTAAAGAAATAAGTAAATTTAAAAGATTTAAAAGTGGTTTACATAGGGCTCTCACTTACAAACTTGTATAACTTCTGTTTTCAATGCTTTGCTCTTTCACAAAATTACATAAACATCTTAACTCCTTTTTTTTATTTATTTATTTATTATCATTAAACTTGTGAAACTTTAGAGTTTTTTTTTCAAATGTCATTAAAAGACTAACAATAAAATAAAAGCAAACATGCCCTAAAACGAATAAATACAATTATTTTTTTACACCAATAAAAAGATCAGAGGACGATACAAAATACGTATTACCGAAAAAATCAGGAGCTTAGACAGGAAACTTTTAAAACATACGAAAACAAAAGTACAATGAAAACAACAAATAAGATGCCGATGATTTCAGCAACTCTCCCTACAATTTAATCAATTTACCATCCAAATGACTTTTGAAAACGCCTAATATTTTTAAAAGTTTTCTGTTTCATATTTAGATTATACTCTTGCGAGTAGTGGTATGACATAAAGTTGTTAAAAAAAAGTAAAATACAAGACTCTAAAACAATGGCTTGTTAATTTCGAAAATCGATGAAATCGAATTTTCGAAGGTATCTGCGCTCGTATAAAAATTTTATATCTCGGTAACGGTAAGTCGAAAAAAAAATCTTTTTTTTGTCTGTCCGTTCTCCGTTCTCCGCTCTCGCCTTTTGGTTTTTCCTGAATAACTTTCGAACCGTTGAAGCTACACAATTGAAATTCGCATCCTTTTTAACCCTCCACGAGGCCCTGATCTAACGGCGGTATCCATCTTTTTTTCGCGATTTTCGACTGTTTTTTGGACCTTGCTATGAAACACGATAAGTGTCCGAAATTTGAAGCAATCGACTTCATAATTGGCACATATATGCAGCTTTGCCCCGTGACGGAACCTATTGAAAATGGGGGGGCTGGGAGGTCGGGAAGTATTTAAAAAAAAATTCGCGTGTGCAAGGGTATACAAAAAAGACCATTTTTCAAAAACCGTTTACAAGACCGGAAAAATTATTGAAGCAGAAGACTCAGAGGAAACGACTCCATAAACTTTTATTCTTGACAATTTTTCAAAAATATACAGGGTGCGCCGCAAATTCAGAAAAACTGAAAAATGAAATTATTGAAAATTGGCAATCATTTGAAATCTGTGTTTTAGATGTCAGTTTATTTTACATGACGATATAGCCCATATAGACAGCGTAAACTTTGGCATTTACGAGTTTTACGGTACATAGTGTTCGCGATATTCCGTGCAATATTAAAAAACATAATACCGACTTCAGACCTGGGAGAGAAGTTGAAGCCTGGACCCGCATTCAGACTCTTTAAATTGCGAGCAATAAAATAACGCGAAGCATTTTTTTTTTAATTTTTGTTTTTTTTTGTGGTTATTTTGGCATCCAGAAAAACAGCTTTTCCTCCAAAAAATTCTAATAGATCCTAGAAATTTCCGCTTTTGTAGGTCAATTATTGGCTATAAATAAAAAACTTTTAAAGATGTGCAAATTTGATATGTACAGTATCGTAAACTGTATCGACAGAGAGTTTAAGGTTTCGTCTATAATACAGGGGGCGCGAGATATTTGAAAAAATATAATTTTAAATTGCAATTACCAGTACAAATTTGGCGTAACTTTGAAGTCCGACGAGATATGAAGGACACTTTATACAGGGTGTATTCACAATAAAATAACATCGATTTTGCGAAAGTTCCATAGTCGTCCGCACGAGCACGATAGAAAAACAACTTGCCCCTCTCACCGACGATTTTTCAAAAGCAATCTTGTTTCTTGTCCTGTCATTCCTCTATTTGACGAAAGATCAGTACTTTTTTGGTTAGTAATATGTACAGTGTGACCAATTTTTTATGGTTTTACAACGCACAGTGTTGCAGATTAGTATATTGGCCGATCAAAATAGACAAAACGAAGATATTAGAACTAAAACAAATACCCATAAATAAGAACTGCATAGCCAGACAATACACCACAATTCAGCAAAAACATTTTCTTGAATCAAGTATGCCTTGGTTGTCCCGGTTACGGAACGCAACTGTCAAATTTGGGCGTCGTGTGTCAAATATGTTAAATATTTTATGTCATGTCTGGTAAGTAAAAATGGTTTATAAGTGTTGGTATGTACTTAGTATAAATTTTAATAAGAATCAGTGAACGAAAATATATATTTGAAATATTTCCTAACAGATTTTCAAAGATCCTAAAAGAAATATCACCTAGTTTAGGTGATTGCTTTTAGGTATTAAACGAATGGAACTTTACCAATTTTTGCTATACACAAGAAAACAATTGATTGCGTATGATATGACGATTATATAAAGGAAGACATCCCTTAATTTTCGGTAAATTTCTCAAGATTAAGTCTCTAACGAAAATAGTCAATTATGTTAATGCGTTTATCGGTATGTGTAACAGCACACCATTATTTGGATCAGTTCTAATTTGACTTAGTCAATATGCCGAGCATGGCGAGTAAGCGAAAATTTTTATCTCTAGATGATAAAGTTGCTTTAATTCGGGAGATAGAACGGGGAGAAAAGTGATGTGGGACGTCGATACGGACTTACACCGTCTACTGTATCTACGATTTGGAAGTGCAAAGAAAAAATCATTCAGGCTGAAGCGGCAGGCAGTTCTAGTAAAAAACTAAGAAAGCCAAAATTTGAAGATTTGGATCGGGCAATATTGCAGTAGCAACAACAGCAACGTCTTAAAAATGTACGACTCTCTGGACCTATCGTAAAGCTAAAAGCAGAAAACTTTGCTGACCAGCTGGGCATTATCGATTTCAAGGCTTCGGAAGGATGGTTGGGGAAGTTCAAACAGGGACATGGTGTAAATTATGGGCAGATAAGTGGCGAAGCCCGTTATGTCGACAGAAACGTCACTAACGACTGGTTAGAGAAGACGTGGCCAAAACTAACAGAAAAGTACCCTGCTGACGACATTTTTAATGCTGATGAAACTGGCATTTTTTTACAAAATGACGCCAGATAAATCTCTTTAAATGTCGCAGCGAAAAATGTGTGAGTGGAAAACTTTCTAAAGAATGTATAACGGTGTTAGTAGATGCCAATCAACTAACCAACGATGTTTTAAGAATATCAAGCATTTGCCGGTCACTTACAAGCCAATTTTTGCAGAGGAGATACGGAAATGGGATGCAGAATTAAAGGGGAGGAAAATATTACTTCTCTTAGATAACTGCCCTGCACATACCCATATTCCAAATGTGCCGAATGTTGAATTGGCATTTCTTCCAGCCAAAACAATAAGTGTATTTTAGCTGATGGACCAGAGCGTAATTTAAAGTCTTAAGAGTCTATTTTAATGGAAATGATCTAGTCCGAATACAAATTTTCCATTAATATGCTAGATGCAGTCAACTTTATTAGTAAAGCTTGGAAAGAGGCGACAGCAGAAACAATTCAACACTCCTATCGTCATGCAGGACTTATTACCGAGACAGAATGCGAACAGGGCTTGGAAGATGATCAACCACTAAGAGAGTGGACAAAGCAGTTTCAAACAACAATTACGTTTACGAGTGAGGAGTTGCAAGATTTTATGGTGATAGATCAGGATTTGACTACAACAGCAGACTTGATAGAGGAAGCCATATTACAACAAGCAAGAAAGGATGAGGAAGTGCACCAAGAGGAAGAAGAAGATGAAGAAGTTGATCTGGGATCACCACCAACCATTCAACAAGCCCTATATTTAGTTAAGCTGCTAGAGAAATTTTTTATGTATCATGGAGAAGATGCCCCTCTCGAAGAAATGGTGAAAATACAAGCCAAAGTACGAGATACGTATTGGCATACTAAAAAAATTCAAAAAATTCAATTTGGAAAATCTAATGTAGTTCTTAAATATTTATATAAAATGTTCCTAAGTAGATGTTAAAATATGTATATAAAATAATTAAATATTACAGAACACATATGCCTATTGTTATTTTTCAAGTGCCTATAACTCTTTATAACGAAAACGAAAATATATAACACCTCAGAACTATTTCAAATACAAAGCATGTTTCTTCAAATATTTTTTATCAATAACATAATTTATAATACACATATTTTTGTTGGATGTTTTGTTTGTTATTATGTAGTGATATATCTCTTAATGTAGGTAAAACAAAATATAATTTAACGAGTACCATATATCTGGTGCAGTACCCTAGAGACGACGTAATAAAACGCTGAAACGTCTGCATGGCAGCCAATTTGTTACGTATTTTTGAGTTGGCCCTTTCGATTGCCTTAATTGTTGATCAGTTTAGTGAGATAATGCGTCTCGACTGACCATCGGCGGAAAACGACCACGCCGAACGGAGCAAGTCGATTTCCCATTACTATGCCACAGTCCGTGTTAGTTGCGACAATAAATATTAGAAATTTATCAAATACTTGCGCCTGGACTGGACTGCACACGCATAAATCCGTTTCCTGTATTGTAATTCAATTTAAATACCTGCATTATGCATTTTCTAAACTAAAGAGACAATCGTATCAACGTAATATAATCTTCTTTATGTATTTATTTCAATTCGGCGAAGACCTCTCCTCCGGAACTTTTGACACCCCTCAAATGTCAAAGATACCACGTTTTGCTGGGAAAGTGACGTAGACTTCTGTTCAAATTTAAAAATAGCGAACATTTAAGATTTTATGCCGATAGGGACGCGATGATTTTCGAAAAAAAAAGTGTTCACAGAGTTAAAAATATACAAGGGTTCGTTTACATCAAAAACTAAGTTGACAGGGGACGCCATTTGAATTGAAGTTCCACCTTTTAATTGTTTAAAATTTCAGTTCGGCAGTTTAGATTCCTGTTTTGGTTAGTTTATTTTTGAAATATTAATAAATTCTGCATTTTTTTCATTCAAGTCAATTCCCAAATCTAGTGCAAATTAGGGTTCCTCTTCAAAAATTACAAAGAAAGCTTAGTTAGAAATTTGAAAAAAGCGAATAGGGATGATCTTGAGACACATTTCATTATGATAATAACAGAAAATCTTTTTTTAACAGTGAAATATAAATTAATACCGACACAATTCAATAAAACTAGGAAAACACAGATTAGAAACACATTTAGTTTTAGAATTATGACAACTTTTACTATAGTTTTAGAATTATGACAACTTTTACTAGTCTAAAGAATAACATTTTACCCTGTAAACTTTATTCTCAAAATGACTGTTTTTTCGGTATTTGTTCTTTAGAGTGACTAACCAACTAAGTAATCAAAACTACAGTTAGGTTTGATCCACAACTAATGAAATACTTTTGTGATTGTTAAACTTTATACGTGTTCTTCTTATCGGGAAAATACCAGAAATAACCAGAATTAGCTATAACAGGTAAATTTACAAACACAAGTATCTCTTTTTTGACTTTATGCAGATAAATACTATTTAGATATTGGTATTGGTGAATGTATTTCACTACATGCAATAGTAGACAACTATTCAATCATTCAATTATTAAATTAAATTTGCCACACGCGAAACTGTGTTATCGTATTTATCCATCCGCGTCGAATATCGACATTGCGAAAATACATCTGACATGTGGTGTAACGGGTCACCATTATTTTGCAATAGTGACCTCTTGCGAAACAATCAAAACTATAAACATCATCATAAAACGGAATTTACCGTTTAATTGGTTCTTACTGGTTCGGTTTTTAAAAAATAACCATTCTTGGCGTTGTTTTTCTTTTCGAACTCGGCAAAACAAAAATATAGATAAACCATACCAAACGGTAAATTGTAAACTAAAAGTATAATTCAAAATATTTATTTAATCCATTTTAAACTTTCTATAGTATATGGTATCGTTAGCCACAGTACAAACGGTATTTTGTACTAGTTACATAGTTCCGCAATAGAAATTTGCGTAAAAACATTACACATGAAACTTGTCTCAAAGGGGATGGGTGACGTCACTACGGAAATAAATCGTCAAGGTAACTTTTCCTTGCTGTACACTTATAGCTCATGAAGTTTTTGTGTTGTGCCTTTATTTATCTTTAGTTTTAACGCTCTTTATAATTACTTGTGATGCGTTTGTAATAACAAAAGATGTCGGCTCTGTCAGCGTACCCTATTGGTAAATAATATGCATGTAAGAAAACGGTTCCATTGAAATATTCTTACCTCAGGGCATTTGTTCAGTGGTTGTTGGTAAACAATAATGCCATGTCTGACACATTTTGGAAATAATTAGTTATAATTTACGGGAGCTCCGGTGCAAGTTAGTATTTTAAATTTGACAATGATCCTTTAATATATTAGCAGACTCCGTTATTGGACAAAAATGGTCAAAGGTAATGAAGTTGCGTAATCCGCATTTGTGGTATTTTACATGCCTAACTTTTTTCACCAGCGGGATTTAACAAGCAAAAGTCCCTTTTGCACGTCAATAGAGATAACCACAAGCTTACCGAATACTTCCCGATTAGACGATCTATTAGGAAAACCAAGAAACACGTATTACGAGAACAGCAGACATGGCTAGAAAATGTTATAAGGAGAGAAACCGAAGAAGGTCTGGAGGTAATTTTTGTAATATTTTATAGTAGACATATTTCTAAGATCGTAATTGAAGATTCGACACGTCGAAGATAAAGGAAGAAGCATTTTTGCAACCAGAGACTTTGCAAAGGGTGCCTTTGTAGTTGAGTACAGTGGGGATTTCATAAGTATTGCTGAAGCCAATGAACGGGAGGACCAATACTCACAAGACGAAAGTACAGGTTGCTATATGTATTATTTCAAATATAACGACCAGCAGTTTTGCATCGACGCTACTAAAGAATCTGGGAGAATGGGTCGCCTTATCAACCATTCTCGCACAAACAGCAATCTGTTCACAAAGACTGTCATGGTTGACGGTTTGCCTAGGCTCGTGCTGTTTGCCAAGGAGAATATAAAGAAAGGGGAGGAGTTGCTGTATGATTATGGAGATCGTGCAAGGGAGTCTCTACAAAACCACCCATGGTTGAAGTATTAATTTTTCATTTCATGAATTATTCCTTTGTCATGTTTGTACAAAAATCACATAGTTTTTCTTAGATTGTGCAGCTTTATTTCAGTATTTATTTGTAGGTTAGGTAACAGTTGAAAATATTGATAATTCATTTTATATAAATTTAGACATGAAATTAGAACTGAAGACATTATGGTGAATATGGAATGCCCAAGTGTATCTCTTGTTTTAAAATTGTAAATTTATATTTAATTTTTATTAACAATGTAATACAGTACTTATTAGTGCTTTTATTACTTTAAAATTTATAGCGATTTTTTAAAATCTGTAATGACATTTTTTTAATAGACAGGAGTAAATTGTTTCTTTCATTTTTACTTTTACTGCCTTCACATGATAATATCTAAATGGTAAAAATTGATGCACCCAGGAAAGGGAATGATATTCTGCCCATGCCTCTAAATTTTACATACTAATGTGGTCTTCGCGGTATTTTCTTTCTAAACAGCGATCCATACACACTCAACTCGTTTTCCTAGAACAAATTATAGAGAAAATATTACCGAAAAAAAACCCGACGAACTGTCAGCGGCCATGTTGAGCTAGTTGTTGGTTGGTTTCAAATAACAGGATTTATTGGTTGGAAACGGTATTTCAAATGACCTCGCATTTTTTTGGTCGTCATTTTGCTAAAATTTTACTTAGAAACTCTCGGTTTTACAAAAGGATTGCAGGAGAAAATAATATATATTTTTCCATGTCATTAGGCACGTTTTTCGTTAAATTTAGTCAATAAAAATTGTTTTTATAATAGTAATACTTCCGCAGTATTTTAAATATGGGATAACCTCCTTAAAGTTTTCATATTTGTTTTGAAACACCTTGTATATCTAGTAGCTATATGTTATAAACTGTACGGCATCTTTCAGATGGTTCAAATATTTTCGTTAATAAATATATAAAATACTTACCAAAGATTGCCGTCAGCCGCGGATGTTGCTATTGTTTAGTGATTCTTAAATAAATATATTTTTAAAAAAGTTTAGGAGAACTAATTTTAAAATTTCACAAATCAGCACCAGAACGGCAAGGCACAGAACCATTTAAAGCAATGGCTAGCCATCTAGTGGTATCCTTTTCAAACAGAGCGAACGTGACACGTTCACTGCGTATAAAGTCGAATATTTTCAAGGCCATCCGCGAAATTAGCAAAAAATCGCACGAGTTCCAAACGGTGGAAAAATTTCCACTGCTCCCCGGTATACCTTTTTATAAGTAAAAATGAAACAGAAATTTATTTTTTAATTACACAGGTAAATTGCCCATAAAGTTTTGAAAGCTCAAAAGACTAGAGAGACATATACTGGCGCCCTTTTTAACTTAGAGCCTGACTAACATCCAAACGATCAAAATTGATATCAATATTATTTACATCTAAACTAAAAATTTAACTCAAAAACGGACCCACTTAATTTGAACTTTTTGTCTTAACATTGAGAAAGGAATCACACCCCTTAGAATAAACCGCTTAGGAATTTCCAACAAATAACTTCATATACATAATCATTAACCATTTATTTAAATACATTAATAAAGATAATAATACTCTTAACCAATGTAATAAAAATAATACACAGCGTATCAGAAAACAAAAATATATGGACCGATGTACACAGGGTGTGAAGACCAGCTAGTCGGCGTTCGAAACACCAGTTCACATTGATATTTTTACTCAGGCCGATGAATTGTCCAGAACTACACACACGTGACAATGTGAAATGTACAGCGTGCTACTAAACTAGGAAGACTCATGGACGCTGGTGTATAGTGAAAGTCGGTGGACGAATATCAGTGTGAATCGGCTTTCAGCAAATCACATCTCTATAAATTCGTTCGCTATGTATATATATATGTTGTAAACTTAATTTTGAAACGCTTGGACCAACCAAAACCAACTTTTCATACATTTACATTGCCTATTAGCTTTAAATGTGACCTTCCCCGAAGCAATTTGGTAGTTTTAGGTGACCGAGACACACAAAACAGGAGCGAACAACTTTACACGTACACGGTCGCAAAAACGACATACTTGCGGTACACTTTGACCATGGAAATGGAAATTTTATTATATACAAAGTTTCTGTGTGGATTTTTTTAACAACTTATCTAACGCATTTTCAATATTTCATAAAACCAAAAACTTATACGCTTCAAAAACTTACAATTTTGCTAACAAAAAAAAACTTAAATATATTTTTGACAATTGACAAACGCGTGAAGACTATCCCCCCCAGGTATTACTTAATTTTGTGCGCGAGTTGCGAAAACAAAATAAAAAAACGTAATCAACAAAATAAATTTATTCCAAATTGTTTATTTATATATATAGCTAAACAAAAACTCTAGATTTCGAAAACATTGGGTAATAGCTAAACTTGTCTTTTTGCGTTAAAAAAAAATGTGGTTAGTCCCATTTAGCCACAACAATGTTCCCGTAGCAATAATTTACAAAAAAAAAATATATCAGTAAAGTCTGGCTTTCTAACAGATTATATATTCCAAATAACAGTCAATCTAGGATAAGAAGAATGTAGAAATACTGTGATGAAGAGGTTGGATTTGGGGAAGTGGGGATTTAATTGAGATTCTTGTCTTCTGTTTATCCGCTCTTAAACAACAGTATTGCCACCTAGAGGAACGCAAAATGTTAAAAACAAAACCGTTAGAGGAAACATACAAACGTCACTTGCCTGTCCAAGGTAGAAGTAGATGAAGTGGCGAGTCTCGTGTGTCACATAGGAACCGAAATTCCTGCCTACAATGCAGTGCCACGTGGGATTGTATTTTTTGTCGAATTCCTTCTTAATATAGGCGGCAATGTCCTAAAACCAACAAAGTTGCTAAGAAATCTACAATTTAAAGCTTTATCGGTCATAATTTTTGAATTAATTTATAACTATCCCAATTTCTATTAGTCACATTTAAATTGGTCAAAATACACAGGCTTGCAAAACAATATACTTTATCTTACTTGTTAAAAAATCTTTCACAGTCTAGAAAGATTGTTTAATTAGAAGCCTTTTACTTTTAATTTCAAAGCCTGTCTTACATCATCCTTGGTGAGGTTTTTTAAATTTGATAACCATTGATTGATTTAGTTGATTGATATATTAAGTTGTACTCCATATCTTCATTCATATCTATTTGTGATATCATTGGCCAAGAGACATTTTTTATTGTTATTTTTTGCCTTGTCAATATTATTGATATATATTAACAACCGCAAAGGTGAGAGAACTGATCCCTGTGGTAATCAATGTTTGGTGGCCCCTCCAACAGAAACTTCACCTCCATAAATAGCAAGCAACATTCCCATAAAATACTATCTTTCTTGACAGGACCTCATGACAAAACTCTTGACCATTTCTTAACAATTCAAAGATTTCAGATTTGATTGTATTTATTGTTATGGGTCAGTAAGTCACTATAAACTGATACCAACTAACCCAGGTGTGTGGGTGTGAACAATAAATACAATATGTTATTGCTAATGAGATCAGTATTATAATAAGTCAATTTTAGTGCTTACACCTCAACAAAATGTTGTATATGTATGTAAATAAGTCAATAAAATAAAAGATAAGATATAGTGACGTCTAGCATGGACCTTTGCAGAGTCTGACAACTTTATTGTGTTAAAAAAAAAACATTGTCCATAAATATAGCACACCTACCTTTTCGATATTATACTTTTCTATGGCCTGTGTCGCACAATCCACGGCATCTTGTTGCATATCCTCTCCCATGTCAGCATTTTTAATTACAGCTTTCCTGTCAGTCATAGTGGTTTCTTTTGGATTCGAGTTAGACCTGCGAAAATACAAAAGCCAAAGTGTAACAATCAAATATTTACTTTGCGTTTATACGTTTTTCTGTAACCACTTATGTTTTTGATCCTAACTTTGGCATGGGCGACGATCTCGCCCATATTAAAACATAACTGGTACAGACGACTCCGGCATGTTTATGTTTTATCAATATTTCGGATTTTATAAAAATTATGCATGCGATATCAGGGAAAAATTGATTAAGCTGTCTCAAGATATCCGACAAGTCAGTGTATCAACGCCGTGCCACGCAAATTTAGGTACTTACGTGAAATTTTATAAAGTAATCGGCTCGAAAACTTTATTGTGTGACAATTCGCGACTTTTTGATTTAATTAGTTTTTGTTGAAAACAACGTTATTCAACTATTTCGGCTGCCTTTTCTATCGCACCTAAATGCAACTGACAAAATACAATTCATTTATTGGTCGGTCGCAGAGGCATCTGGCAGAGGCGTCTGGCAAGTCTCGCGCGATTGGTCAATGGATTTTCACAGTGGCGTGTTTGAGGGTAATTAGGGAATACGGGAAAATATACCAAAATTTGATACAATTTAAATACGTATCGATTCGTTTCATACCATAGCGTCGAGATACGAATCAAACTTCAGGCAATCTGCATGCATCTTATTTGCTTAAAGCATGCAACATAAATGCATTTCTATACACACAGATAAAAGCCGTATCTATATCTGTTTAAATTACCAATTAATGTTTATTTTTATATTCTCAGAAAAAGTCGCTTTGACAGTGCCGGACATTCGATGTTCTCGTGCTCTAAAAGCAATAAATATATAACGAATCGCTCACAAATAACGCGCAAACTACAAGCTTGACATTGCCAATGGTTTTTTTAAATATCAAATCCGCATGCAAAAGGGGCAACATAATATTTAATGGGAAAGTAATGTAAACCTACCCGAGGAAACGATTTTATTATGTTCGCTTATTCCAAATTCTGCGATGCTTAGAAAATATATGTCTGTTTTCGAATTTTATCAATTTGGACCCGGAACGGAATTAATTAACCGCAATCTTGTTTCAAGGCAGAGATGGATGAGACTCCGTGTTATAAAAATCGATGCCCTTCGCATTGCGCAGAATCTCGACGGCCAGACAGAAATTTGAAAACTATCGATAAAATTGCGGAGGTTGAAAGCACCGAAAACAACACCCGGCGACGGCGGATGGCCGAAACCACAGACCACGGCAATGTGATTGGAAAATGATACGAAATAATCTTATAAAGGATAATACCAGATATTTACTTAAATGTAAACATCGTAAACTGTTTTGGGAACGAATAAGATACTTTTTTATTTAATTTCATATATGCGAAAGAAAGTAAATTTCGACTCCGATGCTTAGCGTTGAAATAACGTTGCCGTCAATACCACAGAATTAAGTAGTCTGTGAATTAACCAAGTATTTGAACATATCATGTTATCCTGTGATGTATAGGTTATAAACCCAACTTTATATCATTTGATAAGTCCCCTTCGATTTTTTAAAATTCTAAAAAGGTGAGAAAGCATTGTTATTACGCAACATTAACGCGCAGGACCGTTTTTCCTTACTTGAAAATGCTGAAGGATAAGACGTTTTTTTCCGCGACGAGTTGTTTTTTCGTGGGAAAAGGGCAACACTACCAAACCCAACGGAGTTACAGCGCAAAGGCAAGTTGGAATGCTCGTCTAACAGTTTCAAGTTCGGGAATTGTGACTTATTGGCCAGAGGAATGAAAATGACAGGGAGTACTCAGGAGTGGGGGACAGAAAACCAGTAAGCAGTTTTTATGAAGAATACTCAATTTTAATAGAGATTAGGTTTTCTTTCAAAACCTTGAACAATTATTCAATCGTTTTTTTTTTACGGGATGGTGGCTGACAATGCAAACTCGCCTGGACCGCACTAAATTCTTTATTCAGTGAAATTTCATTTACAAATTAAAACAAAAATAAAAACACCTTTATATTTCCGGGGCGTTAAACATTCTCGTTTGAGCAACTTATAAAAACTCGACCGCCATTGGGCGATAGCAAACGATATCACACTGTAAACAAATATCCGCGAAACTTAACCTAAATAAATTTACATAAAAAGAAAATATCGTGAGTAAACATAAAGATCATTTACTTATATTACAATCTTTGTATCATGTTAAATATTTATGTTTGCATTAAAATATGTACAAATACTTAGTTTATCACAGTAAAATTAGTATAATGGGTTGTTATGCCGCTGAAAAACAATGGTTAACGCGTTTTTTTTTCCGGAGTATAATATCTAAGTATATTTACATACATTTCGTTTGGTACGTAATCTCGGAGGAAAGAGATTTCTTTGATAGTGCTACCAAAAAAAAAAAGTTAATTTGCTTGTACTAAATAGTTTTCCCTACAAAGCAAAGCAAATCAAAGGACTAATTAACCAATTCAATCAATTACATCGCTGGCAATGGTATAGAAGCATATGGTACTCTAAACTAATGTGATTGGATCATAAGTTTACACCACTTTTTGAAAAAATCATTGCTTAGGCGGTAGTGTTTTATGTTTTAAATAACCAACATGGTTCCTTATGTCACTGTGTTAAAATCTCAGGCACTATTTCCATCAACAGCCTAACTTGCAATTTATGGGTGGAGGAAAAGATTGCTTCATTGCTTGTGGGCAAAGTCGGCAGCAACCGTTGTAGTAGTTTCAACTTATGCTGTTATAATCCCATATTGAGACCCATTTCTATGAATAGGCCAAGCAATTAGATAGCACAGTGATCTGGAAATAACTGAAACGGATGAGTTACAATGGAAAAAACAAATGAGAAAGGGTGCCCAGACAGCTATTTCCTCAAAGTCTTAATTAAGAGTATATAATAGTGGCTTGGAATGCATACTTTTCAAATAATATAAAGCATTTATCACATGAAGACAACTCACAGCCTTAAGTTTAACACCACTAGAAAGCAGAAAATCATTAATAAAATCTTCAGTGGGCGCTGCTCTTGTGCTCTTCACATCTATGTACATAGTCAGGATAAAAAATCACAAGGTCACTTCTTGGTAGTGTGAAGGAAAAGAATTAACAAACCCATAGGTTTCTTCAAACAGAGCACGAGAAACACAGTTCCCACTGAGTGCTAGTCTCATGCTAATCTTTTACACACCACCACTGTCACTGGAAACCAAGATCGTTCTTTGGTGCACCTCCAAGATCACCAAGAGCCCCTTCAACTTCAAAACATACAAACGAAACGTAGTTGTTACTAAAAGCTAGACAATAAAAAAACAAAACTACCTGGGACAGTAACCAAGCGGCTATTGCACTGGACCTCTTAAATTTTACCAAATAGTACTTAAAATTCTCGTCTTCACGGTGTCATAAATGATATTGGATAAATTCTTCATAGGAAATGATTCTTGGGTACTATAAAAGAAAAAATCGCCAGTTTTGGTTAGAGAAAAATGTTTCCGCTAATATTCGAGTAAGGTGAAAGATGAGAGGTCGGGAATGTTATTCGTTTGACGTTCGTGGTGATTTATACCATAAATTGGATAATCTAGAAGCGGCTTTGGCAAATCTAATTAACTGGAATGTCTGATATTTACGTTAAAATTGTTCCCAAAAAAACAACTTCCTGACGGTGTGAAACGCATAGACTCTTTCAAAAGATACATGACAAATGCAAGTAGCACAAAATTTAAATTAACATATTTCATTTTAAAATGCCCTTTCAACTGCAAAACAGACAAACGAGACGTAGCTATTATTGCAGAGTAAACCGCAGCGGCCTTGAAAGGATAAAGCCGCCTAGTGTCGTAAAGAACATTGGCATAAAGACTTAATGGAGAATGATTCTTAGGTACCACCGGTAATATAGTTGTTATCCAGCCTTGACTCGAATAGGGAACGGAAGCCTAATTTCTCCCGTATTATTTGTCATGGAATGTCAAAATACTACATAAGAGAAAAAAAATGGAATCGAGACTTCTGATTGCCTTTCAAGTTGACTTTCTGATTGTCCCACGCTTTGTAATGCAGAAACACCATAACCGAATCAATGGTATGGGTATGGCAGTTTTTTCTGCTTGGAAAAAGGCTTTTCGAACAAATCATTGTTTAGGGACGATAGTGTTTTGTAACTGATTAAATAACCAACATGGTTCCTTGTGTTAGTGTGTACAAATCTCAAAAAACCTCAATAGTTGGCATTTTAAAAAGCCTTTTCAACTCCAAAACAGACAAGACCAAACGTAGCTATTATTGCAGAATAAATCACAGCGGTTTTGAAAAGCTAGACATCGAAAAAACCACCTAGCGTCGTAAAGAACATTGGAATAAAGACTTCATGGAAAATGATTCTTAGGTACCACCAGTAATATGGTTGTTATCCAGCGTTCCCTTACCGCGAACAGAAGCTTAAGTACTACTACGAGTACTATGATTATTTGTCACGGAATGTCAAAATACTGCATAAGAGAAGAAATAGGAATCGAGATTTCTGAACATGGCTTTCAAGTTGAGTTTCCGACACCCGACACTTTGAAGGAACTCCGGCCAAAGCCGTCCCTGGTACCGAAACTCAAATCCCCTCCTAATCCGACTCAAAGAGTCCACAGTACGTTGCTGGCCATGCTCGTAGAGGACATTCAGTTACAAGCAGTCAAAATTTAAGAGATCTATTCCTCATCATCAAACCGTCGAGATAAACAGTGGTTATAAAAAGCAACTTCAACTTCGGGATATAGAAACGAAAGGAGAGCAAATCTCAGCGGTCCAATACCCTGGAAAAGCTAGACGCTATAAATAGGGGAAACAAGCTGATGCAGTAAAAAAGCGGCCATTGCACTCAACACTTTCTCTAACAATTAGTACTTCAATAGGCCGTCGACGCAAGTCTGAATACTTAAGTATTATTTGTGACGGAATGTCAAAATACTGCATAAGAGAAGAAATAGGAATCAAGATTTCTGAACATGGCTTTCAAGTTGAGTTTCCGACACCCAACACTTTGAAGGAACTCCGGCCAAAGCCGTCCCTGGTACCGAAACTCAAATCCCCTCCTAATCCGACTCAAAGAGTCCACAGTACATTGCTGGCCATGCTCGTAGAGGGCGCTCAGTTGCAAGCAGTCAAAATTTAAGAGATCTATTCCTCATCATCAAACCTTCGAGATAAACATACGTGGTTATAAAAAGCACCTTCAACTTTGGGCTATATATACGGCAAATCTCAGCGGTCCAATACTCTGGAAAAGCTAGACGCTAAAAATAGAGCACAAAGCGGCTATTGCACTGAATACTTTCTCTAGAAATTAGTACTTCAATAGGCCGTCGACGCAAGTCTGAATACTCCCGTATTATTTGTCATGGAATGTCAAAATACTGAATCAAAAAACCATTTTAGAGGGCGGTAAATTCGGAATCGCGACTCCTGATCACGCCCTTCAAGTTGACCTTTGGATTACCGGACACTTTCAAGGAACTCCTACCGAAGTTGCCCCTGGTACCGAAACTCAAACCCCCACTTTTCCGATTCAAGGAGTCCACGATACTCTTGACGACGTTGCTGGACTTGCAACTGCTAGTGGAGGGCGTGCAGGTGGTTTTGGGAAGTTGATCCAGGTTGACGACCTTTCTTTCTTCCATTTTTAAGGAGTCTGGCAAGTAGGAGTTGTAGGCGCGGGTTATAGTCTCCTCCTGGCTGGGTTTAATGCTCCTCCTCTCGAATATCGGCGTTCTCTTCAGCACCTTGGCCAGTATCCCGGAATTGTCGGCCTTTATTTCCGCAACTTCCGGGCAATAGAACTTGCCGGTCGCTTTGCGCTGAAGCAGTGGCGTGCGTTTCAACACGGGAGCGTCGTCGGGTGTTTTGGTATAACGTCTACGCACTAAGCTCGATCTCTCGAGGTTGTTTCTAGACAACTGCCTTTCTTCCGGATTGGGGAAAAAATTCGAGGTAGTAGAGGGTGGAGTGGAAGATACGAGGTCGGGAACGTTGTTCGCTTTGTTGTTGTCCTTGACGGTCTTATTGTGGACGAACTTTTGCGTGACTGCCGACGGGACGGCGTTGATGCTGTCCAAGTTGAGGTTGTTGGTTTTCTCTGGCGAACGCTGTTCCACGCTATGGACAAGAAAAAAAAAACTAACTTTTTGCCGACTCGTAGAAATTACTTTATAAAACAGAATTGACACAGAGGTAAGGGAAAATAGTATATTATGCAACAAGTGCAGTAAACGGCATTTGATTCACAAGTTTATTTTATATATTTATTATTTATTTAGTTTATATCGTCCGGCGAACTTTACCATAATCATTGAATTTACTGGTTTTCAATGCTTGTGCAATATATTTCCCATATGAGTCAGTTGTTTCATCAATCACAAGATAAACATAATTTTCACCCCCTTTTTGTTTGTTGTAATGTAATAAACTAATAAAATGCAATAACTTCTCTATTATTGGAAAAAGTGCATGTTTTGTACCGGGTGGCCTATTAATAAAGGACGCGGGCCATATCTCAGGTTACCGTTAGTCCTACAAGTTAGAGAAAAATATTTATAGGTCAATCGGCCAAGAGAAAAAGCTGGAAATTCTTCCCAGGTTCATAAAACGGCCGCTAGGGGGCGTAACCTCTACTGTAAAATAGAAAAAAACGGGTTTTCTCAAAAATATACCAAATTAATCTATATCAAAATTTGTTTTAACGTAATTTACTTTAGATAAGGAAACTGTTTTGTTTGAACAATTTTTTTCTATCTCGTCAAATTAAGGGTGGGGGAAGGGTCAAATATTGGCTTAGAAAAAGTTGAGATATAAATAAAAATTAATTTAAAATAGTATATTATGCAACAAGTGCGGTAAACGGCCTTTGACTCACGAGTTTGTTTGACACGAGCGGAGTAAGTGTTTAATAAATGAGTGACTTAAAAAGTTTACCGAACGTGTTGCATACTATATTTTTTCTACGACTGTTAGTTTTTGCGTACATTTTCGCAAAACAACATTCACTGATATGACCGTCAGAATTGACAAACGTCAAAATTCAAAGGGTGGGAAATATCCCCGAAAACATCCGATTGTTCCCAAACTCGTGTGGTAAAATTCCGGAGATGTCCAAAGTGGCTCGGATTCGTGGGAAACGAAACTGGCGTGGTAAAGTGATGCTTCCCGCACGCTAGATTGGTCGGTAATTAGGTATTTTACAGACGGGAGTAGAAAAATACTTTTTTACGTGGGTATAGTAGAAGCAGTAAATACACCGCAAGCAAATCGAAAGCGATTTCGTTCTCTAAAGGCATTTTACCATGCCATGAGCTAAGAGTACTTAGTTATTTTACCCTTTTCTCCAAAATTGAAAGTAAAGTAATGTATTGAGGTCTTCATGAAAATTTCTTTCTATTGTCCTGGTTTCTAACCTGGATATATTTGTCGATATTCTCTTTTAACCCTTGCAATATTATGTCCCGTTTGAATAATACAATTTTATTATTTGGGGTTTTTCTTCCTCAGTATAACCCATTTGAAATATCTTAAGTTATTTAACTTACGCTGTAGATCTTCAGTTTTGATTAGTTTCCTTGTAACAGAAATAGAACAGTTGTTAGAAAATGTGCCCGTTAGGAATTGTTTAAATTTAATTTGGCACCAAGATGGCGCACCTCCACATAATGTCGAACTGGTTACCGACTATTTCAATAATAAATAATCAGCCCCGACCTCAATCCTTGTGACATTTTTTTTGTGGGGATACTTAAAAAATAAAATTTATTATAATAGGCCTGAAAGTTTACAAGTGACAAGAGAAAGACCTAATATCGTTTTACAAGATCTAAACAGAGTAAACCCTGATTTTATCACCTCGTATATAAATAGGAAATTGAAAGGAAATATTGTCCGATGTATAGAGAATAATGGAGGTTATGTGGAAAATGTTTAGTATAACCCATTCGAAATATTTTAAGTTATTTCACTTACTCTGCAGATCTTTAGTTTTGATTAGTTTTGGTTAGTTTTCTTGCAACAGAAATAGAACAGTTGTTAGATAACGTGCGGATGAGGCTTCCTTCACTTCAGCAGGAATATTTAATAGGAACAATAAACATTTTTGGTCCACCAATAATCCACACAAAACGCAGACAGTGAAAATCCAAGGACGGACGTCAGTTAATGTATGGCGTGGTATGTTGAACAATATGGTAGTCGAATTGGTTATATACGAAGGATCCTTAAATGCCTAGCGATATTTAAATTTCCTTGCAACAGAAATAGAGCAGTTGTTAGAAAATGTGCAAGTTACGAATTATTTAAATTTAATTTGGCATGAAGATGGACAACAGCGCCGACCTGAATATATATTTTATATTATATATATAATTTGCCGTTTTTACCGTATAACCGGAGCGCTGGGGGGCGCGTGAAAGTCGCGCTTCGGGCCGAATATGGCGGCGTCGTCGCAGGTGCCGGCCGAACTGGACGTGTTGTCTTTGATCTCCTTCATGAACCGGTTTCGGGTGAAATTTTTCGGCACCGTCCTCAGGCGCACCTTGAACCGGCGCTCGTCCCCGCAACGGTTGTTGGGCTTTTCCGCCGTCTTCAGTTCCGCGTCCGTCAAGCTTTTCACGCACTTTTCCGTGTCGCACGCGAACACCTTGTCGTTTTTCAAAAACCCGATGTTCTCGTAATCGGGATACGACCTAACGTCCGGGATCTTCGTCACTAAGGTAGGGTTTTCCAAATTTTTCGCGGAAAGTTCGTCGCCAAGGGCGGGTTTCGTCGATAGTACGTTTTCCATCGGTTTGAGGTTGTCGCCGTTCGTCGCTTTCTTCTCCGGCGACGAGGTTTTGCTTATTTTACCTTCCTTGATGGGCTCGAGTGCGGGACTGCGATGCCCAGATGACGGTATGCCTGCAAGTTAAATTAATTAAACGTGTACGGGATGTTATTGAAATTACATCTGATAATCCGATTGGTGAGTCTGGAATCGATATTTTGTTATACTTGGTATCTTGGTCCACTTGGTCCTACTGTTACTGTGAAGGAGCACCGTTTCATTTAATTATTTTTCGAGTAAAGTTAATACAGAGCAACAAAACACCACCATCAGATGGCATTACAGTAAACTTATCCCCATTACTTGTATAGTTATTTTTTGATTGTGAATAAAAATTTGCCAGAGAATTTGTTTGTGGAGGCACTATTTTGTTTGGGATTATCGATGACACCGAAAGCACAAAGTCCAATCTAGAATCACGAACTGGAAACTGGAAGGCCAACTACATTTGAATTAATTGAATTAAAAATTAACTTAAAATTAATTAATGGCTTTGAAGGAAAATATGTTTTTCTGAATGAAAAAAAAAAATAATAAAAAAATAAAAAAATACTTGACGTTATTTTATTGCTCCCAATTTAAAGAGTCTAAATGCGTATCCAGACTTCTATTTCTCTCCCAAGTCTGAAGTCGGTAGCTGCAAATTTGGAATACTTATTATGTTTTTTAATATTGCGCGGAATATCGCACCCTGTACAATACTTAAAAACCGTATATACAAAAGATTAAGCTGTCTATATGGGGTATATCGTCATGTAAAAGAAACTGACATCTAAAACACCAGATTTTAAATTATTGCCAATTTTCAATAATTCAATTTTTTGAATTTTCGGCGCAAACTGTATATTGTTGAAAAATTGTCACGAATAAAAGTTAATAGAGCTGTATCTTCCGCTTCTTCTGGTTCAAGAATTTTTTTGGTATCGTAAACGGTTTTTGAAAAATGATGTTTTTTGTAGATCCTTACACGCGCGATTTTTTATTTTTTTAGAATACTTCCGGACCCCCAGCCCCCCATTTTCAATAGGTTCCGTCACGGGGCAATGCTGCATATATGAGCTAAACATGAAGCCGAGTGCTTCAAATTTCGGACACGTGTTTCATAGCAAGGTCCAAAAAACAGTCGAAAATCGCGAAAAAAAGATGGATACTGGCGTCGCTTCAGTGCCATTTCTTATAAGCTTATGTGCCTCGTGGAAGGTTAAAAAGGAGGCAAATTTAAATTTTCAATTTTCAAAAGACGAGAACAGAGAACGGACAAAGAGACAAAAAATTTTTTTTTTCGACGGTGATCATTTCTGTACCAACGGCGATCCCGTAGGGCTTACCGTTACCGAGATATAAAATTTTTCTACGAGCGCAGATACTTTCGAAAAATTCGATTTCTTCAATTTTCGAAAGTAACAAGACTTAAGTTTTCCTTGCAAAAATAGAAGGAGTAAAACATCTAGCATGTAATCAGCTTTTATTCTAATTTGTATGTATGAAACTAACGCTGGCAAAACTTCGTTGACACTAATAACGTAACAAATTATTTTTCGAGGCATGAATTTGCGAGATTTTAAATATGAACTTGGTGTTGTACAACTTGCAACGTTATTGCAAATCGTTGGAGCTGGTTTTCTAGACTACCAGACTGCAGCCCTAACGAAGGAGTATTTTTGGCACTTTATCCATCAACTACGAGACTCGTTCATTAAATCATTAAATTAATATGACGTCGTTTCAATAACGCCCCGTATATATTTACCTTCGGGGGTGGTGCTGCCGGAGGAGGTGGGACTGATCCCCCTATAATGTTGGATGTCGAACAACAAATCGGGCGGAAGAGGCATGCTCACCGACAGATGCATGGAAAGTGATTCTAACCACACTTCCATCACTTCAAAGGGCGGCCTAAAATCAATCGAAGGTTAAAATATCGGCGTGTCGTGCGTTGATGAAATTACGACTGACCGCTTGTCTGGATTGAGATCGGTACACAAAAAGGCGATTTGATAAAAAGGTTCCGGACAAGACGAGCAAAATTTCTCCTTGAAAGCCGCTTGGTTCAGGCCGAAATCGTTCGATCTGGGCAAAAAATCCGGGTCCGCCTGCACTCTCCCGATTATCTAGAAACCATGGGCTACTAAACGAAAGCTAAGGCGGGGTTTTAAGTACCCACCTCGCACAGAATTATCCCGAAGCTGAATATGTCGACCTTTTCGTCGTACTTGTTGCCCTTCATCATCTCGGGCGCCATCCAATAAGGGTTGCCCACCACCGTGTATCGTTTCTTCCGCTCTTGCCTCTTGTTTCCAGCCGGACCTTTCGGGAGAAACGAATCAGAAACGTATACTAACCTAATTTGACATAGTCATGTTGCCGGTCCCAAGGAGGGTTTCTAGGTAAGATTAGCTTCCTGCCTTAAGTAAAAAAATAATCTAGCTCTTACAACTGGGAAAATAGTCCCGCATGTTGGACGGATTAGGGAACAAAGGACAACGGCAAGAACACGGAAACGAATATGGAAACGGAAAAATATATTAAGGTTTATGAGAGACCAAGAAATCATAACTGAACTAAATAATCAAAAAATCGATATTTGTGCTCTATCGGAACGGAAGAAAGGAAAAGGGACCACACAATACGAAAATTACATGTTATTATATAGTGGCATAGAGAAAACCGATAAAATGACAAATTCGGGAGTTGGATTATTAATAAATGAGAAATTTATACCACACATAACTGACGTTAAGTACGTAAATGATAGAATACTAATAGGAATACTGAATATGTAGCCTTCTGCGACCAAATACAAGACGAACTTAATAACATACCATCTAAAGCCAGAATAATTATTATGGGAGACCTGAACACAAGAGTGGAAAACGAAATACTAGATAGAGTAAAAAAATTTTTAATGAAGATGTAGTAAACCACCAAGGTGAAATGCTAATACAATTATGTGCACACAACGAACTAAGAATTAACAACACGTTCTTCCAACACAAACCTCAACACACATATACTTAGGCACATATAAGCGGAAGCAAATCCGTAATAACTAAACTAAACTAATAAAAACATACAGATTACAGAGACCACCTTTGATGAAAATCCAATCAGAATATATAGAGAAAACTAATATACAAACTACGCCACTGAATTTTACGTAAAAATCTATATCGGACATTTCAATGGATATACGAGATACGAGGGGCGCCCCAAAACTTCAAATTTCTAAAATCACCTTGTATTTTAAAAAGTAAGCGAGGAATGAATTTTTTTTTAACGTGATCTTTCGTTTCACAAAAAAGTACCAAAGGTTTGCTCAGTCGCGGCCAGAATGGGACACAGTGTATAATACTTATATTATATATAAAGGCAAATATAATAAAATTATAAAAGTAGAAATTTACATTTGAAAAAATGACTCAACGTAAGTAATGTATATCGCCTTCTATAAAAAAATCAACCCCAAATATTTAACAAACGATTGCAGTCGACGAAATCGATAGATATGTTTGGAACTGCAAATGTCACCTTGCGACATAGACACGGTAAAGCGGTACGACTTTTCTGAGGTATAGGTTATTATATATCAAATATGTTTAGAAAGTTATGAGGAGTTCAAAAATGCCTTAATACACAGAGTGTTTCATTTAAAAGAAGAAAATACAAATAAAAATAAAAAATCCTTTTCGTAATTTTCATTTCTTACAGCCTCAACTTTTTTTTTAAATAGATAACTACTCACTGTTGGACGAAACGCGCCTAGCACTGTTCGTCGCCTGGGAAACGATCCTGGCCAGTCCGAAATCGGCCACTATAACCGTCTTATCGTCCCTCACCAGGCAGTTGTGCGAGTTCAAATCCCTGTGGATGATATTCATTGAGTGTAAGTAAGCGACGCCGGACGCGATGTCCTTTGCGAACGACACCCTCTGTTCCCACGGCAAAGGCTGCCCAAGGTCGTGCAGCAATTCCGTCAGAGTGCCGCCCGATATGTATTCGGTGACGAGGTGGAGTCGCTGCTCCTTATAGAGCACGCCGATGAACCTCAACACGTTGCCGTGATGGAGGCTGCGCAGGACCGCCACTTCCTTCAGGAAATTCTTCTGGGCCTCCTCGTCCACCCTGTACAGCTCCTTGAGCACCATAACCTCCGACGTGTCTTTGGTGGTCACCTTGTACACTTGCCCGAAGAAACCCTGGCCGAGCAGCTCGCCCTTTACCAGATCCGACGCCCTGAACACCCTTTGCGGCGGTCTGGATTCCAGGAACGAGTAGGCACGCGACAACTCTAAGCACCTCTTCGAGTTGGGAGCGCTAGAAGCGGGATAATACCAATAATAATAATAATAATAATAATTTGAAGTTTAAGAGAAGAAAATAATGAAATTTATAGAAAATTTGGTTGTTTATGATCAATTTTTAAGTACTACTCTTGATGCTGGTAAGCAGGTGGATTCACCTACACGGACTTTTGAGATGATGAATTTTTGAGATGATTAACCATGATAAAGAATTAAAAGTTCAGATTTTCACGAAATTATATATTTTCATATGACAATTGTTTCGACAACTTAAACTTAAAAGTACATAATCACTAGGTTTTGTTAAAAGAACTTTGCAGGATTTTAATAGTATCGATTGCTTTAAAGCACTATTTTACTTTTGTACAGGGTGTTTCAAAACAAATGCGAAGAACTGTTTTTAAAATAAACGGTAGTTTTGGTGAAATGGTGAAAAAATAATGTTTTTATTTTTTTATTTCAAAAAGGAAAATAGAAACCAGTAAAATATTACGGAAATGTTACTATTATAAAAAAACACTTTCTGCATATTTGTTTTTTTTTTATAAGTGGGGATTTTATTCTTTCATTTGGAAACTGTAACTATTAGGTAAAAATTGCAAAAGTCAAAAAAAAATTCTAATAAATCCGTCTATCAATTTTTTTTATGACATAACTGCATAAATTTTACAACTCATAGCAAAAGAACAAAATAAATTGTTATAAAAACTCTACATAAAATCTTAAATCTTAAAAAATATATTGTTTATAATTGCTTTTTCATAAAATAAATTATGGTTTATCTGCACCTTTGAGACGCTTTGGTTATCAATAGTATGGCGTTTTTTTAATGATTCTGTAAATGTCTTTAGCTCAAAAATAAAAAAATATATCGAGTGATATATATCCAATTTTATTTTTGGATCTTGTAGTACTATTTTTTACAACTTTAATTTGTGTTGTAGATTATAACATTTTTTGTACGGCCATTATATTTTTGCTTGTTTTTAATAGTAGTCCAATCTCGGTCAATGACTGACGGATACTTCAAAGAAGAATTAGCTGTAATTCCTTCTTTTTTTTTGTCATGTGAGATTGGAGTTAATAGAGTATAATAAAATTTAATAGCCTTGGACTTTTGAAATAATGTCATAATTTCAAACATAAAAAGGCTGTTTTAGATTATTCTAGACTTTGAGCTTCCCGAACTAACAACTAATTTCTTATGTTTTTATTTTAATCATTCATTTTTATTAATATCGAACATTAACTGTAGTATTAAAAAAAGAACATGACGAAGATATGTCATCTCCGCACTCGTTTTGGTTAGTTTAGATCTAAAAACCTAATATTGGTGAAAGTCAAAAAATGAAAATGATGTAAAATGGAAATTAAAATGCAGAGCATTTCTTTCAAGAAATATGTCTGCAAGTTTCGGAAATATTTCTTGAAATATGTTTTTTTTTTGTTTTTCATGAAATCGTTTACGTCAATCTGAACAAATGTAACAATTGCCGCTATGTACAAGGAAAGCCATGCTCATATAATTCAAATAACATTTAAAACCCTGGAAACTTTCATAAAACTTAGCTAGGAGCCTTACACTGTTGCAACAAAAATCTAAGGCGATTTTGGAATACTTTATAGTGTTAGAAGTTACAAAAAGATATTTATAAAAACCTTAGTAACCGCTATAAAACTAAAATTATCCGGAAAACCACTTAAAAAGTATTCATTTCAAAATTAAATCTGTTTTTTTATTCTTTTGCTCATGAAAAATAGAAGATAGAATTATGCGAAAAATTTCACACAGAAATCGAAGATGGATACTTTTTTACCCACCTTGAATATTTTCTGTTTACTGCAAAAGATGCACAAAAAAATTATGGTGGATATCTAACTTTCAAATGAATTTGTTCTATATTTTAGTTGTTCACTGTGTTCTTAATATGTTTTCAATAAGCAAAATACGTTTTTAGTAAAATAGCTACGAGTGTATTACATGTAATTTCTCACATTGGCACAAATTCTATGTATTTTTTTAATTTTTTTATGATTTTGATTGCACCGATCCAGTAGCTGTGAAGAAGGTTGTTGTAAGGCAAATACATAAAAAGAAATATAAAGAAAGAGTACACAGTTATAGGGCAAATTCTAAATAAGTTCAATCACTTTCTCGAGGGTCAGTACGGTTTGAATATGACTACAGAGTCAATTTTTTCACTTATCGGCAATGCATGCACATGCATTCTTAAATAGAGGTGTGCAATCCTTTCATAATGCAACTATCATTTGGTATTGTTGCTTGGAGGTGGCATTGCGAATCATGAGAAACAATAACATTTAAAAAGAGTACCTTTTCCTGGAGAGACCTTTTCAAGGAGCTAAAATTACTTAACGGGATTCCAATATGTTTCGTATTATACCACTTACGTAAGAAACATTTTTGCAGAACTTTTTAACATCTGCTAAAGTTCACAGCTATGTTACCATGTGAAGCAGCTACGTACTTATTCTATGTACTTATTATCAATGAAAGCAAATTTAAAAACTCACTTAAAAATGTATTATTGAGAAAAACAATACACTCCGTGGAGGAGTTTTTTCAGAACAAGTATTGTTTCTGTATTGTATTTTTTTGGACGAAACATGTGTACTTTTTTGGGTGTTTGGTTAGTTAGATCAAAGTAAATACCACATTTAGAGTTCAAAAAAACGCTAGCATTTTGTACTATTTTACATAAAGATTTTATACCGTGAATAACCCCATATACTATAAATGAGGTTTCTCGCTAAGGCTTCGTACTTGTCTGTCATGATAGCCTAAATATTTTACTCACTCGTCCAAGAGTCTGCTCATCGACGAACTTCTCTCCTTGTCCAAACTTTGGTTAACTTCTGCCAGGTGGTTTTTCCTCCTGAGCTGCCTCGATCTGGTGCCGCTCATGTATCCCTCGTCTTTGCGTTTGAACAGCCTTTCCTTCGCGGACTTTTCATTTTTGTTTCCCTTATTGATAACGTCGTTGACGCCCGAAGGTTCGTTATTATTTAGCGAATCGTCGGAACCGAAGCCCTTCGCGTCGACGGGCACGCCCTTACTTCTGGGTATGTTCGTGTCGCTTTTGGTGGTAGTCAGTGGGGTGCCGCCCGTTTGATTCAACGAAGTCAGTTGCGATATTCTTCGCGAGATGGTGTCGGGATCGTGCTCGATAGTCAACTAGAAATTATGCGAAAACTAGAGAATATAGAAAATCGGGTAACGGTACGGGAAGCACCTGTAAAACCGTGTCGGAGTACAGAAGCAGATGTTCGACATTCTCTATGGGAGTGTCTTTCACCGGCATACCATTAATTTCCAAAATTTTGTCTCCTATGTGAAGTGACATCAAATCGTTGTTGACGTCTAATCTAGAAAGGCAAATAATGTGGAAAACCTTCGAAATTGGAATAACATTTTCTTGAATTTTAGTTCCCATGATAAGCAATTTTAACTGGTACAAAAATGTGTGTAATAGAAAAATAACTTTAAAATAAAATAAATTCTAAAATACCTTATCTTGAATTATGTGGGTTTAATAACACACACTGAAGCGTTTTATTTTAAGAAGGATGTATTAAATATTGGAATTTACAAAAAAACTAACAAAATCATTCTACACTTGGTCCGCCATTCCACCGCGTGCTTGTATGTAGGATGTTCTATTTAAACAAAGTGAAGTGGCTTCTATCCTACTCTCTATAGCAACAACTGTGCAACTTTTATGCTAACTGAATAACGACCAGGAAGAGGGCCGGACTCAGTATCCCTAGGCATAATTCAACATTTTTTGAAAGAGGTCAGAAAAAGAGAGAAATTTAAAGGAGAGGTCATCCTATACTTACAGCACAAATGCTTTTAATTTTTGCTATTTATAGATTTTATCTATTTTGTAGTTAAGATCAAAATATAAATCAAGTACAAAAATTATTATCTGAAGTTCTATTTGCGCGAAGTGTTTTTTGCGAATTATTATAAGCAAGAATAAGACTGACCTTGTTGCACCGATAAATCAACTTCTACTAGACAAGATATGTGGTGATTATAACAATTACGTCTGGGCAGATGAAATTCCGTAGGTTAAAAGTATAACCTAATTTTAAGAGAAATAAATTTCATTGAAAAAATTCAAGCGAGAGTTGAAAATAATTTAAGAATGTTTAAAAAATATTAACCAATAGACGACACCACCTTAATTTTAGGGAGATGTTATACAAACAAAAAGTCCGATAACGGATAGGTGGTGACGCTTAATCTTACTAAAACGCCACACACCTCTTTTCAAGTGAATTATTTAAAATATCGCAACCCATGCATAAGTCCAATAACACAATAATCACAGAAGATCTGACAAGCCACTAGTGTTTGTGGCCACGATAAGATCACATTCTAAACGGCTTTCAATTCAGGACAAAAGTGAAAGTGAGTGTCTAGATTATCAAGTAATTTTTTTTTAATAACTTTTGAAATTTCGTGGAAAACTGTTAATGTTATAGCTGAAAAAGAATGTTTGATAAATTGAACTGAAGTTACTTTTACTTGATGAAAATCCTTTTAACAAAATAAATAAGAGCTAAAAGTTCAGATTTTCAGGAAATTATATATATTCACATGGCAATTGTTTCAACAACACCGTGTCTTTATCAAATGTAATATTTACAAACTAACTGCTACTACAGATACCGAAAAATGACATTAAAACCTTAAGTAAAGTTGTTGTGGGAATTTAAGTTTAATAATGGAGAGTTATTTAAATCTAATGGATAGTTAAACAATACATTTGAATGTCTCACTTTGTTAATCTCCATGACTTTCAATAAATTTAATTTTCTACTTTTCGTGGCTGTATGTAAAATATCAAAATTTTAGTCAAAAATGTGTTTTTCTGTGTTTAAGTGTGTAGCATAATTAGAATGTAGACTATTGTTTATAAACGCTCTTTTATGTTCGCCAATGCGTTTCTTGAAAGATCTACCTGTTTGTCCAATATAAATTTTAGGACATGATCCGCATTTCAACCTGTAGACGACTGATTTTTGAGATTTTGGACATTTCGTTTTACTGTTTTTTAAAAATTTTCCTATTGTGTTGTTAGTTCTGAGAGCTATTTTTAAACCATATTTTGACAAATGTTTTGAAACTTTTCCACTGAGTTCTTCTATGTATGTAATTGTTTTAAATTGTTCGTGTTCTGTATTAGGTTTCGGATTAATAGAGTTCACTGTTGTCTGGATTTGTTTTTATTTATTATTTTATCGATAATGGCCGTTGTTCAGTGCAATTTATTTAACGATATTAAGTTCTTTGTTGTAATTTTCTGTTGAGAGTGGCGTATTAAGAAGTCTGTATATAAAAGAATGACATGCAGCTGCATCTCACTCTTTTAATTTAATTTACTGGTGGCCATGGAGACTAACAAAATGAGACATTCAAATGTATTGCTTAACGATCAATTAGATTTAAATAACTCTCCATTATTAAACTTAAATTCCACAACAACATTAATTAAGGTTTTATTGTCATTTTTCGATATATATAGAAGCAGGTAGTTTGTAAATATTACATTTGATAAAGACACCCTGTTGTTGAAACAATTTTCATGTGAATATATATAATTTCGTGAAAATCTGAACTTTTAGTTCTTATTTTATTATTTTGTTAAAATAAGGTTTATTTACTTTGGCCACAATTTTATACAAATTTGGACAACAACTTTCGAATCTCCTTCTACAATGTCATTACGCGTAAAAATAAATACGTACAATACTACTGTGCACCTACCTATGCGGATGCGGAATTAAAAAGCAGCATATGTTAAAAGCGGATGTTAGAAGTGCGAAAGCCACCTCAAGTAACCTGCCCTGCAATTTCCATAGTAACCTAGTAAAAGTAAATGCATTAAATGATGTTAGAATCTCCACCGAATTATTCAAAAAGCACCGCTTTGATATCAAAAACTCATGAAATAAATGCACGAAATTCTTCATAAATTTATCCAACCAATAGTATAAAAATATTAATTACTTAACGTTAACTTAGTTGAGGAAATTCATTCTTTACAGTATCATGTATTTACAAACTTTTAGTAGTAAAAAGGAAATAATGGACTGTGATATTGGAAAGGTGTACACGAAGCTATGATAAGTTTCACTTGTGGCTACAAATTTACCATAAGTTCATTGCAAAAACTGTCTAAACTACCCAGGCTCCTTTTTAAACTCATTTTTTTTATTATATTTTAATCCCCTCCCTATTTATATTTTTTAGCCAAGGTCAGACCCATCACCTTTTATCGTAGATTATTTTATAATTGTAAATATAACATAAGTTTTTAATAATTTGAGTTGGTTAAACTGTGCAAGTGACATTTTAAGACATCCTTCAGTTAAAAACTTGATGAAATTCATGAATTTACTGTCAGTGTAAAACTAGTATTGTACACCAAGTTTACACAGTCATAACTTCACTGTTGCGGTTAAAAATTGTAGTTTTTTTTAATTTCCATTAATAAGTAATTCCAACTATAAGCAGTTTACAATGGACAAAGAAAATATAATACTAAATATCCCTTTTTTTCCTTTGAGCTGGAATTAAGAGCCATCATCATCATCATGTCTATCTCTATTTTAAATTTTATTATATATTATAATTTTAATATCAAAGAAAAATAAGTTAAAAAATTTATTATTTTATCCAAATTGGGTTACAGACTTAGAACCTTAAATCTTGTACTTTTGGGGCTCTCTAGCTCAAACTTGAGTGGAGTACTCTAAGCAGGTAAATCCCAAAATAAAATCAAACTAAATTTCACTAGATTGTGCAAATTATGCAAACACATTTAGAAAAGGCTGTTGAGAAAGATTTGTGAAATCAACGCTTTTTTGTCTTACACTAATAATTAATCTAGGGTTTTTATATAGATATGTACAACTTAAAATTATTCAAAACGGCAACACTTACTCGCAAATGGTGAAACACTGATCGCTGCCGCTCGGTACCGATTCCCGCAATAATTTAATACCTTTCTGTCCTCCGGGTATTTCGACCAGCCGGATGGAGTGCGGCTTCCGGGCAAAAGGGAATCTGGCCACCTTCTGCAACGGCTGCATCTGTCTCTTGTAACACTGCCCGCTACAAAAAACACATACCATAAAAGAGAAGATAACGGCTTCTTCACTCACCAATAGAGTTTGGATCTTTCAACTAGCGCATAAGAGTCCCCATCTCCAATAAAAGCTCCACAAGAGCCGCAACAGAAGCACTCGGGGTGGAATTTATGCTCGCCAGCCACCATTACAGGACCAGTGATTATCTGTATACAAGTGGATTAATCACTATTCTTTTGAAGCAGTAAATGAATTTACCTGACTACATTGTTGGCATGCTTCACCATATCGACTCCAATAATCATCCTTACAAAATAATAGTCCATCCTTTTCAAAATACCAATTTGACAAAGCAGCATCGCAGGCTGAACACCTGCAAATAAACAAAGCGCGTTTTAGTGTAATATGCCATTTAAATTTAATATTTTAAAATTACCTAAAACAGTCCATATGCCATTCCTGGCCCAAGGCGGAAATAAACTCGTCATCGTCCAACAGATTTAAGCAGCCAGCGCAAATGTTATCTGTCGGCGAAGATCTAATCTCGGTTTCTAGAATGCAAACAAAACATCAAATTCATCAAATTCTTTTGCAAAATTCCACCGGAATTAATATTTTCCGTACATCTGACAACGTAGCATGCAATATTTACCAGCTAAAAAACGGAAGGTAAACAAAATGAACATGCCCTGATACTTTCAAATTTCGGCGCATTAAAAACTTTCCAACATTTCGCTGTTTAATATTCCTTTGGTCTCTCCGAAATGAACTTACAATAACGGAAATATTAGTTATAAGTAACATATTTTTCTGTTGACAATTTCTGCCAGCCCACACAAGTAATCAACAATTGCTGCTGGAAGTCGATTTTTTTTTATAAAGCACTGTAGGATTGGTAAATTTTATTCCAACCGAACGAAGTTTTTATTATCGTTTTCGAAATATAATTAACTCACCATTATCTACTTCCTTCTGCATATTTTTATTCACTTCCTTCCTGTTTACTTAATGCCATGGCACAGATTTTTTATTTTTTTCCAAACTGACCAATGCACCCTATTGAAAAACTTCTTCTTCTTTACAAATGATGTAACTTTAATCAAGTTCAATAGAGATACTCTCCCATTTGTAGAAGATTATTATTTTTTTCGGAACAAACCAACACTAAACTCTTACATCTCTAAACACAAAAATCAAAATGTAAACTAAACGTCATGATCTAAACCACTATCAAAAATATTATACCGAAAAGCGGGGATTCTGTCTGGAGCGAGTTGAGGTTAGCTCCAACTGCAACGCTTTCACTCCTTTGCCATTCTTACTTAAAACTTGTTTGAAAAAAAAATGAATATGTTAATCATATTAAACTAGCCGCCGATGTAACTGTCCTTTGTGGTATTCCGTTTTTCGTTAAGTCTCATGGTTCGGTACTATGTGGTCTGTGATGTGGGGATTTTCGCAACTAACCACTTGTTCAGCATAGAAAGTTTTCTGTTTGTATGTTGATGTCGGAAGGGAGCGAATATAAATGAGAATTAAAATCAGCTGGTTAAAAAAAAATGTAAAGTTGAAAGAAATGCCCATGGAAAAAAGTTCATTGAATAAAAGAGTGTCTTAATGCAATAAATTTTACATTTAATAACGTTTTTGGTTATGTTACTTGTATGTGTTAAATTTATATCGATTTTAATGGTTAAAATTACATGATTGTGCTGCAAATACATAGGAAAATGGTTCGAGGTAAGTTTAATAATAGGTTGAAGTTTCTTTTTATTGTTTTTAATTAAATTTTATTTTTTAAACGTAGCTGTGAAATATTGATATGCAAAATGTAAAAAAAAACTGAATAGCCTAATTATAATTGTCGTTTATTGCAGCACTACATAAATGTATGATTTCAAAAATCTTCAAAAACCGTATCCCGGTGATGCTGACTTTCATCGTGATTCTGATCCTCAGTTTTGCCATTGTCTTGTAATACGGAAGATACATCCATTTTTACCTTCGGGTATGTTGGTGCTGCAAAACAACCACAATCTAATACAAATGCAATCATCTGTTACTGTGGAAACCAACTATCAGGGAGCCGCATTCTAGCAAGTAGCACATTCCTAGAGTGGTTCTCATTGATGGGGCTGCCAGTTGCATATTGAAAGCCCATACCATTAGCTTCTGGTTCACTTTTGTCGGGCACATCTTTTTTTGTATGGGTCGATGACAATTCTAAAATTTAGTAAGCTGGTAGTTAAAGACACACTATACATAAAGTACTTACCTTGTTCTTCTTCTTCTTCAAAATTATTAGATATCCGCACGTGACCCATTATTTTATGATCAGACTTTTTGGTAATTTTATCAGATGGATTTTCAAATATTCCACCACTAGGGATGCTTATTTCGTTGCTTCTTCTGAAACTACTATGCTTGGATTCTTTAGTTGGTGCCTCATGAGTTGATTTTTGTCTGGGTGGTGTTTCCACTTTGGACGGCACACTGTTTGTATGGCAGTTGCATTCGTCTTGTTCAACGCTTGCTGTCGATAATTGTACCCTGGAAAAATGATATTCTCGAAATCAGACTATTTGTCATAGGGTTTTTCAGAATTTAGTATTAAAATATTTTTAATATTGAAACAAGATGTTCGATGTATTTATGTATTTTATAAACTGGAACATTTTTTGTACATTTTCATACAACTGTGTAGAAACAATTGAAACTAAATATGTAAAAGTTATAAAGCTTTAATTTACCCTATGTCCTAATCTGGCGAAAATGTATACAATTTTTGAAACAAAGTGAGAAAAAATTACTTCTACAAAATATGAACTGACATATTTCTGAAAATATTCAGCATAAACCAATAACTATGGTAGATAATAGTCAGGTAAGCAGGTGATTAAGTGAGGTGAGGAGTTCCTTGAAATTTGCCTCTAAGTCTGAGAAATGTATATATATAATATCTGAAAACTAGCGACAAAACTATATCCCTAAAATCTTGATTACTGTGTTTTAGAACGTGTATTTTGCGTTTTACCCTGAGCGAGCATAGAGCATTTTCACTTCGTGCCCTTCGTCCTGGTCAGTACCGATTTTTTTATTCATTATGCTGTCCAAGTCGGTTTGTGTTTTCATGAGGATTTGCCTTAGTTGGGACGACCCTTCCACTAGTCTGTCATAGTGTATTCTGATTTCGTCGATCGTTTTGTCGTAATTGTTTTTAGCCCTAATGCGACTCGACAAGCTTTTGTTAACCTAGAAAAATGGAATAGTGGTTATACCGAAAACTGCAAATAAGACGGCACACTGTACAAGACATAACTTGTAGGTCAGCTTTTCTATTTCTGCTTCGATCTTTTTCCGCTCTTCGTATTGTTTGTCTATGATAGCACCGAGACTATCTCTTTCGGCCTGGAGGCCGCCCAGGTACTTGACTATGTCTTGGTTGTTGGTGATCAATTCCTCGCCCGATTTTTCGATGCCGCTGAAAGGCATTGTGGACTACACCGACACTTAAATTTCCCTTTATTTTATGTTGCATTTAACTTGGGTTTTGACATTGATTTATAAAAAAGTCCGTGCAGAGGTAATGACATTTTTAACACTTTTAAATTTTAGCGGGAACACTGTTTACTTTTACGTGTGGATGAGCAAATTTTAACTGTGGTTGCCACGTTTTCCCGAAAAAATAAATAATAGAGAACATACTAATAGTAAATAAGACAAATTAAAAAGGCAAGAGTTTATATTACCGAAAATTTTAAAATTTTGTTTGTTTGTATTTGCCTCGAGCAATGAAAATAGTCGCCGTTATACAGGGTATCTCATAAGTATCTAACGGCACATAACTTTGTCATTTTAAATAGAACGCCTGGTATATTATTTCATTTTTCTTGGGTTTCTTGAAAAATTTTCCAAGTCATTACATAATATTTGAACACCTAGTTTCTTAACCATTTCCAAATTGCGCTAATCACAGTGTGTCTAAAATTACAATATTTTCGAAGATGCAGAAGTTCGTTTTTTTCATATAAATATATAAAATTTATTCCACGCCGTTATTTCATACTCTCTATTAAAGCCAATCAAAACACAAAGTTATTGCAAACGACAAAAATGCAGTTAAATTAGCGCAAGAAGAGTTGCGTAATTTAATAAAAACAAACACTTGCTTTTAGATTACCACACGCATGTTTATTGCTTTGACAATTGTTTCGGTACACTCTTCTTTTCTATTTATTATACTTATGACTTGCCATAATTGTATCAACAAAACGTGGTCAATAAATTCTATTCTATTCTATTCTATTCTATTCTATCCTTGATTGCAGTTACCAGTACAGTATGTAATACCCCTCTCCAAATTCAAACCCGGAGACAAAAATTATTAATATGCAACGGTGCGAAGAATTCTCCACCTACGCCGCATAGAATCGAACTTAGGAATGACGAATTCGATCCAAAGAAGATAATCTTCGAACCATCCGCTCCCAAATGTAGGAAAAAGTGAGTACTTTGTCCTGTCTTTACGTTGTCGTTCCGCAACCGGATTCCCGTTGTAGATTATTAAACGGAACTGTACTTAACAATCATAACGAGATCAAGCATCAAACTAAAGACAAACCGAAGGGGAACCATAAACTCACAGAATATTTTACGATCAGAAGATCTGCGAGGAAAACGAAGACCACAGTTTTGGAAGAAAAGCAGCTGGCCCTGGAGCGCTTGGTTAAAGATGAAGTTGAAGATGGTTTGGAGGTAGAACGAATGACATTCGCAAAGGAGGCCCGACAAGTCGTTGATAAAATGCACAGAAATTCGCCTAGTAAACCAGTTGCTTGTCTCTAAAACTATAAAGAACTAAACTCAGTAATTTCGAGAAATTGGATTTAACCATTTAAATTTATTTTAAATTATTTAAATTATTTTAATAGCCAGTACTACCATTTGTAGCATCGATGCAAGCACAAAACCGACTGCGGTTAATTTGATGAGCTTTAATCTTTATCCCATAAGCGCTTTATAGGATTAAGGTCCATTCTGTTTCCGAAAAAATTTGCAACTCTGGTGGTATAAAAAAAATAAAACTAACATAACATAGCTTTAACCGGTTTGTTGAATGAGAATCAAAGGAGTTCTTTCACCAATTATAATGCCACCCCAAAACAAATAGTCTAGTCTTGTCATCTTCCAAAAGTAAGACATTTTCCCAACCCTTCAAACCCTATTATATTTTGTCTTGAGAGTTCTTTAACCCTTAACTAACTGCGACAGATACACTCACTCCAGTAGCTTGCAGAGGCCCTCGATCAGATATTGTAGGAATTCTTCAAGCTATTTAAGCCACAAAGCGATCCTGCCTTTCTGTAGTTACTCTTCTCGGGTCTAGTCTTTAGAGTTCTAAGAATGTGTCACAATGTACCTTTGTTGCATGCCTCGTAGTGTCAGCAATATTTCTTGCCCTTATAACCGAAGTACAGCATTTTTTTTAAGTGCAAAAAGGAATAAATTATAAAATCAATGCGACCTGCAAGCAAAACAATAAAATCTTATTCAATCTCATTCAATATTTCATATTAATGATGGGTGATTCTCCAAAAGTTTGGTTGTGGGTATACAAAAGCTGAAATCTCAAATCGGGGTTAAACCGTCAAACGTTTATGGTAGGTAAAATAAGATATCTCCGCCGTAAAATATTATAAAATCAATATTTGTTGTTGGTGTATTGAGTAAATGAGAATGGAAGCAAGGAAATCCGGCTCGAAGGACCAAATTTAATGCTAGTACCAAAATAACACCTGCTTTCGCACTGTAGAGAAGGACAGATATAGAAATGGTAACAAGCAATTGAGACAAAATAATACTCTTTCACCAAATATACAGGTATAGCGATTCTTTTTTTAACTCTTGGCGAAGGCGCTAGATAAACGTTTTCTTTTCATTAATTACTCAAAATCGTTTTGGTCGATTTTGATAACACTTTGCATCCTAACGACAACAAGGGGCTTTGTTTAGTGCAATCAACAACATGGCGTTCTATGCTTTTTTCTTTTTTTTTCTAGTAAAAATTTATCAAGATTTTTAGTTATAGCACTTTTGAATTAACTTTTACAATTAAAAAATGGAAAGAAAAATCTCGTATACTCTGGAGTAAATTTCTCTAGATAAGCCTAATCAAATAGCAGTTAAATTAAAGTTAAAATCAAAAATAATTAATACTTCGAAAACCACACTAAAGTAATAAGCAAGAATAATCAAAAGAAATGTAACGATGTTGCCATATGTTATTGTTAGAAGCGGCAACGTTGCATCGTTCATAACACTTCAGTTACTCGAACATGAAAATCCAAGTAATAAACATTAATAATCAATCCTGAAAAACAACTCCAGATGTTGTGTTGACTAATAAGAAATTGAAAGAAGAAAATATGTGGTTATAATGTTCTATATGTATTCTACAACAAAAGAATTAAAACCGAATTAAATAACATACACATATAACCAAATAACATCACAAAATCAATCAAAAATTTATTTAATAATTAAAGTTCATCTTTGACATGAGAGAAAAGGAGTGTTGGAAACAGCTAGTGGTTAGGTACTCCGAAAAGATTCTTTTACGCTTGTTGAAACGAAATCCATAGTTAAAGTACACCCGAAAGTAAACGTTTGTATACTTCGACCAGAAATATAGTACTTTTACAAGATTGTTGTTGTTTACAAATCGAAGAACTATGTAGAAGACACAAAAATACAAGAAGAAGAATGTTGTTAATCGACAGGCACTTAGCCTTACCCTTGGAACTAAGATTAAACTTTGAAGAACGATTAAATAAATGCTTCTACTTATTCGAAAATACCCCGCAGCATCAATGCTTAATCAAATTTAAAATTCTCCATTTTGGGATGGGTTTTACCACGGTCCTGCAAAGGTCTGCGGTTATGGTACTGTGAAATACTTAAAACGTCAAAGCCATAAATGCCCTATATTTTCGGTCGTACAAAACCTGTAATGAGCAATTCCTTATAACAATAATTTTGTATAACAAACGACTATAATTACCATCCTCTCCCTCTTGGTTTTTAAACCACCTCGAATGAGCAAAACTAATTTGCAAGTTGTATGCAAATCAGGCGCCTTTTGCAGTGATTTTTTTCTCTTGAGTTTACTGCTCCACTTTGAGAGACGGACCACTCTGCAATTACAATATGCGACTCTAGATAATCCCAAAGTTTTAATTTTATATCGCAGCGAAAAATTAAAGGCTTGTCGGTTCTCATTTGCATACGTCAGTGATTAGCGGTGGAAATTGGGTGCAGGTTAGATATTTCAAAGACAAGGGAAGGGGAGTAGTGGCGGCCAAACATTTCTTCAAAGGGGACTTCGTCGTCGAATACAGCGGTGAACTGGTCGACATACTGGAAGCGAAACAGAGGGAAGCCACTTACGCGCAGAATGAGAACGCAGGTTGTTATATGTATTACTTTAGGTACAACGACCAACAGTACTGGTGAGTGTTTGGCTTGCTATTGTTATTATTATTATATATTTATATTGGTTACTATACATTACAAGAACGTCATTGTTCTCAGTTTAGAATTTACTGTTATATTTTTTAGTATCGACGCCACCGCAGAGAGCGGTAAGTTAGGTAGGCTCGTGAATCACTCCAGGAACGGCAATCTCATAACGAAAACCATGATGATCGACAAGAAACCAAGACTGATACTCGTCGCCAAAGAGGATATTAAAATTGGCGAGGAGGTAAGTGATAGTACGATACGTCAGACGTTCTTTCGTTTTCCAATCACTTGATCTTAATCATAAAATAGATCAGGAGTGGAAACAGAGAATCTCTCGTCTAGTGCAGAGGCAATTGACAACATTTAAACAATGAATAGTCGTTTGCCAAAATTATTCGCAATTGTTTTGGGAACACATTGTAACTGTTTGCTAGATATTATTATTAACAATTAAAATTACGAGTGGTTTTGTTTTGGCAGTAAGGTTTTAATATTCTAACTCATGGTTTATCCGGACATGATTTCATTATTTAGTACTAGAAATAAGGATTTGGTTTAAGTGCCATACATTGTTGCATTATTAACATTTAACCTAGACTAGTTGAATGGTTTCAATATCAGTTGTCATTTTTGACGATTTATTATAAAATGATATTTCGTTTTTTAAGGAAGATAGAACGGCAACTTTAGATGGCATCTCGATACATTCTGACGGAAATTTTAAAATTTATCAAGAAAAGTGAGGATAATGCTCTATTCACTATATCACTTAATATTTTAAAAAATTCAAAACAATTTCTCATACTTACGCTGACTTTCTCGCCATAGGTCCATTAGCCAAAACTTTTTCATCAGAGTAAATAAAGTTACGAAAAAATAAAACAAGTCATTTATTTTTACTTTCCATAAGTAACAGTATAATATTTACCTTATCTTTAACTTAAATTAAAAAAACAATATAGGAAGTGCTTTTATATTCAACTATTTTCTGATGATATGGTAACCAAAAACAATATATATGGTGTTCACCCATGCCAAACTGGAAAACTGGGCAATGGTAACGCTGTCAGTTATATTGATACCTACAGCAGTCGGAACAATACCAGTCATTACTTAAGAATGTTGCTTATAGCGCCATCTGCCGGCACGGCCCATGTGAGTCAGTTACACCTATAAGAGTGCCCACACGACGGTATTAATGTTTTTAGGATGAGTCAGGGTTTTATCTGAGCATTGTTTTTAAAACTCGAAAGTGTGTGTGTTTGAATTAGTTGCTATGTATTATTGTATTCTTAACACTTAACATAGAAAAGTTGAATATTTTCAATATCAATTTGGAGGCTTCGAGTAATCAGTTGCCATTTTTAATGATTTATTCCTTTCCTTAGCACTGCAATTGTCACTCAAACTCGTAGATAAAACAGCAACTCTCTAATAAAGAACTGTATATATATTTATGTGCATAGAACAATATATGCTACGGCATCCTGTAGGGATACCATAAATAAAAAAATGTCCACTAAATGGCCTCTCTATACATTATGACGTAAAATTTAAAATTTATCGGGAAAACTGAGGATATTCCTCCAACATTATATCATTTAATATTAAAAAAATTCAAAACAATTTCTCATACTTATGCTGACTTTATCGCCATAGGTCCAGGAGTCAAAACTTTCTCATGAGAGTAAATAAAGTTCAGAAAAAATAAAACAAGTAACAGTATAATCCTTATCCAATTATCTTTATCTTAAAGTAAAACTCAACAATATAAAAAGTGCTTTTGTATTTAAGAACTATTTTCTTCTGAAACTCTCAGAATTTCGCTTATAGCCCCATCTGGGTTTTGTCAATTTAACGGAAACACCCGAAGATAAATCTTCCACTTTTTTATAGGTAACCTCCAATCACATGTCTCTACGTTCTATGTGGTTGAAGTGGTTCAACATTGAGTGATAAAATATTTTTAGCACTTAAATCACATCAGTTCTAGAACTTTAATCTGGTCGAAAGAATATTGTTTGTTAACTGCCAAACGTTTGTGGGTACCCATACACAAAAACTGGAACAACCTTATAAACCCAATGGCAAATCCGTTGCTTGGATTAGGAATTTTGACAGCTTTTAAATTTATAATAACGAAAAGCATATCTCAAAGGGTTTAATATTTTTTGTATCGTTTTTCTTGTAGATCCTATACGACTATGGCGATCGGTCAAAGGAGTCCCTAAAGTATCATCCATGGTTGGCATATTGAAAACTTCTTTTCCGTTCTGGTGTTAGTACGTATAGTAAAAATCTAATCGAAATTTGAAATTCGAACATTTACGTTGCCCCTAAAGAGAATCGAATAAACGACTGCTTTAAGGGAAATAATAACGCGCTTTTAAATTTGTACGTGGTGTCCTTCTAAGAATAGCTGAATGGCCAAACTGCAATTGCTGCAATTTATTTGCAAGTTCCTAAAACGGACGCTAGGGGGTGCACTAATGCGAATATAGAATCATAATATTGTCCATTTTTTCACAAAATTTTAAACGCATATTTCTAATACATCTTCCCTATCGAAAATTTTGTCAAAGTCCCATTTCCTTATTGGTATTGGAAGTTGCGCCCTCTAACGGCCGTGTTAAGACCTCTCTCTTGGTCCTTTGGGTATTTTTTTCGCGCTTTGGTACTTTGATACAGAAGTCGTTTTAATTTGTGACTAATAAGGGATGCTTGACATAAGACCCTTATTTAAACAATTATATAGCCCAGAGCATAGATTAAATAGACCTAGACTGATATTGCTTATGGAGGGGAGGATTTGAATAATATGCTTGTAATTTGTTTAATAATAGGTAATAGTGTATCAAATAATTTGTAAATATGCCTGCAGGGCATCAACATGATTTTAGTTCAAATACGTAAATTGACTAGCGACATCTCTTTGTTTGCGTCGAAATCACAGGCCAATTACATTCTATTTTACATTTTTGTTTAGTTAATGTCCAAACGAAAAGTGCCTGGGTGGAGTATAGCGGTCCAAATTGGACGATTTTAAAGGGAAATTGTCATTTCTAAGGACGTAGACGAAAACTAATTTTATTAGTTATCAACCGAAAAATCTAGTTTTTTTAAATTGGACACTGTATATTTTTGGGTAATAGAAAATAACTTAAAATTACCGATGCTAAAATGTTGCATACTTGATTTTTTGTCTAGTTTTCTCGGAAAAAAGGGAAGTTTTGAACTTTAAACAAGTAGGCTTTGGCACTATTTGACAACTACCAGTGTGCATTGTTTATTATGGCCGCCCCGTCCAAAGCTTCCTTGTTCAAACTGGTAAAGAACTCAATATTTTAAATAAGATTCGAGCAAAATATCAAGTATTGTATATTTTTGAAAAGGTAATTTCAAGTTCTATTCAATGAGTCATTAAAATTGTTTTGTTTTTGGTTGATTTGTTAACTATTTGCTTTTAAAATATTGTACGTAAGTCATTAAATTTTGGAAAAAAAGTTGTTGGGGAGATGTCTTCATAAAAAAAAAAAAATAAATCTTCTTTTCAAAAGTGTTCATTTTTGGCCCAACCGGTACACTGTGAGTTGATAAAGTTGACATGAACATGTTTTGTAAATTTTACAATTTTAAACACCCGTTGTAGGTACAGTTTTTTTTTTAATAAATTACATAATTTATTACAAAAAGTCAGGTTACCTGTGACTGACAGCCGGTATAGGAGACCTATCAACTATATATTGGGCCATGTAAGGATTTATGTCTAAATAAATTTTACTAAAGCCATAATTGCAAAATATTAAAACAATTATTAACCAAACAATTTACTATTTTTATTATTATTTATTATTAATTTTTTATATTTAGAAAAATTTAATGATTTAATAAGATGTGTGCTTCAATTTCGGCCAAAATTCTTTTAGGCATAGAATTCACGAGAGCCTGGCAATTTTCTAGTTTTATTTAGAATATATTTTTAATTTTTTAAAAAATACTCAGAAGTTGGTTTTGTAATAATCCAAAGCAAAGAAATCAAAAGTTTTTGTATTTTGCAATTATGGCTTTATAAAAATTATTTATTTCTAAAATGGAAGAATAAAAATTGTTAGGCTTCGTATTAGGAAAACGCTCATAAAAAAACCAATTAAATGGAAGTAGCTCTTATGTGTTATATATTTTTGAAAATATAATAAGAATAAAATTTTGAAAAGACATACAAATTTAGTTTGTTCATCAAAATTTGAGACCAGTTTCAAATCAAAATTCAAGATATCTATGACATTTCTCTTGGTGTCAATTTGATTTAATAAAAAAGCCGCAACAGGCGAGTTTTATTGATAAGGGATATTTCCACCATTGCGTGAAGTTTCTCGATTGTTTTGTATTTAAATTTCGTGCGGCTCAGATTTAGTGAATTTGTCAGTAGTATTCGAATAAGTATTAAGTACTCTCCGAAAATTAATCAAACTATTGTTAGTCTTCGGGCATCGGTTTTCGAAAACTGTTAAAAGGGTAGCCAGTTTTCGGATCTGCAGGGTCAGGCCTTTTACCAAATTCGAATGTACATATATTTATGATTTTAGGCGTTTCGATAATATTTATTTGCGCATTAATTTGGAAAATAAGAATTGATCAATAAATTTTAATGACCAGTATAGTTTGTTTTTGTATGTGACGAGGAAAACCGAGAAAATTGAATACGGGATCTAAAGGCAGGTAAGAATGAATGCGCATATTTTTTGCCTTATTTTAGAATATTAGAGTATTCCTTATTTTGCTCAATTTTATTGTTTATTGGTTGTTCTCTTAACGTTCAAACTAAACAGACTCAACTTTTACTTATTTTAAAAATAAAAGGGTAATTTGCAACTTTCAAATAAACAATTTAAATTTATTAGGTTTGGGTAAATGCAAGAATTGTAACAAATTTAGAAGATGGTTGATCCTTGTTAGCAGGGGCTCAACATTTTCACATAAACAGGACAAGAAGAAACACTTGGAAGGAATTTCATATTTTGTGCAATCAAGAAGTTACGTCAGATCCCCTTTTCCTTTCACCTCCTACACCTTTTATTAATGGAAGAAACAGTTGTTCTGCTTACATTAAAATGTTGAGCTACTACTGATAACTTAACAACGCGTCTTCTAAGTTGGTCGCACTCCTTGATTGACAACTCTGGAAACTGTGGCAACGCTGTCAATTTTTTTTATTTGACAGTGGCAGTATTAAAAATATGAAAACAACGAAGTTCGCATGCCAACGTTGCCAATTGTTCTGTTTTTCATTTTTATTTATTATACATTACTAAGCCACTGGTTTAAATCGAATGCAGTGTCGTACTCAGACTTGTTCTATAGTTCCCCGTTTATAAGTTAAGGTGAAAACCTAGCAATGTTTTGGAGGATGATAATACAATATTGGTAAAGTTATAGTTTCTTCACGACGTAATGACAGTATCTAGCTATAGGGTCGATCAGCGTCACTCTTATTTAGATCAATGATATCTTCCGATTTTTTATTTTAGTACATATACATACAGTACATAGTGAGGAAGAGGATAACTTTGAAGCGCTTTTGATATTGCGATTTTTTTTACTGAAAATTTTTTTTTCATTTTTTCATAACTCAAAATGACGGCTTGGCAAGGTTTCGGTTTACGTCTTATGGAATGGTGGGTCATGTGACACTTTATTTTCAAGGCCTTTTTATCAATAATTCAAATCTTGATTTTGAAGACATTCGATTAATTCATTTTTAAATGGCTAGCGGTTTGATGTGGTTTATGGGGGTAAGCAATTTTTACCTATTTTAGATAAACATTTGCTCTTCTCAATTTTTGTTTTTTTAGTTTTTCTAATTACGTAGTTTAATTAGTTTAATTTTAACCATTTTTTTTATTTACTTTAACTTACAAGTAAGTCACGTTGCAGAATTTAAACAATAACCAAAGAATAAATTAATGCTAATAATAGTAATAAAACATTATTAGTTCTCATTTAAAAATGTGTCACATGATCCCCTATTCCATAAAAAAAATAAACCTAAACTATGCGAGGCCCTCATTTTGATTTATGGAAATGTCTCATATAACACCGTCCCAAATTCTTGGCATTTTATCCTCATTCCACACTCAGTGGTGAGTGTGAGTACCCACAAAAAAAAACCAATGGCCTTAATATATATCCCCATTTTTATAAATATATTATGTCTTTTTAGATATTGGATAAAAAATACAAAAGCTATAATAGGGGTTAGTAATGCATCACACTACACTTTGTCATCTTTGTTTTACAATATTTTTTCATAAATTTTTGTGACTTCCCATAGAATTACGAAATCCTCAAAAACTGTTGTTGTTGATATACTAGTTTTATACTGACAATAAATTCATGAAGTAATAGAACCATCCTGTATAACATGATCGTATCATTTAAAAAATTAATTTGATACCACAGCAAATTCAGGACATACTATATATATCAAACTATGTACTATATACTGTATTAACCCATTTTCTCTATTTCTATTGGATTTTGAAATACTATAGGGGGTCGTTTTATTTGGAACACGGTGTTCATGTAATCCTTAATTTCGTGAAAGCAGGTCTCCGTTTTGAAACAATATCTGTTAGATAAAAAAGGTTACTCTAAAGTTTACGTCCATAGCATAATTCGTGGTTCGGATATCAGTTTTTGTGGTTTGTGGAAAATGACCCAGCACAATATCTTACAATGAAATCCATTTTGTCGTCGCTAAATTGTACGGTGGAAAGTCAAAAGCACTCCCTGCAATATTAAGAGTCAACTAGATATCACGAAAGGCCAGGTATCCATACGAACCTTGAACGATACCAAACGAACTATGCTACCTACGAAGTAGCTTAACATTTTTTCAGCCAGAGGTCTGTGGTCTGCTACCTACCGGATTTAAGGTGAAATATTACAACTATTAGCACTGGTTAGGATAATAAAATTGTGTACCCCTCAAAATTCAAAAATCTTCTCTCGACAAATATTTAAGTACAGACACTACGACCCAGATATTATGTCAAAGTAGCGTCAAATGCTGCAAAAAATCAATCTTTCCAACTGATGGGGTTTGACCATGTTAACCAAAATCTAAAGTTTGTTGTGTTCGTGATTAATTTCACTAGATCGCATTTGTTAAGTTCGCGTTTTAGCAACATCAACTTATCCCTAATTCCTTATTCTGCCTGTATCGAAAACTTTTAATAGGAAAAGACGAAAAAATAGCCGCGTCTTGCCGAAAAAAATACATTATTCACTGGCTTTCTTTAAAGAAGCGATTTTAGAAAGTTATACTGAAAAAAGAGCTTGAATTGGAAAATTGAAATAAATATTTAGTTTTGAGCCATTTTAACGCACATTATTTTTTTGATATATGACCAAACTTTCTCAAACCATAAAAGAATCGCAATGTGGATTTATCAGCAACAGTTAAGAATGGAAGGGAAGACAGTATATAACTGTAGAAAGAAAAATTCAAAATATGTTTATTTGCCTACAGCTTTTTTAGTGATATATATGTCTTTTAACATAAATTAGCCACCATATCTCTGACCATCCATTTAAGATCTTCATTTCTCAATTGAATTTTAATGTGATCACACAAAAAATTATAGCTTTTTGGGGGAGCAAATAGCATAATTTGTGTTTTTTTACAATTTAGCTTAAGATTTTGTTTTTTTACTATATTGAAAAAAATCCAAACTATGATTAGCTTCGACGTTATCATAATTATAAAATAAGATGTGTGTAACAGCTGGGTGGAATGGATGGAAAAAACGAAAAATCCGAGAGTCTATAGAAATCTATAAGCAACCTAACAATCTTAACCGCGACTCAGGTCTCTACCTGTCACCAATATGGGAATCAGTCATCCGAGACGGTGTTTATCGCCTTCATTTAGCTCCGCCCCCTCAAACAATATATAAGCAAGTGCAGAGTAAAATTCGAGCCCATTTCAGTCAATCTCTGAAGAAGCCAACAGGATGATTGGCGGAACGTTAGCATCAGTAAGAACCGACGCAGGGAGATTCCAGAAGTTGGAAGTTTCTTTAAAAAAAGAACCGACTGATTTGATGAGATTATATTATGACTAGTTAGTATGAAAGTACTTGCTGATGAACAACGTTCTCCACAGGTAATAGGCTGAAGTAAATTGTGGACCTCGCAAATGTTGTGGTAATGCTGGCTTGGTTCTCGACATGATATTTATTCTTCAGCTTCAATATGCAGGTTTTTTTATATCTGAGGGATGGATAGATAGAGAGATAGATATTTCGCTTTTCGATACTACATATTTGGGTATGGGTATATTAAGCACGTCACATCACATTAAAATACAGTGTTTAAACAACACATTTAAAAAAAATCATCTACTGAGTAGAGACACCTATCAGTTGAAAAGATCTTAATTCTTTTCTTAAACACAGATAAACTATCAGTTTTTTCGAAGCATTTAAAGCTCCGTTATTTACTTTCAAACCGAAATACCTTGGAATGGAACGTCCAAGTAATCTCTTAGCCGGGTGTCATGTTCGTGCACATCTCCTATTCCATATTGTCATGTTACTTTTGACGTTAATCAAAAGGGAATAAATATACAATGACGGAAGTGTCATGATCTGAAGTTCCCTAAATAAATCCCTCCATGAATGTTTACTAGTTACACGCATCATGTAACGAATAGCACGTTTTCGTGCCCAGTGTGCACCAGTGGCTAAACCCCAATAGATTATACCGTAACTATCACAGCTTTAAAACGTCAATGGATACTGTATCTCTAATATTTTGGATTAAGTAAGAACAGGAGCTTAATTTGGGCAATATGTTGTCGAAGTGATGATTCCGTGTAAGTTTGTTGTCAATGTGCAGACCTGGAAACTTAGTAGCCTCCACGTTCTGTATAGAACGTCCCTCTAATTGGAAAATAATACTGGAATCAACGCGAGTATTTTTTGTGACTATTGACTTAGATTTATTTAATTGTAGTCCGTTATCGCGACACTCGTGACCCTTGGTTCTACGGCCCCTTTTAAATTAGCTCTGCTTTTATCTGTACTGAAAATGCTTGTATCATCTGAATATAGTACAAATAATGCATCCGTATTATCCTGAAGAAGATCGTTAATAAAACAATTACAGAGGCAGGATCCTTGCGGGGTACCTCTTTGCTGGACCTCTAACGCCTATAGTTTCCAGTTTTTTTAAGAGCAGGCTGTGATCGACAGTTTCGAATGCGCGGCTCAAATCCAAAAACAAGCCTAGTGTGGCTGTTTTGTTATTAAGGCTGTCGTAGATATGCTCCAGAGCATAGTCCAAAGGAGTACTTGTGAAGCGGTTGGCTCTGAGCATCAGAAATCAAAGAGTATTTTTCAAGGAACCTCTACAGTCTGTCATTATAACAGGACTCAAAGATTTTTGCCACTTGACATTGAAGAGCTACAGGGCGGTAGTCCTCTATGTTGGTTTTATTGCCTTTATTTTTAAAAATAGGTACAATTTTTGAGTTTTTTAAAGCCTGTGGATACTTGCCAAAACATACTTACGTAAACTTTTGTATCTATTCCAGTTTTTGACAGTTTTGAAGCGTGGATGCATCCGTAAGCCATGGCGCTAAGGATTTGCTCAGCCTAACTATTTAACTGAGGCATGAAAGTCATATTATTACTTCAATTTATTCGAATGGAACTCGTTTTTCTATTGCAAATTAGTGTGTGACCTTAATTTAGAAAATTTTTATCTCCCCTTTCAATGATCCCTGTCATCGCAAATTTACATTTTATAACTCTCCCGTACCAAGAAACGCGGTATAACAGTCAACCTTTCGTCTCTGCCCGGACCTCGTCTTTCCAATTTCTTCTGTCGAATCTTGTCAAAAGAGCGTCAAACGCTGTCAAATTCAAAGAATCACGTGATTCGGTTACGTTTAACGTCACTCGATAGCACAGTTAAGTCTGGTCGACGTTTCCTTCGCGTTTCCGCCCGTCGCCATAGTTTATTAATGAACACTGACCTATCGCAAGGCGTGCTCGGCGCGCAGGCGCGAAACGGCAGTGTGACGTCACGCGCGTCAATACCGAGAAGCGCCGTCCACAGCCTACTTATCGTGTGGTGTTTTGCGAAGTTAACGTGCCCCTTACGTTTCGAAAATTTGTCGTGTTTTCGCCCGGACCGTCGGATAGATTCGCACCATGTAAGTTGACGATCAAAAAAACGCGACGGTTTGCGAAAATCGGCCGCCGATTCGCACGGGGAGCGGAGGGGGCGAGAAAACAGGGCGGGATGGCTACGTGGAATATCCGATTTTGCAGTTTTACCTTGGGGAAACGGCGTCGATTGAATATTATCGCGTACAGGAATCTCGATCGTTGATAATAATATTTAACTAATAAGCAAAATAAGCGAGGTAATCGACGGTAGGTATTCGCTTAATATTGGGTGGGTGTTTTCGGTCAGTAGTTGAAGCGAAAATCGTGTTCTAATTCGTTTCGAGTCGGTTCGGCGTCGGTGATTTTTCTCGCGAAACTGGAAAAATTAATACTGAAATAAATAATTAATTTTTTTTTAAATAAAATTGATTTTAAATGGCACTCGGTCGGGGCGCTTGCGCGTGTTGTTGTCGATTCGGTCCGCTCCAGATTTCTCGCTATGAATGAAGCCCTAGACGTACAGTCGGTCAAAAAAGTCTCCGTACACATAGTATTTTTTCAGTTTTCTTTTAGTTTCTTTTTTCACGTATATTTAATTTAATTTAAAATATTTCAAGTAAATATCGGCAATCTCATAGTATTTTTTCAATTTACTTTTAGTTTCTTCTTTCACTTAAATTTTATGAGAAACATATTTCAAGTAAATATCGGCAATCTCATAGTATTTTTTCAATTTTCTTTTAGTTTCTTCTTTCACTTACATTTTGTAAGAAATATATTTCAAGTAAATATCGCCAATTTCATAGTATTTTTTCAATTTACTTTTAGTTTCTTCTTTCACTTAAATTTTATGAGAAATAAATTTCAAGTAAATAGCGGCAATCTCATAGTATTTTTTCAATTTTCTTTTAGTTTCTTCTTTCACTTACATTTTGTAAGCAATATATTTCAAGTAAATATCGCCAATTTCATAGAATTTTTTCAATTTCCTTTTAGTTTCTTCTTTCACTTGCATTTTATATGAAATATATTTCAAGTGAATATCGGCAATCTCATAGTATTTTTCCAATTTCCTTTTAGTTTCTTCTTTCACTTACATTTAACGAGAAATATATTTCGAGTAAATATCGGCAATCTCATAGTATTTTTTCAATTTTCTTTTAGTTTCTTCTTTCACTTACATTTTGTAAGCAATATATTTCAAGTAAATATCGCCAATTTCATAGAATTTTTTCAATTTCCTTTTAGTTTCTTCTTTCACTTGCATTTTATAAGAAATATATTTCAAGTGAATATCGGCAATCTCATAGTATTTTTTCAATTTCCTTTTAGTTTCTTATTTCACTTACATTTAACGAGAAATATATTTCAAGTAAATATCGGCAATCTCATAGTATTTTTTGAATTTTCTTTTAGTTTCTTCTTTCACTTACATTTTGTAAGCAATATATTTCAAGTAAATATCGCCAATTTCATAGAATTTTTTCAATTTCCTTTTAGTTTCTTCTTTCACTTGCATTTTATAAGAAATATATTTCAAGTGAATATCGGCAATCTCATAGTATTTTTTCAATTTCCTTTTAGTTTCTTCTTTCACTTACATTTAACGAGAAATATATTTCAAGTAAATATCGGCAATCTCATAGTATTTTTTCAATTTTCTTTTAGTTTCTTCTTTCACTTACATTTTGTAAGCAATATATTTCAAGTAAATATCGCCAATTTCATAGAATTTTTTCAATTTCCTTTTAGTTTCTTCTTTCACTTGCATTTTATAAGAAATATATTTCAAGTGAATATCGGCAATCTCATAGTATTTTTTCAATTTCCTTTTAGTTTCTTCTTTCACTTACATTTAATGAGAAACATATTTGAAGTAAATATCGGGCAATCTCATAGTATTTTTTCAATTTCCTTTTAGTTTCTTCTTTCACTTACATTTAACGAGAAATATATTTCAAGTAAATATACTTACTTGAAATATATTTCTCATTAAATGTAATTGAAAGAAGAAATTAAAAGAAAATTGAAAAAATTCTATGAGATTGCCGATATTTACTTGAAATTTATTTCTTGTTAAATGTAAGTGGAAGAAACTAAAAGAACACAAGTGAAAGCCAGCTGCAAATTTATTGTGATTTAAACAATATTTTAGTGCCTAAGCAGTCGGGCTTTTGCTCCAAACATTCATGCGAATCTGTCGTTGTTACTGTCTGTGATGATTTCTTGAGGGCCTTGGAGGATGGTAAATTTGTGTTGGCTGTATTTTTGGATTTTAAGCGTGCTTTCGAAACAATAAGTAGAACTAGACTGTTAAGAAAATTGTACGAAATGGTTACTAAGGGAACAGCGTATAAATGCATATCTGATTGCATAACTGTAGAACATGGTGCTCCTCAAGGCAATGTTTTGGGACCAATGTTGTTTCTTATGTATATAAACGATATTGCAAATATTTTAGATGATACTAAAGCGGTGTTATTTGCGGATGACACTATGATTTTTATTGTGGGTAAAAATGTGGATGAAATGCAAAGAAAAATGAATGCTCATCTGGAGAATGCTTTTGAATGGCTGTGCAATAATAACCTTTGTATAAACACGGAGAAGTCAAAATTTTGTATTTTTGGTAAACGACATAAATTGAGCAAATTATATTTCGATCTAAACAAACCAAACAAAAAATTAATTCATGAAAACGAAATTAAATATCTGGGTGTTATATTTGACTCAAATTTGAGGTTTCATTCACATGCCTCTTACGTAATGAATAAATTTTATTTATTATTTATTTTTAAAATTAAACAGTAGTGTGTTCCCAATTATGTTGGTGAAAAAGTTACCTATTTCAGAGATTACAAGAAATTGTGGTAATTTTATGTTGAGAGAATTTTATTCTAGTCATATACAAAACTCTATATTACATAAAGCCCTAAACAATTTCAACAATTGTGATACTCTTAATAAATTTAAAAGACTTGTAAAACGTATTATGTATTGTCCAAATTCTGATTTCTGTGTGCTTAGTTTTGGGTTTCATTTATCTGAAATTTTATATTTTATATATATTATATATCTTCGTACACTATTACTTTTTATGATAAATTGAAAAGTCTTTTTGGAAGACTTAAAACAAACTTTCTTGTAACTTCTGGCCATATGTTTTCCCACTATTCTCTTAACCTATTTTTAGGTCTCCTTTTCGACTATATGCAGGTTTTTCCAATTATACACAAAAATTTGAAAGAACCAGGAACTCAAAAATCGTAAAAAATATGGCTAATCGGTTTAAACTGTGTTATAGGCCGCATCAAGAGCTACAATTTTTGTAACTGCGGTTTTCATCACACACGCTGCTCGAGATATTTGAAAAAATCCATATGAAAATCTATCCCTTGGGCTTAGTCGATACGCGATGACGTCATTGATTATAACGACGCACTTCACGGTTTCGGAAAAAACTTATTTGTTGGAAAACCATTTATTATTTTGGAAAAATTTTTGCACCAGAAAACATAGGAGATGAAGGGCTATAACCTGCGGCTCTGGAAATTTTTCAATTATGTACAGGATGTGCCGATTAAGGGCAAGAATGTTTAAAAGAGTCTGAAAATTGCCGTTTTCGTGGATAGACTATTAGCCGTAAGCTTTATCGAGAAAGTTTCAGGTTTCGTCTATCATACAGGGTACAATAAAATTACATCGACTTTGCGAAAGTTCCATAGTGGTCCGCAGGAGCACTGTAGAAAAACAAACAACAAAATAAAAAAAATACAAAGCTGCGTAGTCAGACAAAGTGATTAGTCAGACGCACAGCCACGATTTTTCGAAATCAATCTTGTTACTTAGTGTTTAGTCCCCTTAAAATGGGGGGAGGGGGTGGCTGAGGGATCGGGAAGTATTGTTAAAAAATTAAAAACCTGCAGAAGATCCGCGAGGCTATAAATCTTTATTCTTGATAATTTTCAAAAATGCACAGGCTGTGTCCGGTATTCGCAAAAAACTGAAAGTTGGGGTACCCTTAAAATGGTAATCGGAGATTACTAGAAGGCTGTGGTTCAGTTGTCAGTTTCTTTCGTATGGTCCTATAGCCCATATTTACAGGTAAAAATTTTGTATTTAAGGTTTTTACCTATTGTACAGGGTGTCAATCTTGTTTCACATACGTCTCTGTCAACTAGTAAGTGAGTTGGGTATAGTTTTCCTCGAGAACGTAAGATTTTCGAATTGTAGTTCTGAATTGACTTTTAACTTCTGCGAGGCGGTTGGCGCCAAAGTTATTTTTCGACCTATCCATAAGTGTAATTGTCCGAATTCACGTCTTAGGTCGGCAGGAGACTCGTTGGGGGCAGGCGGCGGGGCGGCGGGCGGCGATGACGGCATCGTGGGCGGCCCCAGGACGCCCCAACAGGTGGCCGCCCAAAAGCGACTGCAGCAGACTCAGGCCCAGGTCGACGAAGTGGTCGACATCATGAAAACGAACGTGGAGAAAGTGCTAGAAAGAGATCAGAAGCTGTCCGAATTGGACGACAGGGCGGGTAAGCTTTTGTTGACGTACGACCCCACACCCGACCCCAGATTTGACAACCACGTGTATGCTAATAAAATAATAATAAGAATAATTTGACTTTATTAATCAAAAATAATTTGCAATCAGCTGGGTGCTAAATTTTAAATAATAATAATATTTATTTTTCCAGTCAATAGAGAAAATTCATGATAGGTAGAGGTAGGTGAATATATTTTGACACCCAACTACGGGATTAGTTTCGAAAGACAAAAAAAAGTGTAAATTCAAAACTTTGAAGATTTTTGCTCTATTATCTTATGCAAATGTCAGAAAAAACAAACGACGATCGTAAGCTGTCAAAACGACAGCAACATCATTTAGATCTTTTTAGGCAATGACACTATCGCAAGCAGAGATACTGTGAGGTTTCTAGGATTGAGTTTGGATGAATGTTTAAACTGAAAATCTCATTGGGATATTCTTATTTCAACTCTAAATAGTGCAAATTATCTTTTTATAAATCTTCGCGAGATTTTAACTAGGCAACAGTTGGTCAGTTTATACTATGCATAAGTGGAATCCCGATTACGTTATGGGATTAATTTGTGTGTGTGGAGGGCAGAGTATTTTTGGTTCAAAAACGTATATTATGGAGTATTGCATACATCTTGTAGGGGTTTATTTGCCAAGTACAAAATTCTTACACTGGCGAGTCTTTACATTTTTGAAATGTCTGTGTATGTCTCAGATGACACAGACACGGAATTTAAAACCCTCTAAAAGTTTTGTGATGAAAAAGGAATTCTCTTGAAAATTATATCAGATTTTATCAAAAGGAAATTGTCTGATTCGTAAAAAAAAAATGAAAATCAAATTCAAAATTTTGGCTACTGGATGCCTGGATTGTGGTCGAAAATTGATTACCTGTCTATATTGTTTCTTTCGTTATGATTAAAATATATTATTAATATTATAAAGTTGCGTTTTAATTGCTCTCACTGGTAAAAATTTCTAGTTTGGAATGTGAGTTTAAACACCAGAACCCACTAATATAGCACACTGTGACTAAATTCATTCAATTAATGAAATTGTGGAGTATATAAAAAATGGGAGAAAAATAATTGATTTTCAAGCGTTGGCGATAAAAGAAATAAGTTTGATAATCACTGGTTTAAAACCTTGTCTATTTAAAAAACGATTTGTCAGTTGTAATGAGTAATTCATTATATTTTGACACCCACCTACAGGCTTAATTTTGAAAAAAAAAAGTGTAAATAGAAAAGTTTGAAGATTTTTGCTCTATTATCTTATACAAATGTCAGAAAGAACAAACGAAGATCGCAAGCTGTCAAAATACCAGTAACATAATTTAGATCTTTTTCCCTGTTTTCAAACACATATAGCGATGTCTGGACGATAGCTATATTGTTTAAAAATTGTCAAGTCTGCCTTGACAGCAACCATATTATGTTTGTTTGCAATTGTTTTAAGAATGTTCTACTTTTGAAAACTGATCAAAACTAAACGTCTGCAGCGTAAGTTAAATAACTTCAAATGGGTGGGTTGTACTGAGGAAGAAAAACGCCAAATAATAAAATTATATTATTCAAACGTACATAACTTTGTAGTTAAAAGAGAATATCGACAAGTATATCCGGGTAGAAGAGTTTCTTCAATAAATACAATTAAAAATGTAATTAAGGACCGAAATGGTGGCACACGGAAGACCAGGACAATATAAAGAAATATTGATGAGCACCTCAATATATTACTTTATTTTCAAGGCAAATCATTACGACACTTGACATCATGACTTTAAGTTCTACTTTTTTAATTTTTAAATTTCATATTAGAAAATCCTGAATATTCTATACCTGACGTTAAAAAATTATCCGGAAAGTTCTAAAGTAAAATTCAACGAACGCTAAAAGAGACTTATGGTCTCACCCATTTAAGTTCTTTCTAGTGCAAAATTTAGCCCATGAACATAAAAGGCAGAGGCTCGAATTTTGCACTGAAATATAGAAAAGAGAGGTTTGGTTCACAGTAGTATGATATGCTTAACCAATTATATACGAAGGATCCTTGGATGGCCAAGGATATTTAAATTACCTTGCAACAGAAATAGAACAGTTGTTAAAAATGTGCCAGTTAGGAATTAAATAAATTTAATTTGGCATCAAGATTGCATACCTCCACATAATGTCCAACCGGTTACCAATTATCTAAATAATAAATATAGACCTTAGATAGGTGGGCAAAGAACTATCAAATGGCCTGCCAATAGTACCGACCTGAATCCTTGTGACATTAATTTGTTGGGATACTTAAAAAATAAAATTTATTATGTTAGGCCTGAAAGTTTACGAGAAAGACTTAATATCGTTTTACAAGATCTAAACAGAGAAATCGAATGATAATTATATTTAAACTGAAATATCTCAAAAATGGATAAATGAAATGCCAATAAACTATATGTTTTTGAAATCACGAAGAAAAGATCTACGATTTAAGCTGATAATATATAGGGCATTATATTTAAAAAAATGATGTTGCTGCCATTTTGACAGTTTGCGATCTTCGTTTGGTCTTTCTGACATTTGTATAAGATAATAGAGCAAAAATATTCAAAATTTTCTATTTAGACTTTTTTTTTCAAAATTTAGCCTTAGGTGGGTGTCAGAATATAATGAATAACTCATTACAACTGACAAATCGTTTTTTAAATAGATAAGGTTTTAAACCAGTGATTATCAAGCTTATTTCTTTTACCGACAACGTTTGAAAATCAATTATTTTTCTCCCATTTTTTATATACTCCTAAAACGTAAAAACCACAATTTCATTACTTGAATTAATTTAGTCACAGTGTGCTATATTAGTCGGTTCTGATGTGTAAACTTACATTACAAACTAGAAATTTATACCAGTGAGAGCAATTAAAACGCAACTTTATAATAATAATATATTTTAATCATAACGAGAGAAACAATATAGACAGGTAATAAATTTTCGACCATAATCGGGAAATTGACTTTTGTGGCCAAAATTGTTGGTAGCCATTTTTAAATTTGATTTTTATTTCCTTGTTTGTTGTCAGTTCTATAAGTTCTTCTTCTGGTTGTAAAAACGAATCAGACAATTTCCTTTTGATAGCAGCTGATATAATATTCTTCAAGAGAATTCCTTTTTCATCACAAAACTTTTTAGAGTGTTTTAAATACAGTTTCTCCTTTTGTGTCATTTGACATTTCAAAAATGTAAAGATTTACCAGTCTGAGAATTCTGTACTACAAGAAGTGTGCAATATTCCTTAGCGTCCTAGTGTCATTACCTAAAAATGGCATGCATATGAAAAAAAATAGCAGTGTTAAACTAACTTGCACTAATATGGTAACTCATAAAATTTAGATTATATACAGTTATATACTAATCAACAAAAATTGCTGTGTAGTTTCGTGTAAATATTTTGAAAATTAGGTTTAAAATTTTAAGTTTAATAAATCAACTGGCAAAGCATTATAATCAAAAGCTGGATTACAAGAAAAAAACTGATGGGGTGGAAAGATGTTGCTTGAACCTAAAATTACTAGCGATTATTATTTCCAAGTATCATGTATCATAAATTAAAACAATTTTAGTATTGATTATGGATATTTTAATATTGTTTTTAAGAAAATCTACTTCATTCTTGCTTCCAAAACATCATAAAAAATTTGCTTCAGGTTAAGTGTTTTTTCACTAAACTTCACTTTCACGAGAAATGTAATAGCCTACAAGAATTGTTCCGTATCAGAAGAAAAATAAATTTGCATTTTACAGTATCGCAGTGAATTCAGAATATCCCACGTATAAACGAGAAAAATTGAGGGTCCTAAGACGGTACCTTGTGGAATGCCATATGTAAAATGTATCTGATCAGATAAATTCTTATTACACCGTATAGACTGAAACCTGTCGTCTTGTAAAGAACTTGTAAGAAAGCTGCATTATCAAAACCATAATATTTTAATTCAGATAACAGGAGTGAATTAATATTATTTATTTGTATTTATTCTTTATTTTTGGTTAGTTTTCTTTTTCAATATAGGTTAAAATTACTTCAGTTGTTTTTTGGTTTTCCTTGTTTAATTTAAAGGGACGAAATTTAAATATTTTTTTTCTCTAAACGCCAGAAAAACAGAAGGATTTTCTAAAATTCCATTTTTCTCTAAGAAATTTCTAGAAAGCATAAAAATGACACTGAAATCACCCTATATTTCCGTCGACGATTTTTTGAGACTGACTGCAACTTGCCGAGCTTTAATAGCACACCTGTATATTTTTAGTTTGTACGCAAAAAAAAAAATAACTCTCCATTTTCGTGTCAAAATGCCGAAAAATGAAGTACACGTCATTTTAGAGGGGAACGGAAAAATAAAATAAATAATTCATGTTTACTTTATTTATAGACACAGTCTTATTGCCGCTATTTCCAGATTATTGTTTGGTAATCAAACAGTATATTTTTAAATAAATTAAAATTTATAATAACGCAATTCCTCGAAAAAACCTGCGTTTCTCTTAGAGGGCCCGAGATTAGAAACAGACTTTTGCCAAACATGATTAAGGTTCATTGTTGCAGATGCCCTACAACAGGGCGCATCACAGTTCGAACAGCAGGCGGGAAAACTAAAAAGGAAATTTTGGTTACAAAATCTAAAGGTAAAGTGCCCTTGAAAAGCGAATTCAACGTTTACAGAATATATATGTTGCCTCACTCTTCCGTGGAGAACGATAACCCAAGGGACTTTTTGCATTGTGCCTTCAGACCAGCAAAATGTATTGTAAATAAATGGCGTTCCTTGCACTTGTAAAGCTAGTTCATTAAAACTTTGATCATATGTCATTTAAAAACGCATTTCAATTTTTCAAATGAAACGCCTCGTATATTATTAGATTTTGAGATTTTGTGTGAAATTCTAAACATATTTTGTCTATAAGATCCTCTTTGAAGTTTTTGACCTTAAAAAATGAATACTTTTGTAGTTTTTGAAAATTTGATCCTGATATCTATCAAAATGTTAAAAATGAGGCGTAACTTGACATTTTTGTTTTCCCATATACAGGGTGCGTACGATATTTGAGGCCAATTAGATATTAAAATTTATTCATTCGTATTAACGTCAACGTCAATTGACTCTTAGACTATACAATTATTCAATAATCGAGGGGACTAAGATCCGGGGAGCTAGGTGGCCATAGGTTTGAGATGATGTGGTCATCGAAAAAAAAAAGAACAAAAAAATTGTTCTCCCTAAATTACAGCCGCAAAAAGGGTTTTGGATAGTATCGTATTTGTCTAATTGAACATTTTCCCTCTACCCACTTGGCTATGGAAAAACAATTAATAATAACAACAATGGCAACAATGGTTTTTCCCTAGGCAAGTTTAGCGACTTGTCCTAATTGTGGACACCCGGTAGAAAAGTAGACAACAACAAGCGCGAGAACGTGAGTTTGAGCCTCTTTTTTAATATTTTGCAAATTATGAGACTCGATTTTTCAGAAATTACAAAAATACATTTGTTCAAAATTGATTGGAGGTTTTTTTTTAACGTCAAATATTTCGAAAACGGCATATATAGGCATTATTCATAAAATATGTTTAGAATTTCACACATAATCTCAAAATGTAATAATATAGTCTGTGTTCTGTTTGAAATAGGCAGGAAGTTGACAGCAACTTAAGATTAAAACAAAAGTGACAGACCCTGTACAACTCCACTCATCATCATCATCAAACCATAGAATACAAATAGATTAAAAAAACTGCTCAAACTGATTTCCAACACTTTCAGACATTTTTCGCATTTATAAATATATTACAGAAATTTATGTAAGCCAATCAACAACTGTGAATATTTTTAAAAATATTTAAATTAAAAAATTTAATTAATTAAATTAAAAAAAATATCATTTCATATACTTGTATTTCAAAACTTGCAACTAGTCCAATCCTCAAATGAGCATTTTTTTTTCAACTTTCCGATTTTTGTATTCTATTCGTATTTTTTAAAATAAAATTATAATAAGAAAATAAATTTAGGTAAAACAGCAAATACAGGTCGTTCTATAAAAAAAAAAAAAACGTAACTCTACCTCGTTTTTTTTCACTAAATCTCATGGCACCACTCTGCGTAATCAGATCTATCATCACCTGATTAGGATACATGGTGTTTAAAATACAAAGGAAAAACTGAAATGGAAATTTTTTTGTTTCACCCCGTATCCCGAAAGCAAAGCCAACTATTAGTGTTTTGCAAACGGCTTCTTTTGTTTCGCGAAATTCAAGCACAATGTTACGTTATTACGTAGCATGGAAACATGGATACACTGTACGGATTCAGCTTCTCCACAGCAACGACAGCGGTGCGGGGTAGGGGGAACGTAGGCAAGGGCGTGATCTCGAGTGAGGCAACTTATATAGTATTCTATAGACTTTGGCGTATGTCAGATGAAACCTGTATATTTTTTATTTACAGATGATGATTATTATGGGTGTTATTGGACTGGTAATTTTAATCATCATAGTCAGTAAGTATACCTACTCTTGTTATTTTTTTACATCGTCATTAGTTACGCTACACAGTTACAGAATAATTCGGAGAGACCTGGAACTGTAAAGATTAAAACGCCCCCGCCAAGTCCCAAAAATTATTATCCTTAACTCGTTAAAAGATATTTTTAAAAGAATACAATAATATACATAAATCTGGCAATATATAAAAAAAAAGTAATTTTAATATACTACATATTTACAAAGTTTAAAATACTTCAAATGTGCAGGTAGACATAAAGCATGTTTTACAAAATAACAAAAAATAGCAAAGGAATACATAAAAGCATAAAAAAAGAATATATAAAAATTCTTCCCAGTATAGGACAATTATAATCTAATTCTTTCCCTCTGATATCAGAAAAGTGATTAAATATTAAGTGTGAGCACTGATATTCATGTTTTGATGAATTCGAAAATGTAAATTCGAGGAATTGTTATCAAGTGTTAGCAAAACTGCTCAACAATTTTCACTGTAATCTAAATTTAGCAGAATCCTTTTTGCTTTTTTTTATTTTTTTACAAAAAATAACTGTTCTCGATATTCGAGGAACAAAGAATTTGCATAAATGCACGTCAATAACTGAAAACCATTTTGTTGAATAAAAAATTCGTTTTTGAAAAAACTAAAAAGTCACCTTACTTTTTGAACACACCTGCTCTAGAAAAATAATCCACAGGATCCCAAAAATTAATTAGATTTGTTATCTATAGGGTTTATAACAAACAATACATTATCATATAATTTTATTATTTATTAATGATAGCAAAGATCAGGTCTGCTTTCGCAGTTTTCTCCTAACGAAAATGCCAATATTTGACACGGTTGCCAAAAAGGTAAAAGACTTGATCTTCTGTAGAAATTAGAAATCAAAAAAATCCAAAAACTCCTATTCTTGATTTTGAGCAAATATTTTGCCTAGATCTCACTCCAATTTATGTCTGTGTGCGTTTGAGTTGACATTTGTGCTATGCTAAATGCTAAATGCTTTGCTAAATTCGTATATATTATTTTAAAAATTTCTTTTACAGGACTGAGCAAACGCGTAAAGTTTTAAGAATAATAAATTTTGAGACATTGACTTGTGGGTGTGTTTCAATCTTATAGTTTTTAATAGAAATGTGTTTGTATACAGGGTGTTATAGAAATTACATAGACGAAAACACCTCAATAACTTTGGTATAAAATCACACGTGATCTTTTGTATTTAATTAGTACAAATATGCAAAAAAAGAGTGCCTACTAACATTAGTTTCTTCCATTGCCATTAGTTTAATACGTTCAAAAAAGAAAGAAAAATGCATTTGCGTATATGAGAGATGACCCAGGCACCGTTTTGTAAAATTTTAATTAGGTTTCTGTTCAACCAAAACTGTCTTATTTATGATTATTTTATTTATTATTATTTTTGTTCCCTCTGTTTAAATTTTTAGAAAAACAACCAATACGTTCAAAAATCACCACAAACAATAAGGTCATTAGAATTCAAAATAATTGCATATGCATTCGTCACCTGTTTACGTTGCAAAATTGTTAGAACACATAAAAGAGAAGATTACCATGACTACAAGAGTTTTTAGTTTTGAAACATAATAATAAACACGTTTTCATCATGTTTTTCTTCTGCAAGGAAGGCGATTTTTTTTCTATTCACTGCTTAATAACGCTACTAGAAGTACGGGGAACATTTTAACGCCTGACGGTTGCTGTTGAAAATTTGCTACCATCAAACATTCGTTATTTTTGCCAGTGCATCCTGGATTACGTAAATACAGTAAAATTTCCATTGTTATTGTACCTAGAAGTACATTTCTGTGGATGTAATTGTTTACGCGAACGTGGTTTTTAATAACATTTTTCGATATAGTCAAATTTAAAGACGTTATTCTTCAATAAAATTCTTTTTTTTTTTTGACAAACCTCGTATGCTAAAAATTGATACCTGATGAACGTGTTTTAGATTTTAGAACCTTTTTGGAGAATATTATTTTTCTTAAAATTAATGATAAAAAAGTTTCACTTCACACTAACTAGGACATTTTGTACCGGGTGGCCCATTAATAGAGGACGCCCTCCATATTTTAGGAACCGTTAGTAATACAACTTAGAAAAAAAAATATAGGTAAATCGGTCAAGAGAAATTATTTTCAGGTAAATAATATGGTCGCTAGGGGGCGTAACCTCCCCTGTAAATAGAAAAAACGAGTTTTCTCAAAAATATTCCAAATTGACCTATATCAAAATTAATTTTAGCGCAATCTATTCTAAATAAGGAAACTTTTTTGTTTGAACTATTTTTTTCTATCTCGCCAAATTAAGGGTAGGGGAAGGGTCAAATATTGGTTCAGAAAAAGTTGAATAACCTTTTTTTGGCCAATCCGATTTCGACGAACTTAGTTTAGTTTTAAAGGGTATTTACATGAGCCTCGATTGACAAGTCAAAATCACGATATTGTTTCTTTTACGAGTCCGTAGGAGGCGCAAAACAGCCATTTTTATGATTTTCTGCAAAATGTCAAATATAATGGTATAAATATTTTTAGCGAAGATAAAAGAGCGTAAAAAAGCACAGAAAGTAGTGCAAACGGCATAGCAATATCGTTGTTCCCCTCTGAGATATAAATAAATTTAATTTAAAAATACTTTTTTTAGGTAGAAGCAGTATTAGCCGTTACCATGCCAACCGCTAAGCCTACTTAGTTATTTTACCCTTTTCTCCAATATGGACAATAACATGTAATATATTGATTAGTGATTATTGGCGATTATTGTGAACAAATTAGGACAAAATCAAATTTAACTCTATTACTATGCTACGGTTGAAATATATATTTAATAAACACATTTCTATTTATATCTCAAAGGTGAAAAAAGATATTGCCATGCCGTTTCCACTACTTGGTGTATTTTTTTACGCTCTTTCATCCTAACTAAAAATATTTATACCATTATATTTGAAATTTTCGAAAAAAATCATAAAAATTGCTGCTCTTAACATGAAGCGCCTCCTACCGACTCATAAAACAATTAATATCGTGATATTGACATGCCAATCGAAGCTCCTATAAATACTGTTTAAAACTAAATTAAGTTCGTCGAAATCGGATTAGCCAAAAAAAAAAGTTATTCAACTTTTTCTAAACCAATACTTGACCCTTCCCCAAACGTTAATTTCACGAGATAGAAAAAAATAATTCAAACAAAAAGTTTCCTTACCTAGAGTAGATTACGTTAAAACAAATTTTGATATAGATTAATTTGAAATATTTTTGAGAAAACCCGTTCTTTCTATCTTACAGTAGAGGTCACATCCCCTAGCGGGCATTTTAATTAACCAGAAAATAATTTCCAGCTTTTTTTCTTGGCCAATTTACCTATAATTTTTTTCTTCTAAATTGTAGGACTAACAGTTCCTGAAATATGGCCGCCGCCCATTATTAATGGGCCACCCAGTACATAATCAGTATCATTTATTAGATTATTTAGTGTAATGTCAACGACATCCTGTATACGAAGCGATATTAATATAGTACGGGTCACTCTAATGAAAAGATAAAATAAAAATACTAAAAGTTATGACTTGGCATTAAAAAATATATCGACGTATATTTTGAAACACCCAATATACAATTACCGACGATTCCTCCATTAACTTAACAATTTTGACTGAAACAGGAAATATCCAAAAACAACGAAAACCGTCCTTAAAATTAACATTTTTTTAATTTTCGTAGTGAACTTCATGTAATTGTCAGTGGCGTTCGGGCCGAAAAGAAATCGGTAAATTTGAATGATATACGTATTCGGTGTGTTGATATGTGTATACCTAAAATGGCTTACTGTCGTCTGTCTTTCTGTCCTCTAGAGGAAGATTGTTCATAATTTATAGCCTTATCCAGCCTCGTCCTCTCTTTACATGTATTTTGCTCGATAGTCACCTCATTTTCGACGTACGGGGTGTTGAGGTACGTCAAAGTTTTATGGAAAAATAAGTTGTTTGAAATTTAAATAAAAAAACCTGATAGTTCCTTGCAGTGCCAAAAACGCCACAAGAGGAATACCTGATAAAAAAATTTCACAATCACTTAGTATTGTTTTCGTAGTATACGTGGCAAATTTGCATATTCTGGAATAACTGGAAAGGGCAGTTACTATTGATAACATACGAAATTTAGTACACGGGGGTTTCTAATTGGACTAGATCCATTGATGATATAGGGGACGTTGCTTTTAAAATCCAGAGTATTTATGTAACAACCCTTATACCCAAATTCAACCGTTTAATTAATAATAAAGGCCACCAAAGATTTTGTGATTTGGTATCTTAATTTTTTTTTAATTTTAATTTATGAGAGAAATCGATGACAGAAATTATGCTTTTAAATAAAAATCATCTCTTTCCTCCATAAGAAAATTCAAATATATTTCGGTTAGTGGCATATGTCATTTTTCATTTGTTTAAATTTTTGAAAATTGTACGTTCACCTATCTGTCTGTCTTTTGTGTTATGACTGACAGCCCCTAATTTGAGTATAAGTAAAGAATATCGATATCCACAAACTTAAACGCAAGATTTTAATTTTAAATAAATAATAAAAAATTGGTATGGGAATATCAGCGTCAGAAATTTTTTTCGAAAATTTCTTTATGAGTTATGAAAAGCATCTGGAACTTTAGAAGTTTAAGTATCGGAAATATTCGAAATGAAGATAAAAATGAGGAAAAACTATCATTTTTTTATTCTCCAAAAGTCGCAGTCAGTCAGATGGAAACGATTTTTTTTGTAAAACTTTAACGCCCTTACAGCATCGTATTCCGAAATGCCCCGTACAGAACTGAATCCGTTGCATGTAGTAGTAGTAGTAGTTTCTCATGTTGTTAAATATTGCCATGCATGAGCGCACCAAACTGCTTTGAATTGTTTTTGCAGAATTTAATTTAATTTAAGATAACTTTTTCTTTTTAGAAAATTTTGGGTTCGCATAAAAACGCTATTACGGCATTTTTTTAGACAAACGCAGTGACCATAGTTGACTATGGTCTTAAAAATGTCCGGGTTAAGCCCTTTTCAGCGATATGTGATCAAAAAAGGCGGAAATAAGGGGCATTTTTTGTTTATGTTTAGTAGGCCATGCATAATATATCCAGAAAGACGTCACATAGAAACATTTAAAATAACACCGGAACTTTAAAAGAGATAAGACCAATTTGAAATAACTTAAGTGAAAAACACGAAATCCAAGAACCATTTAATATTTTTATTTTAATTTTGGACATTATTTTTAATAAGGTTTGATGGAAGCCCACACTTTTCGAATCACTTCCTCTAAAGCTACTTTGGTTTGAAAAGTTCTTTCTTTAAATATTGGTAGCGAAGATATCGCCATGCTTCAGTTCAAAAATAAGTTTTTGCTATTAAAACGCTGCGATCATATATATTATTATATGGTAAAAAAAAGTTAACAAAAGTTGTTTTATTACACTGATTGAAAATCCATTCCTTTTTTATTAATCAGTATAACTAAAAATTAAATAATAAAAGATGACGAAACTCAAAAAGTTAATGTGACACTGTACGAGGTTAGCGGCAAAATTTCCCGGCCTGACATAGATGCAGCTCCAGTATCACGATAAAACTTTGTCTTCTTTTAAATATATATCTTAGTAGGCTGCGAAATAAAAAAAATTGAAGTCTTGGGTCAAATGGTTTTTTGTTCACAGCATTTTAAACAAGACGTGTCGGAAAAAATGTCGCAAATAACGCATATTGAGTATAGAGCAGTCAAAGTTTTTGACAAAAGAAGCAAATTATTAAAGAAAGGCTTTATGGTGTGTACGGCCAAAGTTCTCCTTCGTATTCTGTAATGAAAGAATGGGCAAAACGTTTTCGAATGGGGCAGGAGTCCCTTGAAGATGATCCAAGAACTGGTCGACCAGTGGAAGTCATAACTGAAGATATTGTTGCGATTGTGGAAGAGGTGGTATTGAGTGATCGACGTTTAAAGTTCAAAGAAATCTCAGAAATTACTAAGCTATCTGATACAAGTGTTCGTCGAAGCCTGCATGATCATTTAGGTATGCATAAGGTTAGTGCAAGATGGTTCCTAAAAACCTTTCGACTATTCAAAAACAACGCCGTGTCGAGTGTGCGCGGTCCTTTTTGTTATTCTGTGGGTCGGAACCGAAGCCTTGTGATACAAACTATAGTGACGAGAGATAAAACTATGGTTCTCTATCAAAAAAAGAATCAATGGAGTGGCGTCGTAAGGGCGAAGCACCTCCAAGAAAATTCAGAGTCTGCCAGTCAACAAAAAAGGTGATGGCCACGATCTCTTGGGATTGTGAAGGAATTCTTTTGATAGATTTTATGCCGCAATATCAGGACATCTTAAATATTCCATATGGAAAAACAAACATTTGAGTGCAGAATGTAAGTCAAGAATATACAAAACCTGTGTACCACCAGTGATGACATATGGTGCGGAAACCAGAGCTGAAACATCAGTAACAAAGAGAATCCTACGAATTACTGAAATGAAGACCTTAATAATGATAACTGGATACACATTGAGGGACAGACAGAGAAATGTAGACATAAGAGAAAATTGCCAAACAAATGACGTTGTCAGATGGATAAGGCAGAGAAGAAGAGAATGGAACCAGCATGTCAGTAGAATGGGCCCCGACAGAATGGCCATAATAATTCGCAACAACGTACCCCATGGCAGAAGACCTACTGGACGATCACCTAAACGTTGGCGAGATAGTTGGCAGTCAACCTCGCAAGAGTTGCTTAGACGAGGAGGAAAACCGAACTAAACAGGCGATACGCCTTCGAAAAGAGGAAGAAAATTTTAAAGAAACTAATACCAATGGGAAATATTACGCAACATTATTACATAAATTGCGACACTGCATATGTGTAAAACGTCAAGGAAAACTGACCAGGGCCGTGCGTCATTTGCACGATAATGCACCTGTCCATACTGCTGGTGTTGCACAAGCTGCCATGTTAGAATGTGGGTTCCAACAGATAGATCATCCTCCCTATAGTCCAGATATGGTCCCCAACGACTATTATTTGTTTGAAAAAGGGCATACGTGGACGGCAGTTTAACGACGAAGTTGAGTTAAAAGAGGCTGTTTTAGCTCATCTTGCAGACAAACCAAAAGAATATTTTTTTAAAGTGATTGAGTTGTTAATAAAGAGATGTAATAAGTGTATTGAAGTTAAGGGGGATTATATTGAAAAATAATACAAAATTGTTACTCTTTCATATTCGGGCCGGGAAATTTTGGCGCTGCCCTCGTATTTTTAATTTTTTTCGAAATTATGGAATGGTAGAAAAAGTATATTTTTCATATTTCTAAAGTCCCAAAGATAGGAAAATGGGGAACGGGGGCCAAAAGATCACGAAACCAAGAAAATATTCCACAAACACCCCGGAAACTCGTAACTTGGCAACACCGCAAATTTATCTTCAAGGAGAATTCAAAAATGCATTTCCCTCTCTAATTTAATTGCACTTCAGATGCCACATTGAATTTTTGGGTTCTACCATCAAGCAAAGCTATCTTGTCTAGATGGTAGGTGACGCTGTAGCGCTAATAAACGTCATTTTTTTAATGATTCAAAAGGCGAAGTGACTTTACGTAGGTATGTTAGAGACCACATAATTTCTGGACGGCTGCACAATTTGATAAGTTGCACGAACGCATGATATGTGTTACAAGCGGTGAGCTCGATCTAATCTGGAGTGGCGTGATAGAAAAGCGAGGCAAATTTTGCGATAGAAAAAGAAGGCTAGCAATAAGGATTGTTGACTTTCTTTTGCTCATTTATCTAAATGAGGAAATGTTATGTTCAACGATACATTCTTACTAAATTTATTTATTTACACATAATTATGTGACGATTTTAAAATATTTTATTTAAATATTTGTATAAAATAAAATTTACTTCCATTGTTTCTAAAATTTGGAAATGCTTAGTTTTCAAGGTAAATATTAAAAAATAAAAAGTTTTTAGAATTAAGTTTATCGTGACCACAGGTTTTGTCAAATTTCATGAGTTTTATTTCAGCCAAAAGAGTTTTTTTTTTCGTATTTACCTTTTCGGGTAATCGTATGTATTTATATGAAAGCTTTTTTTTTGGAATGACCAATCTCCAGGCAAGCGTTGACGCATGTTTTTTGAAACACGCTGTATACACTGCAACTACATGCAAAACCTAGAATCTATCATTTCAAAACAATGTTAAAAGGAAGGAAATTACCGGGTCCCTCTCCTTCTAAATAAAATTTGCCTCGCAAAATTCATATCGGCTACGCCACTAGTTGTTTAGATGTAGTTCACTGGGTATACGAGGGTGTGGTGAAAAGTTTCCAGTCTGGCCGAGAGGTGGCGCCACTAGGTCTACTTTTGGAGCGGTCTCTTAGACTTGAAAAATGAAAAATCGGAAAAACGTCATCAAATACTTCTATTTAAAAAATTTTACACCAAAATGAATTAAAGAACACTAAGAGTGTAGTGATTCGAAAAAACATTTTTACCGACAATGTGACGCTTTACTGACGTAATCCAAACTTGTTGATGAGACTTGGGCCCATCACTACACTCGTGAAAATAAGGAACAGTGAAAACAGTGGCTAGAATTGAAGTTTGAATTGATGCCGCGACCTCCCTACTCTCCAGACTTAGGTCCCAGCGACTATTACCTGTTTTCTAACCTCAAAAAAGGTTATCGAAGCTGAAAATCAGTATTGTGAGGATTGATCAAGCCGGAAACCTTTCACCCCACCCTCGTACGTCGCATCCGTATCGATCGAAACCAACTAACCGTTTGTTTTATATCGTTTCCAGTCGCAATTGGCCAAAACTGAACAAAAAAAAATCTACCGTAACATAAACAAATGCACACTGGAAAAACTAACGCATATAGACAAGGAAGTCAAAAATACAGAAAATAGATAAAAAATAATTAGGTACGTTAAAAGCGTGGCATGTACTCCGTTTACATACCTGTAAAAAAATTATATAGGAGCAGAGCTTAACATTTTTGAAATAGAAAACGAAATACACCAAATGTCGCCATTGACGAAATATGTTTCAATTTTAGATCAAAGCGTGCGGTGGTCCGTTTGTTATGGAACCTGTAATGTTTTTTTATTTCAAATACTTGTGGGAAGCATTTTTGAAATTCTCGAAGTCTCACCGTCATAGACAAGTCCAATGTCACTGTTACCAATGATAAATTTTAGCAAATTTTGGATGTCACCAAAGTTTTTAAAAATTCGCCTTTATTTTGTTAAAATTAACATTTTTTTTATAAAAAAAATATTAAAAAGTTCATGCGGTTTTGATATTTTAAAATCAAATTGAAAATTAAAATTCAAAACTCCTAAATGTTCTCGTTTCGCGGTATAGTACGGTGAATTACAAATGATTCCAAACAAAAAGTATTTTTGTTATTTTTACACACAATAAACGGGCCACCTTGTACATCATTTTGAGTAAACAATAATGTCAAAATTGAAACATTATTTTAGCTGCAATTTCTGAAAGATCGCATTTTCTCTCGAAATTCGAAACTCCTTGTTTTGCTAATCGCTCAGTACGATTTTTCCGATTTGTTTCCTTCTTAGGAGCGTCTCGTATCAATAAATAGCGAATATACGAAAAAACCTTTAGACTATACTCGTGACTTGCCCCTGTACATTTATATAAAGGTACCGAAGTGCAGGGTGATCGGTTTACTTTACCTCTAAATATAAAAACAAGTTTGCGTAAAATAAAATGATCTTCAATTGTTTCGTGTTATTTCAATTGTCACTCAAATGCGTACAGAGTGCTACCCGATATTTCGCAAAATATCACTTCTCTCGCTTTTTTTAAATCAAACACCCTGTATATTCTTGCACTTACGGCTTAAAGGACGAATCCAACGATATAACGTTGGTCTGCGATACGCCGTTTCGAATTTATTGACGATTTTTATCAATTCCGCAATTGAAGCTTAATTCTGAAAGCGTCTCTAATATTTTTTTTATGAAATTGCCGTATCGATAATATTGATGATATCGATAATATTGATTTTAAATACTGATAGATTATTTTATTTTTAAATTTAAATTAAATTTTATATGAAATTTTCTACACTTTTGAATAATGCAATTGGTATATACCGGGTGACGCAAGAAAGTGGGAACACTAAGATAAGTAAATACCCTTTTATAAACACAAAATATTGCTTAGGTGGCTTTGCTTCTATTCATTGTTAATTGTCAAGTCGGTAAGATTAAAAATGTAGAAGAATCTCTCGACAAGCTGATGCAAGATGTAAGAGAAACCACAGATTAGTATGTAAAAAAAATAAAATAAAATTCAAGGGAGAGTTTCTTCTGAGATTCAACGATTAGAATTTTTTGTTGAAAGTGTTTATACAGTCAGAAACTAACGCAAGTATTGTATGTATATATGTATTCATAAGCTACAAGCAATTTTTACCGGAAACTCAGAAGAACAAGAGAATACAAATATTTTTCTCTTTTCAAATCTGTCACTTTTTGGGATAATTCAACACAATATTTTGAAAATCTGTTAGAAAATAAAACCTCAACAATGTGGGAGTTTTGTTTGTTTTATTTGAATTAAATAAGTGCGATAGATATTTACTTAATAACCAATTTATTTTAAGATGAAACTTTCATAGAATGTTTTCAAAATGTCCTCCTTCTTGTATGCGACACTCCGTAGCTCTACATTCGCCGTAACCCTTCCTAACATTTATTAGATAAAATTGTACAAACTGTCAGAATTTTCAATCATGCCGACTTGATGATGAATAGAAGCAAAGCCACCTAAGTAATATTTTGTTTTTATAAAAATATGTATACTTATATGGTTTTTTCCATCCTGTCAGTTTATTTTTTAACGGATTTTGAAAATTTTGGTATCAAAATGTTGCACAAAAAGTACCGGTTTTAAAAAGTTTTTGTTCCCAATGCGGGTTATCCAAAAAAATTAATAGTTCATTACATTAAATACTACCTCCTAGCCTCCTAGACACAATTTCCAAAAATTTAATAAAAAATTTAAAAAGCAAAAAAATATGAGAAAATCTATCTTATCCTACATCGAATGATCGCCTGAATCCAAAAATGCAAAAAAAATATAGGTTGTGCCGTCTAAAATTCGAACGTTACTGCCGTTTCCGCTCAAACCATTGACTACATATTGTAAAAAATTGAACATTCAACCTATATTAACCGTTCCCACTTTCTTGTGTCACCCGGTATATTACCTCCAAATGATTTACGGCATTTAATTTATAATTGTTCGCATTTAATTGAATGATTGCATCCCGAATTTGTTATTATAATGCAAAAACTTCTAAGGGCTTATTTTTTTACACTATCTCTTTTAAAGTGTCCCACAGAGGCCAGTGGGTTTAAATCCGGACTCCCTGCTGGCCAGATGTGTCATTTTGTCCAATCCATTGTCCAAAACTTCCATTTAAAAATTCACTGATATATAATTCCGAGTAACAGATCTTCTACCTTGTTTATGTTGTAAATATCAATGCATGATCGAATTAAAATTAATTAAATTAATTAATGACATTTAGATTCCAATATTTTTATATTTTACGATATTTGAAATAGATTTCATAAAAGGAATATAAAAATAAGAATAGCTAAGAAATTGATAAAATCGTCAATAAATTCGAGACCTTGCGTCGCGGGTCAATGTTGGCGTATATCGTTGGATCCTTTTTTTAAAGGGCTTTCCGAAAATGCATCGAGGGCGTTTGGTTTACGAAAATTGCGAGAAGTCACATTTTGCGAAACATCGACAATATAAAAAGTATTATTTTGTAAAATATGTTACGCGGAAAGGTGTTTTAAAGGTTAGTGTGAGACGCAACAAAAACCTTTCCGACATAACCTGAATCCTCAAGATACTTTCAACACCGATATTTATACACAGGGGGTTTTCTAATTCGATCTAATCGATCTTAACGTCTTAACTTTTGAAATACAGGAAGGTAAAAGTTTCAAAAATAAAATATTTTCTTAAATATCAGCAATACCACTGTAGATATTTTAGTGAAATTTGATACACATGTACTATATATATCAGGAGGCATTATTTTGTGTGCCACAACTTTTTTTTAATACACCAAAGGCGGGCGTACGTAATTTAACTCGATTTCATTATTATTTCTTACGTAAGTAATTGTCTGTATGGTTTATTAAAATACGAAGGACGTAAACTCAAATACATTTAAATAAGAATCGTTAATTATTTATCAAAACTGTAAAAGAAAAAAAAACAGTCGTCTAGTATTTTTTTTTTGAAGGACACTAAAGGTTGGTAACTAAAAACTAGATATTTTGTTTTAAATAGGTAATTTATATCTCACAAAAAAAGTTCTCGATTTGACCAGTACAATTAACCAAAATATTATTTGCTCATAGACAGTCAGTGGAACGCCACTGATTTCTTGTGGTTTTTATTTTTTTCAGCTGAAACCGTATATAGGATTGAAAAAAGTGAAGAAATTAAATTTATTTAGAAATGATCATAGATGGTAAGGATAATTTTTATTTTAGGAGAAATCAGTGGCGTACCATCAATGTCTGCCAAAATAGACTGGTGAAATTCCGTACGCCAGCCAGTGGTGTATTTTGCAAAAATTGTGGTACACTAAATATATGCCTCTTGATACATAGTACATGTGTGCCAAATTTCACTGAAATGCCTAAAGCGGTATTACAGATATAAAAAAAATATATTTTCGTTTTGAAAACTTTAACACCCTGTATCTCAAAAGTGAGGACGTTCAGGACATACGTTCATATGAAGTTTCCTTTTTAAAATGCACCCAAAAATCGCCCCTCTTATTAGAGAACACTCTGTATATCGTCGGATCCGTCATTTAAACGGGTATTTAAAAATTTAATAAAATATTTGTTAAAAAACGTTTTAAACCCTGTATGTAAATGGGTGACAATTGAAATAATACAAAAACATTAAGGATCGTTTTACTAGAGACAACTTTTATATTTAACCTTGGGCCACCCTGTACGTTCATTACAAATGCCGATACAACTAAAAATGTCAGGTCGTCGATGAACAATCGACCCGCTAGATTGCGGACACTTTGTATAGCCGGACATCAACGTTTTTCCGTTGTATAATTGAAAACAAATTGAAATTGTTTATATGTGTCTCTTAGTCAATATTAAAAATGTATAAATAAATTAACTTGAAAATTTGTAGTTTTTTTTATTAATTGGCAATGACGCGTTCCCAGATTCTTCGTGACGACACACATTTCATTAGCGAAATAAGTTAGGCATAGTGCTTTCGCAGATAAATGGTTTGGCAAAAAAGGTTTAAGGTTGAAAATATTAAGCTTGCTTAGGGCACACTTAAATGTTCAAAAAGTATGGAATGGAATGGAATTGGTCAGAAAACAAAAAAAATGCAATTAAATATTCAATTAAAAAAACTACTGAATAACACCAAACATGACCCCTCCCCACCCCATCAACCCAGCTTTAGTGTTATGTTGGTTCAAAAAATAAAACGATTATTTTCTTTTGGGATCTGGCACACAAAAATGAAGAGTATTTCAAACAAATGAAAATTGTAAATGACGCAGCAGAGCGCGGAGTAGCGTTGGACTCTGAATATAATCAGCGTTTGACCAAAAACGAAGAACAGTTTCAATACTTGTCAAAGAACATCGAGGACTATTTCCTCATAAAAGTCGAATTGTGTAACTAAATCTAAAAAATGTATACTTTTCTATTAATACTGTATTAAGGTATAAAATTTCATATGGCGGAACAGAATTCTTTTTCTATTAATGCATTTATCGATATTCCTTGAATAAAGACCTTTTTTTTCTGAAATTCAATGAATAAATGGAAAATATATATTAAAAACCATGGGATTCCAATTCAAAATATCTTCAAAATGGTTCGAGTATTCGATAAATCGCAAGAGACCATTTTTGTGGAGTATTCGATTTCCTATAAAAATTATTAATAAAATTGACCTTAATCTAATCTATTCGTGATGAAACGAACAAGACCTGTCGTTTTTGTATATATCTTTAATAAAAAATTGGAAAATAATTCTATTCTATTTTATATATAGAATTTAATCACAGTCATTAAATCTACACCACCATCGCTTAGAGTGGGAGATAAATTTTGTGACTTAATGGTTAGTTTTGTTGGTGCCACATAATATGGTAAGAGCCCTAACACCGTATGTCCCAATTCCTCTGCTCACGAGTTACGAATGTACACTTTCTTAAGCTGAAAATTTCTAAAAGGTCACCTATTTTAATAACCTTCTTCCGAAAACCAAATGATTTGCTGCCATGTAGTTTTTAATTTCCGGCTTCGTATTCTTTAACCATAAAACTTTAATGTAGTTGTCGACTGTTTCCATTACTATAAGACTTCGAGTTATACCCCAAAGGTAGAGTTGCTACCAAAACTAGGGAAGCAGATTACTCTACTTCCGAGAATTACAGTCCCATAAACCTCACGTTTGTTATTGGACAGAGCTGTGGTTCTATACCTTCCGGATCGCCAGACCATCCTTTGGGTGAGGTGCCAAACCGTGCCAAATGATTGAGGAAACTTCCACAGATTTACAAATCTAACCAAGTTAATCTTAACTGTGACTCAGGTCTTTACTTATCATCAAAATAGGAATTAGTCATCCGGGACGATGTTCATGTCCCTCTAGCTCCGCCTCCCTCTAACAGTATATAAGCAGGTACAGAATAGAATGTAAACCAGTCTTACTTAAGCTTTCCAAACTTTTATAGTTTATTTAGGTTTCGTCATAAATAATGCCAATTTAAGACTGCAAATAGTACCCCTTTTAGTTGCAAGCGTTAGACCAAAGCAATTTATCTGCGAAAGTACTATACAGGTCCACTAAAAAAAAAAGTGAAAATATTGAAAAGTAAACTGATTGGAAATTGGAAGATGGTGCGTGACGGCGGACAAAACGGACTACGACCACGACAGGTATAAAAAAATATTTTTTTTTATTCAATAATATTTTTTAAGCATGCCGTTTACATCTTACACCTATACATCGATGCTTGCATATCATCATTATACTTCATATCAGTAACGAATACATTTTTCACACACGGAAAGACAGACAAAGCCACACGACAAAAGTAAACTAACCAAAACAGAACGCTGCAAAAAGGATCCTATTTTAGTGTACCGGGTGTCCCCTCATGGGCGACTCTGTTATTATTGAAAATGCGGAAACCCTACTTGAAAAATGGCGTCATCGAACGTTGAAGAGAACCTGTCCGAACTATGGGACAAATGTTAGTTATATTGGAAAAACGTTTTAAGAAACTGCTATTATGGGTGTCCAAATAGCGTAGCAAAGTAATAGACAACAAAAACAATTTAAAATTAATTTTAAATATACACAAAACACTATACACTATACATACAAACACTCACTATATTGGTTGATTGAGTATACAGGTTGTACCATTCAAAATAATATAAGTTTGATTTTTTGCATATTTATGAACTACCTTGTATATTTCAGTCTTATCCATAACTTTTGTATTTCATTTTTTCTAAAACAAATAATAAATTAGATACACTATTTGGACACCCTGTATAGCCATTTCAAAAATGTTGTTTTTCCAATATAATTAACATATGACCGATAGGTCGGACAGGTTGTCTTCAACTTTCGATTATTTATTTTACAAAAAAAAATTAAATACAAAAGTTATGGATAATACTGAAATATACAGGGTGGTTCATAAATATGCGAGAAACCAAACGTATATTACTTTAAATGAAACAACCTGTATATTATGGCATTAATAGATATTACACTATACTCAATCACCCAATGTAGGGTTGTTATACCTATATATACTGAGTGTTTGTATATATAGTGTATAGTGTTTTGTGTGTAAACCTAATTTTTACTTTTAGTCTCATCTGTAACTTTTATATTTAACATTTTTGTCTAAAACAAATAGTAAACGAGGTATTTTACTTTGAGACACTATTTGGACGCCCTATGCAAGCAGCTGATAAGAAATTAAAGAAAAGACCATAATAATAAATCATTTGTTTCGGTAGGTGTTACGATATTGTTATTTTTGTCAAAAAATATGACATTTAATGATAAATTATTAATTATTGATTAATTATTTTTGATAAGACTTGTCTCAACTGTTTTCGTTTTTGGTTTTGTGCTTTTGTGTTAATTGGTCCATTTTTAAAAACAAAACATAATATGTATGTCCAATACGCAAGTGATATAAACGCTTCTTGAAATGTCCGGTAAGTAGTTCATATTTTACAATTTATTGAAATTAATTGTTTACTTTTCTTAATTTTAGTAGACTACAGGAAAAGAAAAATAGAGCAGCTATATCGAGACTTAATTTTAAAGTCTCTCTTACGGATGTTTTTTTTATATTTCGTATTCGTTCTAGAATGGTTGTTCGATCTTTTCAGCTTTTAGTTATGTCTCCTGATAGCTTTTTAGTAGCCTAGATTATTTATTGTGGCCAAAATATCATTTTCTAGTTTTCTGTTAGACAATATCTGTATCTGTATCTGTGAGTGAAGGGGAGTAGCCTACACTGCAGCACTTTGGCATCATCAGGTCCAAAGGGCTAAAAATAACTGAATAATTGAATTGAACTGTTGACACAAAACATCACAAAGGAACAAAAAAATATGCAAAAAAATACCAGGCCTCTATTTAAGATTCCTACTGTGAAGGCGGTCCCGAAAAAACACAAGGCCCTGGAATTCAAAATTCAAAATCATTCAAAATCTGACTGTGCCATTTTAGTAGGGTAACGTAAGTGTCAAAGCCATCTTTTCATCCTCAATAATAACGGAGTTTCCCAGATGGCATGGTAACAAACGGTATTACAGATTAAAATCGGGGTTTAATTAATTTAAGTTTAATTTAATTTAAATCTAAATACCGAATGGTCCGTTTAATTTGGAATAGTAACTTGCCTCGAAAGTTATAAAAAATATCAAAATAAAAACTTAAATTGGATGCATTTAAACTTTTAAAATATTGTTGTATTGTAGCGGGGTTTGATGGAACAATTAAAGCTCCATGACGCATGCAGAACGGAGGATCACTTATCTGACGACTGACAGTTATCACAAAAAGGTCCGCGTCACGAATATCCATGGTCTGTGACCGTTACAATATTATATATACAGTAGGTTTTTGTTTTCGTGGACGTGGACAACTAAAAACATTAAGGAATTTTTAAATTACAAGAAAACATTAAAATTATTTATTTTTAATAATGTAAACGACTATTTATTATAGTGTATAAGGACTGTGAATGATTCTTGATTTTTTAGATTGATGAGGTTATGTTTAATAGAGCCGCTTGGGTGATAATTTGCCTATAATATCGTTTTTTTTATATATTTGTCATGATTAAATTAAACTGTAAAGTAAAGTTTTATTTTTATAATAGAAAACTGTTTCATTTATGGATAATTAGAAATCTACAACTTTTAGAAATAGGCAACCTTATTCATATGACATTATGAAAACGGCGAGTTTCCATTTCCAAAAGTGACTTCAGGATTTTTCATCAAATTTTTTAGTGTTACTTTTTGATACCTCTGTATTCAGTAGATCGCTTTCTTCAACTTTTTTATTAATAATAATTCATATATAAACCTAAAAAAATACTAGTTTTTACATATTTGATGTTAGCGTTATTTGAAGACGATGTAAAAGATATATGCAACTATACGGTGTTCAAAATGGACAAATATATGTGGACTATTTTAAATTGAAAAATCTGGATTTCTTTAAAAGGCACACCATGTATATTATTTTTTCTGAAAGTTTATTTTAATTTTTCCAATATTTACCTTTCTTTCTGTTTAAGACAGACAGTTATTAGCAATTTTGGTAAACATGACCCGTACATTTTAAATTCACAGAAAAGGTAAATAATATTAATGCCCTTCTACTCGAATACACATCTTTAGTCTTGTTCGTATACCTATTTTCTTTTACGTTCCTTATTTTCCACCTCAGTATATGAATTATATTAATAAATTCAGCTTTAGAAAAATCCATACTTATTTTTTTTTTAATTTACTGACACTACAATACATTTTTTGAATTTATTTACTCAGTTTGACAATGTCAGTTTATCATAGCCAACTATTGTTATATCAGTAGTCTTGAACAGCAAGAAGCGTAAATATTCGAAAAGTTCAAATAAATCGCAAAGTATTAAAAATAGGTATATGACATATGATATAATTAGTAACAGTTTCATGTTTTTGCAAGATCTTTCATAAAAAAATGTGGTGCCAAATATATAGGTTCATTTTGAACACCCTGTAGCATCTAATCCAAATTGCAAATATCTTTGAAACCGTCTTCGAATAACGCTAATATCAAATATAAAAAAATAGCGACATCGTAATTTTTTTGTGTGAAAACTGGTATTCTTTTGGAAAAATTATTAGGTTTCGGTTAATAAAAAAGTTGCAAATTTTTAAAAGCAATTAAAAAACAAATTAAAAAAGATGTATGTTTTATTGGTCACGCTTTTTTGAGCAACTCTGTATACTTTAAAATAATTTCAAATTTTGTATTTACCATTTTCTAATAACTTTTTTTTAGAACCAATGAGATAATTGTTGACTCCCCTGTATATAAAATATGTCTAGAATTTTCAGAAGAATTGAAGAATGCTGTAATATACAGGTTGTCCTATATAAAATAAAGAAGTTATTCGTCCACGTAAATATAAACATCCCGTATGCGTAATAATATAATAATTGAAATGTATAGGGTTATTCATTATATTTTGACACCCATCTACACAAAGAAAGATAGAAGAAAGCGTAAATACAAAAAACAAACGACGATCGCAAGCTGTCAAAATGGCAGCAACATCTTTTTTTTTAAACCGTAAATCTTTCTCCTGATTTCAAAAACATATGGTTTATTGGCATTTCATTTAGTCGTTTTTGAGATATTTCAGTTTAAAAATAATTTTCTTTCGATTTCTGGACAGTAGCCATATTGCCTTGGTAGCAATCATATTATGTTTGTTTGCAATTGTTTTAAGAATGTTCTACTCTTGAAAACTGATCAAAACTAAACGTCTGCAGCGTAAGTTAAATAACTTCAAATGGGTGGGTTGTAGTGAGGAAGAAACCGCCAAATAATAAAATATTATTCAAACAATAATAATATCAATAGTTAATGCTAAACATTTTCTACATAACCTCCCTTATTTTCAAAACATGGGACAATATTTCCTTTCAATTTCCTATTAATAAACGAGGTGATAAAATCAGGGTTTTCTCCGTTTGGATCTTCTAAGACGATATTAAGTCTGTCTCTTATCACTTGTAAACTTTCAGGCCTATTATAATAAATTTTATTTTTTAAGTATCCCCACAAAAAAAAATTCACAAGGATTCAGGTCGTGGCTCTTGGCAGGCCATTTGATAGTTCCTTGCCTACCTATCCCAAGTTGATGCCAAATTAAATTTAAATAACTCCTAACTGGCACATTTTCTAATAACTGTTCTATTTCTGCTGCAAGGAGTCAAGGATCCTTCATATATAATTGGTCCGACAACCTTATTTTTCAACATACCACGCCATATAGTAACTGACGTAGATTATTGATGTACCAAAAAAGTTTATTCTTCATATTAAATATAAAGTCTGTGTCTGTCTGGAAAGACCCGGGCAAGCTGTAAGAATGAAATGTGGCCGAACAGGTCCGTACTTTGCTTAGAATTTAATTATTTTGGGTTTTGTTAGGAAATATACTAAACAATATGTATTTATTTATGTTTAAATCTAAAATAAAATTACAAATTATTTTTATTACCTAATTAAATTACTTAAAATTATTCACATAATATATCAGTATCACTATCGGTATCATAAGTGTCGAACCAGGTTTCATCCAAGTAAATAATTGGCCTTTGTTGTTCTCTGTAAATCCTAACTTTTTCTAGATATTCCAGTCGCTATTTCCCAATTCTAAAAAATTCCATTAAAACTTGCATTTTGTTAATTTTTTTTAATGTAAAACCCATGTGTTGAATACACTTCCATAAAGTAGTTCTGTCACATTTAACACCGGTTTCATCTTTTTCAAGCCTCCTAATTAAGATATCTAACGTAGGCACGCTTTGTTCCTTGTATAACTGGTAAATTTTACACCGTATTATATCTTGATCACTTTCATCTACACTCAAGAAAATGTCAGCATCGCTTCTTTTTTTCCTCGCTGAAATGGGATTATTCACAATTTTCCATACAGCTGATGTTGGAATTTTCGTCAATGTGGCCGTTTCTTCTAAAGATGCTTGTTTGCTGGTACCACGTTCAATGAGAGTCAAATAAACATTGTTTATAACTTCCTTAGTCTCAATAGAATAGTGTTTTCTACATTTGGGGGGGGGGGGGGAGCATCTCCTGAGATACACTAGACTCGCACATATTTTGCATAATTCCCACACGATTCAACACACGCTGTATTACACACGAAATAAGAATAATCACTAATAAACTTAAACTAAGTAGTATACCAAACCAAAGATTAAACACAGGTAGGTATAAAATTATTTTCTATTGCGGACCACAACTTTACCTGAATTTAAATTCCGAAACTTGTTGCATTGTATGTGGCTTTTACTTGATGAAAATCCATTTATTCAAATAAATAAGAACAAAAAAGTTCAGATTTTCACGAAATTATATATTTTTTAACATTGTTTCGACAACACCGTGTCTTTATCAAATGTAATATTTACAAATTACCTGCTACTATATATACCAAAAAATGACCATAAAACCTTAATTAATGTTGTTGTGAGAATTTAAGTTCAATAAAGGACAGGTATTTAAAACTAATTGATCGTTAAGCAATACATTTAAATATCTCATTTTGTTAATCTCCATGGCTTCCAATAAATTTAATTTTCTACTTTTTGTGCCTGTATGTAAAATATCAAAATTGTCGTCAAAATGTGTTTTTCTGTGTTTAAGTGTGTAGCATAAATAGAATCTAGACTGTTGTTTTTAAACGCTCCTTTATGTTCGTTAATGCGTTTCTTGAAGGATCTATCTGTTTGTCCAATATATATTTTAGGACAAGATCCGCATTTCAACCTGTAGACACCTGATTTTTGAGATTTTGGACTTTCGTTTTATTGTTTTTTGAAATTTTTTCCTATTGTGTTGTTAGTTCTGAAAGCTATTTTCAAAACAACATTTTGACAAATGTTTTAAAACATTTTCACTTCATTCTCCTATGTATGTAACTGTTTTAAATTGTTTGTGTTCTGTATTAGGTTTCAGATAAATAGAGTTTACTGTTGTCTGGATTTGTTTTTTATTTATAATTTTGTCTATAATGGACGGATTGTAGCCATTGTTCAGTGCAATTTGTTTAATGATATTAATTTCTTTATTGTAATTTTCTGTTAAGAGTGGCGTACTAAGAAGTCTGAGTGAAATGCAGCCATTTTGTGTGTATAATGGTGATTTGAGCTGTTATGTATGACTGTTTTCGTGTGTGAACGTTTATGATAAATGGAAAAATCTAATTTGTTTTGCGTTTTCGTAATAGTTAAGTCTAAAAAATTCATAGAGTTATCCTGTTCAATCATAGTCGTATAAAATTCACTATCGAGATTGAACAGGTTATCTCTATTAATTCTTTAGACTTAACTATTACGAAAACACAAAAAACAATTAGATAACATAACAGCTCAAACCACCCATATGCACACAAAATGGCTGCATTTCACTCTTTTATACACAGACTTCTTAATACGCCACTCTCAACAGAAAATTACAACAAAGAACTTAATATCATTAAACAAATTGCACTGAATAACGGCTACAATCCGTCCATTATAGATAAAATTATAAATAAAAAACAAATCCAGACAACAGTAAACTTTACATACATACATACATAGGAGAACTTAGTGAAAAAGTTTCAAAATATTTGTCAAAATGTGGTTTAAAAATAGCTTTCAGAACTAACAACACAATAGAACATTTTTTAAAAAACAATAAAACGAAATGTCCAAAATCTCAAAAATCAGGTGCCCACAGATTGAAATGCGGATCTTGTCCTAAAATTTATATTAGACAAACAGGTAGATCCTTCAAGAAACGCATTAACGAACGTAAAAGAGCGTTTAAAAACAATAGTCTAGATTCTAATTATGCTACACACTTAAACACAGAAAAACACATTTTTGACGACAATTTTGATATTTTACATAAAGCCACAAAAAGTAGAAAATGAAATTTATTAGAAGCCATGGAGATTAATGAAATGAGACATTCAAATGTCTCGTTTAACGATCAATTAGATTTAAATACCTCTCCTTTATTGAATTTAAATTCTCACATTAATTAAGATTTTATGGTCATTTTTGGGTATATAGTTTGTAAATATTACATTTGATAAAGACATGGTGTTGTCGAAAAAAATTGTCATGTCAAAAAATACATGATTTCGTGAAAATCTGAACTTTTAGTTCTTATTTATTTTTTAATAAACTTACGCTGCAGATCTTTAGTTTTGATTAGTTGTCAAAAGAAGAACATTGTTAAAACAATTGCAAACATAGATAATATGGTTGCTATTAAGGCAGACTTGACTATTTTAAAACGATATGGCTATGGTCCAGAAATCGAATGATAATTAATTTTAAACTGAAATATCTCAAAAACGGCTACATGATATATATTTTTGAAATCATGAAAAGAAGATTTACGATTTAAGCTAATGATATGTGGGACATTCCATTAAAAAAAAACATGTTGCTGCCATTTTGACAGCTCGCGATCCTCGTTTGTTTTTTCTGACATTTGCATAAGATAATAGAGCAAAAATCTTCAAACTTTTGTATTTACACTTTTTTCGAAATTAATTATAATGGACAGCCCAGCACAAGTGAACCAAAAGTTTTTTCAATATTTTTTACTGGTTCTAAGACAAAGTTTCAACCCGCAATAAACGGACCACTATACGGTTTTCATAGTATTACGTTCCCGAAGGTTAAATTCCTGAAAAAATAAAATGCGAAAATTAAATTCGATATTTTTCCAGTGAAATTTATGCCCGAAAACGCAGCGGCGCCGCAGGTCCAACAACCGATGAACGTAGCCCCAGTAAACAGTCAAGTATCAAGCGGCTCGGTTCCAGTGGCGGCGGACGCGTCACAACCCCAGGCCGGTTAAATTTTCGATAACGATTTCTTTCGATTGTCTTAAAATAACGCTTTCGGTTTTCTTTTTATAATGCTACACGAATATTGGAACAGTCAATATGATATTTTAGAACAAATTTTTCGTCATAGATATGTCTGCATCAGTGATATAGTTTGGGATATCCCGGTAAGAGCAAGGAGATAATTATTTCAGATGTCTATTTTATTAGCTGGATATCCATGTCATGTTTAATTTAATTTTAAATGGACATAAATGGGTAAATAAAGATCGACTCAAAAAGTTTATAGTCTGTACCAGTTAGTTGGTGCTTATAAAATAACAATAGAAACATTTTTTATAAACAAAACGAATTCCACAACCGAGTTTATTGTTGCAAAACAAATAAATATATAATATTATATTAAGAAATTGCGAATGGTGCAATCTTGCCCTTGCATGTTGGAGAAAAGGAGACATTTGTACTTGGAATGAAATCTCTGCTTGTTCCGTCTCTGCAAGAAAAGTGTTATTAGAACATGTTTAGAAATAAATATGGATAACTCAAAAAGGGCTTAATGCATTTTAATAAACTTGGAGTAGTTAAAAAGGGGTTTTCTTGGGCTATCAATCTTGATACAAGTGAAACGATTGCAATCGCGTATCTTGCGCGTCCTGGAATAATTTGTGAAAAAAAAATGCAACGATACAATTTTGCTTACTCTGATAGTCGTGGCCATAGAAAAAAAAGATGAAGATTTTGCTTAGGTTCTTAGATCAAATAAAATACGAATAAAAGAATTTAAAACCAAAAAGGTTGTTTTTTTTTTTAATTAGTTCTACTTTATTAATTATTTGTTAGTAATTAACAATCGAAACCGTACAGAAATTTTGGATGTCAAATATTTATTATCGAAATGAAATGGTATTGTGGTGTAAAATAAGTGACAATACTAAATTCGTCGAAAACTGCCTAATTTTTTGAGCTTCGTAGTACTTCAAAAAAAGGTAGTAAAGATAAGTAACAAAATCCTATTTAGTGGGATCTGAAATATCATTTCATGATCAATAAATTCCAGATAATTAGATATTAATAACAACCCGGAAATGTTTCACAAAATTCCACTTTTTTTTAGTTTTATGGTCGTTTGTTCATATTTTATGTTAAGATATTGACAATTTCACTATCTAATGACGCAAAAAAGTCATATCGCGATTATGTCAGAAAGCGCCACCTAGTGGCAACGTAATCAATCGCAATCACCTTACTCACAGCACAATGGCTAGCCTATGTAACGGCATTTTGGAGTTATCGACATTTATTTCCTTTTACAGATTTGAATTTTTCGCAACTTTAAAACGGCACTCACTCCAACTATGGTTAAAACAAAATTTTTGTATTTATTTAGCAACTTACCTTTCTCAATTTCCCAAAACCGTACGCTTTCCTAATGCCGTACCTCGTTGCAATTACCAGGACATCCGGTATATGTAAAAAAAATTACTGTACATTTTTTAACGCAGATGCGTGTGCTACATGTATTTGCAACACAGTGGTGTAGGTAATAACATCAAATTAGATAACGCATTAATTAATGTGTTGAATGTAAATTACATTTTTGAAAGGTTGTTACGCTAGGAAACTAAACAGTACAGTGAATGCCAAATTGGCTGGACCCTAAAAAACCACTTAACATACATTTCCAGCGACACCGGATATTTCCACAAAATTCAGAAATTATATATTTCCATTTAGTCAATATTCGCATGTCAAGAAACAGTTGGCAATGTTAAACGGGACATTAAGAATATAAAAACGGTTTTTGGATAGATGTTTCTGTTTTAACCTTTGTAAAATTTGAATGGATCCTGTAAATTCAAAAGTTGTGAAAATATCCATTTATTAGTTAGGTCGTTATTCCAGTTGTACCAAATGTTGGAAATGTATGTCTCTAATGGTGTGCAAGATAGCCTATAGGAGCAACTAATTTGGGAAGCACTGCACATATAAAAAAAGTACAATTATTTTTATCTTGCATTATGATAGCTTAAATACTACATACTACTAATTATTGATTGTAAACTCAAATTATTTATAATGGAGTAGCTGGGATGTAAATGTAAAAAATTAAAATTCCGTTAGTAAATAAATAAATGACTTCTTTATTCAGAACATAATATGACTACAAAAATATTTACTGCCCTTCCGACTTCCTTACATTTTTGGCCATTTCCATTTCATATTTTAACTTGGCCCAAATACCCTGGCACATTCTCAACAGCCTTTCGTCTTTCACAACTTGGCTTTTCGCACTTTCATATTCCGCAAGGATTATGCGTCTTGCTGCCTTAAACCTCTTCATTTGTATTAAGCTCAGGCTTAAATAAAGGCGACATCTTGCAACGATGGAGGCGTCACCTAAAAAATATGACCAACTTTCTCCAACATGATAGGTTCTAACGACTAGAAAACCAAACCTAATCTTAATGCGAGTCTCAACTGATTGACGGATATTTTCCCAGCAGTTTCCGCACACCTTTCGAAATAGTCCCCTAACGCTGAAAAAGCTCCGCCCAATGTTGACAACCACGACAGTGCATGATCCAGTTCGCACTTTTCACGCACTAAACAATATAATCTGTAATTCCATTTATAATCTATTAAATCCACCGTGGTGGGCTCGAGAATTACAATTAAACGGCCGACGTATTGGGACCAACAGTTTAGAAAATGATTTCTATACATTACACTAAATTTTAACTCCCGTAAAAGGTAGTACACGAATGTGCAATCCAACTTCCATCGCGTCTTGGGTTTTGCCGTAGAACTCACTACTTCACAGATACTGCTTTGAAATTCTTCATAATCTAATTTAATTTGGTCATACGTATAATTATCGTAACTTTTTAAAACAATCTTCATATCGCTACGAATAAAAACAATTGTAGGTTATGGCCAGAACCATAGTTCCAATAAATAAATATGGCCAGAACGTAAAGCCTAAAATAGTTCTCCGTTTCCTCTAAAAAATTAATGACCAATTATGTGATTGGTTTTATATTGGTATAATTGACATGAATAGATTTTAAAAATATATTACTTTAATTGAACATCTTTACGACACATGAGATTCCTTGAACAACTTATAAATATAATATAATAACAAATACCTCATATAATATAAACACTCTTCAACACAATAAATATATAAGCTCATTATTTTATTTTAAAGCAGTCTGAAATAATGACTCTAGTATTTTAGTTCATTCGATTAGCTATAGCTATCAAAGTGATCTAAGGATGGCAATGACATTTTCATACAGAAAGGTATGATTTTTCGAGAATACCTTTTAATTCTGCACACTAACCTTCATTTTGCGCCATTTTATTTGTAAACAGCGACCTTTACACTCACTTAACACGTTTTTCACATTATATTCAACCAGATCTGGGCGTATTTTGAGAATATGCTGCCGTAGAACTGCTATATCCCAACTGACTTTATTGAACGTGGTCTGTGCCTGTCAAATTTTACGAACTGTCAGCGGCCATGTTACCGCTAGGTCTTATTAGTTTTCAAACCGAATGACTTTTTAATATTTTTTACATCGTCCGCTTCAAAAGTTGCTAATCATTAATTATTTTACTATTTAATGATTTCCTGTGATGTTACCTAATTTAGGAAATCAATTCTGGAAACCTACTTATCCTGGTAATAATTCTTCTGAGGATCTTTATTACAACAACCTTTGATAGCGGATTCCCTCTAAAATCCCGCATAGAGTATCCCAAAGAGGATAAGGAAAAGTAAATTACTGATTATCGATCAACTTTTTTTACTATACTAGTAAATATTTATACTCTGTAAATGTGGTTTTGTTAAATATAATATAATATAAATTTAATTGTATAGACGCCAAAGATGGAAAGACTTTGTTCAGTATAAAGGGTCTTCAAACAGTCTATGAATTTGTTGCGATCATCTTGAAAGACGTTATATCAAGAAAAATATACCACCCACTCGACTATTAGTACCAAATGCTGTTTTCACTTTACTTCCGCCTGATAATATTTTGAAGATGCCCAAGAATATGTCTAAACTTCCGTTGACAAGTGTAATTGCGAAAAATTCGTTGGTAAACATCAACAATTACGAAGTTATATTTGAACGTCCGGCTTTGGAAGGTATTGCTATAAGGAAAACTTAGATAATTTTTGTAGTAGTAAAACAGAAAAGTATTGCTAATATCCATAATGTTATTCTTATTACAGATGAATGCTCACATATTGACAAAGGCATTACTTTAGAAGTACGCAAGGCTACTGATAATGAACCAGTTTTAATTAATATTGAAACAAATAGCTTTGTAAAAATTTTAATTTTTTTTTTAAATCAGTTAATTGTATTTAATATTCAAATTCATAATCTTTTGCGTTTTTATCAAGTAAAAGAAGCTGACCAGGCGATAGAAAATCAAATAAACCCAAAAGAAGATTAAATGCAGAAGATCTGCTTAAAAAAAGAACATAAAGAAATTCAGTGATATTCAACTGAGAGATAGTTATTTGAAAATTATCACTATTGTACTAAGCAGTCTCACAATTTTCCCATATTTTTATTATTTCAGTACCAAAGAAAATGTGATATTTATAACATGGGAGCCTTCCACTCTATCTTATACTCTCTCGAGTATCCCAAAAACCAAAAAGTTACCAAAAGAAACTCAACCTTCTAACCTCGCATCATGAAAATCCCTAGTCCTAGCTGCTTTCCATCTGGCGTCACACCGTAAAACTAACAAAAATAAATAAAAATTTGAACGTGCGCATGTTAGATGGCGCTAAGACGTTGTTGAAGAAGTATACAAGCAAAGAAAAAGTATGCTAAATTGTTATTGTTAACATTTGCCCAGACCAATTTGTGATCACGTGACCAAAATCAAACAATACGTTTTACGAAAAAAAAATACAAAAGTTTACTATTCAATTCTATATTACAAATACTACAAAATAACGAGAAATTAAGGCAACAAAATACTTGTAAGTACAGCTTCACACATCCATTTTTACAAATTTTGCAAAATATTTAAGTTCAAGTTCTTCCTTTTTTCCTTTCTCTGTTCTTTAACATCACGATTCGCAAATTTTATCGTGAAATATATTCGTATCCTAATATACAGCGCGACGAAATATTCAAAGGGAAAGTTTTCGCATGGATGCGCAAAAGGTACGTTTTTAAACAGATCCATTAGTTTTCGACCGATGTGGTTTTGACACGCCAGAGTATTGAAATTTTCGACAAAAATATTCTCTAATTTAACGATAAAGTCTACAGCAGGAGCATTTAAACTACCGCATTCGTTAGAACCGCAGGCCTGGAAGAACCACATGGCCTCGTTTTGCGAGGAACAACGTTCGATATAGTTCAGACATACGTCGCAGGTATGTTGGAACAGACTTTTTTTAAGCAAATACTCGGTAACGCAAACCAGCGTGTTACCGTCGCCGCAGGAAATGTTTCTGTAATCGCTCGTGAAAACTTTCAACGGTTTACTTTTCAGCTCTGCCCTTACGCTTTTGCACTTCTCCAACAATTCCGGCGTTTTCAACAAAACCTCGTTGATGTCGTCCACGTAACCCGCACCGTCGGCTCCATTAAAATGTTTAAGCGCGAACACTTTTTTAAACGCCCGGGAAAATTGAACCGGGGTCCGATTCATTGGGTTCCCGTAATTTTTAATATGGCCGAAAGAGTTTTCGATACACTCCTGACCGAGGTTCCTTGTCGGCAAAAATGCGTATCTCTTGGATTTTAACGTTTCCCACAACGCTTTAACGGAACCGATGGTCAATTTCCATCCGTATATAAAATGCATTTGATTGTTTAAACACTTTTCGACGTACTTTTCTCGCCGCTTAACCACTTTCGTAACCGTCAAGTTATCGAACACGGACTCGATTCGTTGCAGAAATTTAAGTTCTTTTTCCGTGCCGGTAAAAGAATTCAACGCGTCCAACAGGTCGTTCATCGTTTTAACGAAACTCGCGGTTGCGGCGGCCTCTGGCGGCAAAACCTTGAAGTCTATGTAGGCATAGAGTGCTGCCGCCACAGAATGACTAAGCATTTGCGATGCGAACCTAACCTTCAATTTATGAACGCTGTCGGGAGATAAGTGCTGGTTAGTCAATTTCGGACAAAGTCGATATTCCCTCTTCGCGTCTTGTTCAAAAAGCGTATCCAAATAGCATTTTTTTACCGTCCCTTCCGGTGTTCGAAAGTTGTAGGAAAACAATTTATTCCTGGTCGACTTTAAGAGGTGAGGTACGTCGAACAGGTACACGAGTCTTACGTCATTTACGAAAAAGAAATTATTTTTTGTAGTAACTTTAAGGATATTAACCAGTTTTCGAAAATTGCTTCCCTGATCCGAAACTACCCCCAGCACGTTAAACCCTATGGAGGTCAACCTTTCGACGCTCTCGAATAAAATGTTTTTCATTTCCTCGGGGGGCGTATTCGAATGGTAGAAGAAATACGCGATGGGTTGGGTCCAGTTGCTCGCCAACCCGCGGACCATAACCACCAAGGCGGTGGTCGCGATTTTCGCGCTATTCGAACTGTGCCCTTCCTGAAAGCCCACTATTTTATCCCTGGAAATGTCGTAGAAGAAATGCGGTTTCACGCCGACTTCGTCCAAGCAGACGACGCAATCTTTCTCGTTGCCTTTGAACAGTTTGCCCCTGAGCTCGAGGAAACAAAAAATGAAGTCGTTAAAACCGGGACTGATCACCCATTTTTTGTTGAAGCGGGTGAGCGTTCTCTTCGAGGGCAACCTGTACAGGGTGTAAAATTGCCTGTATGACTTGGGATCCAAGAAGTAAATGCTCAAAGCGACTTTCTTGAACTCGTCGGTGTACCGGCAACCCTTGGGCGACGTGTTTAACAAATCCAACTGGGTTTTTATTGATTTGAAAGAAGACTCCGAATAATTTTTTTCCAAATATTTGTGCACGTCTTTTATAGTTATTTCCGGTTCCGTCTCGTCGTCAGTTTTCCTTTTCTTTGATAAAGACGTTGATGACTGCGCCTCAGGTCTTTTTAAACTTTTGGTTTCCTGCACCGATTTTGTTTTCTTAGGCGGAACTATGGGGAGGGCGGGTACTGTTTGTATCGACTTATCTAAATTCGTATGTGAAGATACAAATAAATTCCTATACTATGCGGATACCTACCATTTCCAAAAACACACGTTTGAAGAGAAACGTCTTTATAACTTGTGACTATAACTGAAGACAATAATAATATAATTAATTATTATACCTATGAGCTTTTTTATTCTATTTACCTGGCGTATCTTCCGTTTGAAGGGAAACATTCTTAAAGCTCACGTGATCTAAAAAAAATAACAAATTGGTAATGCAAGATCTCAAAACAGATGTTCCAAATATTATACTGTGCTTGGAATACAGCAACAATTTTGGTGTCGGCCATAGGCGTAGGTAAACTTTGTGTAATATATGACTTTTTTGTCATTTTTGACCACTTACTGTCGTATTGAAGGCTTTTTATAGTTAAAGAGAACTCTACTAAAAGAGGTTTATTTAAAACAGCGTCATGAGGTACAAGAAAGAAAAATAAGAAAATCAAAATAAATAAGAACTAAAAGTTCAGATTTTCACGAAATTATATATTTTAACCTAACAATTGTTTCGACAACACCGTAATATTTACAAACTACCTGCTACTATATATACCGAAAAATTACCATAAAACATTAATTAATGTAGTTGTGAAAATTTTAAGTTCAATAATTTAAATCTAATTGAACATTAATTTGAATGTCTCATTTTGTTAATCTCCATGGGTTCCAATAAATTTAATTTTCTACTTTTTGTGGATGTATGTAAAATATCAAAATTGTCGTCAAAAATGTGTTTTTCTGTGTTTAAGTATGTAGCATAATTAGAATCTAGAATTTAAACGCTCTTTTATGTTCGTTAATGCGTTTCTTGAAGGATCTACCTGTTTGTCCAATATGTATTTAGGACAACATCCACATTTCAACCTATAGACACCTGATTTTTGGGATTTTGGACATTTCGTTTTATGGATAATTTGGAAAATATCATACAACATCCTTTAAGTAAAAGTTTTTTATGGTATATACGTGGATGATGTCTTTGCTTACTTTGATGGAACGGACAGACAATTGAATGCTTTTTTAAATTATATTTGCTACTTGCTATCATCTTACATAATACTGATGGTTATTGCACATTACCCCTTTAGGATGGAGTAAAGAGAAATAAATAACAGTTTAATGACAGAGTAGAGTAGTAGAGTAATTAAAAAATATACTAACGCCTTTATAAGTATATTTATTTGGAAGAATGAAGACAATAAAGATGGGTTCACTGTTTTTGTTTTGAAAAAGAGAGACACCCTATTTAGATAAAAATGAGGCATGGCCAGAATTGACAGTTAATCCGTTAATAACTAGCGAACTGTTATAGATCATCATATTGTTTTTTTTTATACATTAAAAACAAAATAAATTTTTAAAAATTGTTTAAATAATAATAAAGCCATTAACCATTTTTTTGTGTCGAAAATAATTTTTGAAAATTGAAGTACCTACAATTTCTCAAAATCATTTTAGGAAACTAGAATGTGGACGTCGCCAAAATAACCTAATATATATATATATATATATATATATATATATATATATATATATATATATATATATATATATATATATATATATATATGATATATAATTAAAACAACTGATTTTGTTTACTGAAAATGGATCATTAAGAACATCAAAAATTAAATTAAAAAGCCCGACTTTTAGGATCAAACCAATTTACTACACTATGATTATTTGTTGTTCTTAGATTTGAAGTTTTGCCAATGTTTTTATTTCTTTTTGTTACAAATATTGCATTTGGGTATTTTAAAAAACATAGTCCGAGAGGTTTAAATTGAAGCACAGTTTTTGAGTTATTTCAAAATACAAAATAAAAACAAAAGATGAAATGTAAAAAATAAACACAGTGGGTGTGGCTCGCGTATATCACATGACTCCAACTGAACTGAGACTGACAAGTGACGATATACCTAATTCTTTTCTTTTTCGATGAGAGAAAATTTTGTTTTTCATTTATTATACTGAAAAAATGTCAACTTGATATTTCTAATGGTTCGATGATTGAAGCAAATGCGGTAAAAAAAATGTATTTTAAAAAATGGATACATACCCTTGGCAAAATGACTTGTTGAAACATCTTCGTACTTTTTGACATCATCTGAAGACAATAACAAAATCAAAATGCGTATCTATTCAATTTTTTTGATTCTATATACCGTGCATATATTCGCTATGAAGCAAGACACTTTCGTAACTGCTACAATCTAAAATAGACAGAATACTTTATATCATGCTTCAAGAATATTGTTGAATGTTGAAAGTTTTTCCATAATATTCTTAACATTTCTGTATGATCATAATATTCACCTTTTTCTGTTTTAATAGGAACATCCGCGTGGTCTTCTTCATCTAAAAATATATTAAATTTTTAAAATTTGTTTCTTAACATCCACAGTAATTATCTATTATCTATTTTATGATGTATAACAGTCAAACGCCAAAACCTTAAATTGACTTTATATATTTTTTTTAACGAGAACACTAACTAACCAAAGCCAAACTGCTTGTCAATGTCAATGGAAACAAACCTTTTTCTCCCGCCAATTTTGCACAAATTTTTTCATAAAAACTTTCTTATACATACGATTGGGTACATTTTTCTAACTGTTGCGGTGATATTTAAAACCTATCCCTCAGAGAGCTATAAAGTTTTTTCCGAAGCGAACATTTTTAATACATCGCTTCATCCAGACAATTTGACTATTATTGTAATGCATGCATAACATGCCTTTCGGAAAAATGTATGTCTGAAAAGCGTCTTTGCAACTTTTGACATCTGAAGACAATAAAATTAAAATATACATGCGGCTAAATATTTTAACTATCACCTTGGGTACACTCATTGTGAAAAGAAACATTTCCGTAGCTTCCATCATCTAAAAAATTTATGAAATATTAATAGATGGAAAAGTTGGGAAACATAAGTACCTTACAATTTAATATTTTTTGCGATTCTATATCTTAATAACATTTACCTTTTTCTGTTTTAATAATAATGTCTGTGGGGTCTCCTTCATCTAAAATTTAACATTTGAAAATTTCTAAATAGTTAAATTTATTACATATTATATATAAATTTTATAATGAAACTGGCTGTATAATATCAAACGTTAACATTACCATCACTTTACATTCTTTTACTTTTGCTTTATGTATTCATCAATACAGCTTCAAGATTATCTTTAAGTAAACAAATTATTCAAAAATGCTACTATTCGCTGATATGTTTTTTTTTATCATATTCTCATTAAATAATCTATGGCTTATTTGTATTTTTACATTAATTGTTTTGTGCTGTAAACTATTGTAACATTTATATTTTATTTTTTCTGTTTGGCCTGTTGAGGTAGCGAAATAAATTATATTCTATTTTATTCCGGTTACCTTACCTTTCACATAAGCATATTGGATATGAGAAATATCTTCATAACTGTTGGCAACATCTGAAGATAATTATAAAAATAAAATATTCAGATATTTTAATCCTATATACCTGTTGTATCTTCTGTGCGTATTGAATCATTTTTGATGAGCTCATCATCTAAAACATTAACACCATATGAATATTTGACGAAACATTTTTAGTATTTCTATGCATGTATATTTTATTAACAATTACCATTTTCTGTTTTAATAGAAACATCGTTGTGGTCCTTAACGTCATCTAAAATATTTATAAAATTTAAAATTTATGTATATAATAGATAATATAAAACCACAAAGGGTTTACCATTTTTCAACAAATTCAATGAGGGAATAGCATCGTAATCTAGGTGACCTTTCATATTGTGTTTTATATAAGTTCCTTCAGGAAAGTGCAAACTGCAAATTTTTATCCTAGCTTGACATTGTTCCGGGGTCAAATTTGCATATTTATGGTTACCAACAAACCCCAACGCACGTTTCCAGTTTTCGCATCTAAAAAAACATTTACTTTCTTATATTTTATCCAAACCAAGTTTATAGTCACCAACAGTTCAATAAGGGTTGCATGGGGCATTGCGGCAAAGGTTGAAGTTATAAGCAACTAAACAAGACAAGTTGTTCATGAAAACTACCTTACCTGGACTTGTCTTTAGGACATCGAAAAAATGATATTCCTTTTACTTGTTTACTGGGGCAACCATCTGCACTGCACAACATCGGCATTTTTTATCTACAAAAATGGTAAAACACACAGAAGTCTAGGTTATGTTGGTTATGTTTGCAATAACATTCCGATGGCAGATCCAAAGAAGCTAATAAATAATGCATTTTGCTATCCTCTGCTCAAAAAGAGTAGCATTAAAGAGTGAGTGAGAAGGGCATCAAACTATCATTTATTGGCTTATAATAAGGGGCCCATAGAATAATATATTGAAAGAGTATAAAGGTTTTTATTCACAGACCATATACATTATATACGGGTTACTAACGCACCCAGTCAGTCCTCTTTCGTGGTCCATAAATGACATTTCGGCCTTTGTGCAGCGACCTAGCGACATTTTGGGTCCCTTAAAACACAATATTTATAATTATCGTTATTTGTGAGGAATGAGCAAAGCAAGCAATAATTTCTTAACAAATAAATAATATCTAAACATATTTATGTTTGTGTTTTCGTGTATTAGCTAATAGTTGTAAAATAGAAATCGCAGAGGTTTTTTCAAATTGTTCACTTTAAAATGTTCACTTAATAATCAACTACCAATAATGCGGTTCATACACATTTTTGCATGCTTTCAAACATTGCCTAAGGAGGTTCAATTAATTGAAATCTGTTTAATTATTTCTCTGCTTTATATTTTATCTGTGCTTTTGGTTCGTTTAGTGAAATTTGAAAGATATATTAAATGTAAGTTTAAATAAAATTGATTAAAACTGTAGAATATAGTTTCATTTGAATTAATTTCTATTAAAAATTTATTTGTTCTGGGAACTGCAGAAAAAATAATTTAGCAGCGAAACCCAACGACGTGTGTTCATAATTTTCAGTTGGCAGCATTTGACGAAATGCGTTTGATTTGTGGCATTTTTGGTGCAAGAAAACAAGAATTTTTAAATGTTGTTTGTCCACAAATCTTTCTGGATGCAAAATTTGATACATACGAAACTGCTGGAAAAATGGATTAAATCTGATTAACAAGCGGTTGACCCATAAGAATAAATAATAAAGAGACGCCATTTTTGCAATATAACTGTCAAACCTTGGAGAAGGTGCTCTGTCAAATATTTATTTGGGTTTAATAAACAATAATATTGCAAATTATCGTAACGTTTTGGCTTACTTGCAATTAATATTTTTGTAAGCCGTAAGTATTCAATTTTTATGTTTCCTAGATTCGATGCCAATCGCTTCACATTGGCGTATTAGTTTCCTTGGTTTTTAGGTCAAATTTTCCAATATGGGCAATTGAGAATCCGGTAAGGAATATCGGAGCCTATTCACAATGTAAATGGGCATGGAAAATAGAAATAGTATGATGCAAAGTGCTGCTAAAGTGCCCATTGTTGATTTGAATGATTGCATTACTTGCAGACTATGTAGAGGTTATTTTATCGATGCTACTACAATCATTGAGTGTTTACACACATGTAAGTATTGTTATGTGGAGAGGCATTTAAGGTAGACATTCTGTTTTCTGATTAATTAAAATTTTTTGTGTAAAGTGGGATGTAAAATTAAAGGATCACTGCCTTTTTGTTATCAGATGGGGGTATAGTTATAAAACTGAGCAAATAAGGTTATCGGTATTATTTACATCCCTTGTTTTAGTCTGTAGGAGTTGTATAATTCATTATTTGGAGACAAACAAGTACTGTCCAGTTTGCGATGTGCAAGTTCACAAGACGAAACCTTTGCTTAATGTCCGGCCCGACAAAACTATACAAGACATCGTCTACAAATTGGTTCCAAGATTATTTCAAAGTAGGTGATTTTCAGACACTGCTGAGGTCGAACTACACAAGCAAGGGGATGGTTCCTGGATTAGAGTAAAGAGTAGTTTGTTGTATTACTGATGGATATTTGTTTCATAAAATTTATAGTTTCCAAATGGCAAAACAAAAATACGAACTACTATTACTATTATCCCTGATGAAATTTGTTATTTATAGGGCAACTACTCATCATTTTAAACAAGGATCGTCCCTTTCAGTTTTTCGCATTTATTTTTAAGCACCCTGTATAGCAAGGGACTACTCCTTTTTTAGATGAAGTCCAAAGAAGAAAAGTGTATTATGACACTCACCCGGAAGTACAACCCACTAGTTTTGAAGAAAGCTCGATAGAGCGGTATCGGTACATATTAACGCCGGAGGAAACCATTTCCTTGACATTAAGTTATGCCGGTTGCACCAACAAACCAAGGTTAATATCGCCCACTTGGTTTGCTCCTCGTCGAAGCGATTCAGGAATTTTCTTTTTAGGTATTTTAGGTGTCCTTCGGCTGTTTCCATTGCGCACCTCAAGAAACTCATCTGCGCGAAGTATGAATTGACAGAACATCACAAAGTCGAAGTGTTTTATAACCAAGATTGCCTTAATTCGACGTTTAGTCTTATGGATGTCGCCTACATATATTCTTGGAAAGCGGTGAGCTTGCGTGATCGAGGTCGATCGAGTTGAGTTGAGCAGGTTGTCTTTTAGACGGAGCCGATGGACCTAAAGTTTAAGATTTACGAAGCCAAACCCAAGGTGGTAAATTTGGATGTGTTGGATGGGGATCGGGAGCTTCTGCTCTCGACGGGTAATACCGACCCGAGCAATAACAACAACTGGAAGGAGGTGCAGCTGCGGATAAGCGAGAGCGGAGAGATGTCGATAACGGGCATCCAGGACGCTGGCGTGCTGGAAATTTTGGACGGGGACAACTTTAAAAGCGAGGTGGTCGTGAATAAGTTGACCAAGCTGACGGATACTTCGAAAGTGGAAAGTAGAAACGGTACGGAAGGAGAATCGAAAGAATCGAAATTGCCGGAACCTGAAACGAAGACTATCGAGGGTTCCAAAACTAAAAAGTTGAGCGATAATGTCGTCAAAAAGGAATTGCCGGAGCTGATGCTGATCGCGAAAAATACCGTTAGCGCTACGACCCCGCCTAGCGGAAATGTAGCGATAAAAGTGTCTTCGAGTCAATTGAATTGTAGCCCCGAAGGTGCCACCCTCGTCAATGCGCCTTCGGCACCTCCACCAACAGCAAACAAACTAAATACTCAGGTAAGTGATGTCATAGTTACAGTAGATAATAATAGTAATAATAATAATAATTGTCAATTTATTTAGCACTTGGTTTGATTTTTCCCCCTTTTCTTTCAATAAAGTAAAGAAAACAGTAACAGTAAATAAACATAACAGATATATACATTATTAAAGTACAATAGTGTGTTTTATTAATAATAATAATTATTATTATTGTCACTTTATTTAGCAGTTGGCTTGATTTTTTTTCTTTTCTTCCCAACAAAATAAAGAAAACAATAACAGCAAATAAACATAACAGATATATGCATTATGAAAGTGCAATAGTGTGTTTTATGTAATATTAATAATTATTATTATTGTTATTATGGTCACTTTATTTAGCACCTGGCTTGATTTTTTCCTCTTTTTTTTCCTCCAACAAACTGAAGAAAACAGTAACAGCAAATAAACATAACAGATATATACATATATATATATATATATATATATATATATATATATATATATATATATATATATATATATATATATATATATATATATATATATATATATATATATTATGAAAGTACAATAGTGTATCTAATGTAATAATAATTATAATAATGATAATAATAATAGGAGTGTGGATTTTTCTTTAGAAAGATAACCAATGATCAAAAATATAAAGAAGGTAATGTTAAAATACCCAGCTGAGCAAAGTTTGATCCGAATGAGGCTCAAGCCATCAGTCCGGTTTTGTAGCTTCCATGTTCCCTTCTAATGCTTGAGAAGTTGAATGTTCACAAACCAACTGATTCGATGTTTTGAATACCAACAACATACTACCAAGTTACAGTTTTTTTTTAATACCTAAAAGATTAGTCATTCACAATATGTCAACTCTGCTTCCGTATGGCTGTATGGCTTTTGACGACAATTATATCCGGAAGCGGCTTCTTTTTGAAATAAAAAGCTGCTTCGCGCTACGAACTTGCCCCGTCCAACGACGATTTTTCCAAAGCTATCTTGTTACATACTCGGTTAAGTTAACAGTTCTGCTGACCTGCGCCAATTTTAAAATAAAGGCGGTCCTTGATTTATCAAGAACCAACGCAGGAGGAATCCACAAAATTTGTAAATAGTATTGAAGTATTTGAACTTTCTTTGATCGAACTGAACTTTATTTGACATCGCCTGATGACGCGATTTTCTCAGGTCAACCCCGTGACGAGTGCCGCCTCGGCGACGGTCGAGCATAACGTCGCGATGTCAGCGCGTACATTAAGCGGCGGCAAAGTGGTCCTTACGAGCCAGTCTGAAGGTTTCCGTGCCGGTTCGTTCACTTCTGCGGCCGCGACCGTCAAATGCGCGTCTCTCTCGTCGGGCAGTACGACGACCGTCTTCAGTACCATCAATAAAACCATGTGCAGTACGAAATCTGACGAGTCCAGCAGCGAAGCGAAGAGTTCGGAGCCCATCGCCAACAACAAAATCATCAAACCCTCCACGGCGAATAACGTGGGGAAAGAAGCCAACCATTTGAAAAGGAAAAGTGACGACGCGCCAGTGACGGACACGCCCCCCAAAGTGCCTAAACCCACCATACTGAACCATTCGATCGGTCTGATGAATCTGTCAAATAATCATCCCCTGAAGAGGCATTCGAAGATGAACCGAAACGGGGAGCACCCGAAACAAACGGAAGTCGGCGACAAGTCGCAGTCGGTTACGGTGAATTACGTCACGGTGTCGGCTAAAGTGAGCGTGAGTGAGTCTGGTCAAGCAAAAACCGTCTCGGCGAACAAAAATCCCCAGCTGAACAGGTAAGTCCGCCAGATTAGCATTTAAGCGACTTGGACAATAAGTTTGAGGACAACGGTAGTTTATTATCCCTTAATCTAAATAATTTGTGCCTTTCGACCTTAGACGAAATAATGCACCTAACTCGTAACTAGATTTCATACTTAATATTGCAACTTTGCGAAAATATCCAAACGCGAAAGTATAATTGAAATGGTATATTTAATATCTGGATCTGTTCTTAGATTGCAAAAAAAGTTAAGTAATAATTTCTGACTTTGGTCAGAATAGAAATCTTTCACATATTACATTTTATAATACAAATTGTGCTACATAATATTTTTCCTAAAAACAAAAATATGTTTACTCTATAATTAATACTAGAAAGCGCGTTCGCGAAACGCCACTCGATCGGTTGTGACGTCACGAGGTACGTGGTGACGAGTAACGCGTTGTCGCCGTATATTTTACATTGTTATCCACATTTTTTTTAATATGTTATATTTCTTCCTGCGTGTAACATTCAGCGATGCGTATAGTTTGAAGTTCTTCTTGGCAAACAAAAGTGACTTAAATGTTCAAAATTCGGCAGAGCGTTTTTAAAAACATTTATTTATACAGAAAGCAAAATAAAGTTTTATCCATTAATTAAGAGCAATTTTAGAATGTGACAATCGAATAAATAGGGCTTTTGATGCGGTGTCAGCGAGGAGTTATCTTCGCTTAGCTTTGAGCTTCGTCTGCAGTTTGGGGCATATAATATAGTGTTTGTAACTTTGTTTTTTTTTTCATTCTTTTTTGAACTCGCATCATTTTCCTGTCCATATAGCTTTCCTTATCCCGCTCCAACTGAAAAAAAGACATTGTGTTTGTTGTTGTTATTGTGTTTATACAGTGAGTTAAACACAATAACAAAGTGAGGTTAGGCTAGTACACGGGCTACCTTTTATACAATACACTATTGCATTCTATAAAACTAAGCACTTTTCCCACATCGAGTCGGGCACGTCCAAAACATGCTTTTTAAACGCATCAGCCGCTTCTTCTGGTGTCAAAAATCGTTTATTCTTAATGTATGGAAATAAAAAGAAGTCATTAGATGCTAAATCGGGACTATATGGTGGATGGCTCATCAAATCGACGTTTTTAATGCATAAAAAATTCTTTGTTTGCACTGATCGGTGAGAGCTAGCATTGTCGTCGTGGAGAGTGATTCCATTTTGGCTGTTGGTTTTTCTAATTTCTTCGAAGACTTTCGGCAAACAAATGGTTGTGTACCATTCAGAATTTGACTGTTTTATCTTTCACCAACCAAACAGTTGCAACGGGGCCAACAGGCTACCATTTGTTTCGAGGTGCTTCGCGCACGAACAACTTTTATGGGATTTGTCTCATTCTGAAAGACCCACAAAGCCGACTGCGCCGTACTTTCAGGTTCATATGGATAAATCCATGATTCATCAACTGCCAGGATATCATAGACGTGTTTTCCTTCAAGTTGATGTCAAATTGTGTGGAATCCAACGCGAACAAATTTTTTTAGCGGCCAAATGTTTATTCAAAATTGTATGTATGCTGGTCCCACTGATGCCCAAAGATATCTCAATCTCATGGTAAGCCACACGACGATCCTGCAAAATCAGTTTCCGCACTGCATTAATGTTTTCTTGGACAACCACCGATTTTGGACGACCTTCACGAAATTGATCCTTAAGAAAACTACGACCACGACTGAAGTCCAAAAACCAGCTATAAACAGTAGTCCTAGATGGTGCTTTAACTCCAAACACTCTTTCGCCAAAACCTAACTGAGTAAACCTAAACTCTTCCCTATAAAAACGTTAAGAAAATCCCGAAATATAAAAGGCAGCCTTCGTATTTATTTTTCTTTTAATGTATTGGAAAGTCGTTGTTTAGCTTCTTAAAATTTTGAATAAATAATAAATAAAATGCTTACACTAAAATGCTTTTCACGAAGGTAAACGTGCCTTTTTAATGAAGTGTTTGCAGTTTTTTTTTAAAGAAACTTCCACAGGAATGCTATTTCTAAAACTGCTGGATTCTTGCTGCGTCGATCATTGTTGAATCGAACTTGCTGACGTTTCGCCAATCATCCCTTTGGCTTCTTCGGAGCTTAACTAAAACTGTTAAGCTCTGAAAAAACCAATAGGTGAAACGTCAGTAAGTTCAATTGAACAATAACCGACGCAGGAGGAATTCATAAGTTTCGTAAATAAAATTTCTGACGTCTCTCGTAGAGGACAGTGCCAATGGAAACCACATTGATTTTTTTATTATCTTCCAAGGGCTAAAACAGCTTTAATTTTTCTGTCCTAACTGTATTTCTAGCGACCAGTCTCAAAGTATGCGACCTAAGCGAACATTTATTTTTTTTTGCTTTCCAATTACTGTTGCGTATTGACACAGTTATAAACGCTTTAATACTATAAACTGCTGAGTAAAGGTTCCCATACATATTATATTACTTGTTTCTCAAAGCGTCAGCAATTTGTCTGTATAAAACCACGGTGCGAACCACGTCGCTAGCTTTTTTGTCATCTCGCTTGAATAAAGTTTTTTAAAAAATCAAATTCGGTTTTCACGACGAAAACTGGCGCAGTCACGGTAGGATTTCCGTGAAACAAGCATTCCAAAATCGACACTGTTTGGTCTCTCTCAAGAGTTTATTCGCGAAATCCGAACAACACAAAAAACTGTTCAAGTGGGTGCAAAGTGCTCAATTGGCCAGGGGAAGGAACAAGCATCGTCCACAACCCTATTGGTGCGAAATAAGGAACAAAAATCGTCCGAATTTCATACGTAGCCCAGGGAAGAGACAAGCATCGCTCATCCTATTGGAAAACTAGATTAAGAAACGAAACAACCAGGAATGAAAATCGTCGTTCTCTCACTGTTAATGTAAGTTTTTCTTTTGTAAATATTTTTCTGATTCAAACTGGAAAGATTAATTTCTCGTTTTGAAACATTAGAGTTAAAACCTAGAGTAGCTTCTATCGATAATTTTAATACATCATCTGATTCCGATTCCGATTCTGACATTAATTTAAACACAATGCCGGATACGGTGAATCTTCAATTAGTTAGGTACCAAGCGGATAACATCCCTCATTTCGACGGCAATCCTAAACAAATAAATCGTTTTATTAGAATCTGCGAAAATTTTCTAACTAATCATCAAAATGTAAATAACCCAAATGCATCAATAAATGTTTGTTTAATAGATACAATAATTAGTAAATTAATTGGTAGAGCAGCTGATTTAATAGCTTCTCGTTCTGAACTCGATAGTTGGTTAAAAATTAAAACAGCCCTTCTGGCAACGTTCTCCGATCAAAGATCAGTTGATTGTCTTTTACAGGATATAATTTCAATGAAACCCAATAGTAGCGAAAGTGCGCATAATTTTGGTTTACGCTTGCAAGATGCCCGCAGTATTTTATTTTCAAAAATTAACTCTACATGCGAAGATATCAATATAAAAACTCTAAAAATTATCCAATTTGAAGATCTAATTTTAAAAACATTTATAAACGGTCTTAATTACCATATGCAGTTAGTTGTACGTTTAAGAAATCCAAAATCTCTCGAAGAAGCCATGTCGTTCTCGTTAGAAGAAGAAAATTTTATCGCTTATAAAAATCGTGTTGATATTTCAACCAAAACTACACCTGTTGCAATGCAAAATAAACCAAAACCTCTATTAGGTCAATACCCAATTAATTACCCATTAGCTTCACAAAATTTTACTAGCCCATTTCAACCGCCAACAATTCGACCAAGTTTTAATAATTTTAACCCCCCGAGATTTCAAAATAATTTCCAAACAAGACCTTATTTTCAGAATATTCCAAGACCAAATTTCCAAAATAATCAAAGACAAAACTTCCCGAATATTCAAAGAATTAACCCGATGATCCAAAGACATCAATTTAATCCAAGACCTTACCCATTTATGCAAAGACCTATGCATTCAATTACAAGACCGATGTTTAATCAATATAACCAAAATCCAACCCCAAAATTTGACAAACCGGAACCTATGGATACTTCATCAGGCAATACCCGTATAAATCAAATTCAACCAAATAAAAATTACTATCTAGCAAAAGAGATTGACAATCAATCCACAACCCCCCAAGCTAATTCAAACAACGAAATATCAAATTTTGAAAGTGAAAATCCTTATGATTTTTATTATCACGAATATCCCATCCTTGAAGAACAATACACCTACGACACAAATTATGATACACAAGAATTTTCCGATCAAATATATCAATTAGACGAAAATAACTACTGTTATAATGAACAGGACGGAAATTTTCAGGAAACTCCGAATACAAGCAACCAAACTTAACGCAAAATTTTCCCCAAAACTACACTTCAATATATGTTAATAATTATAATCATTCTGATTTACCAATAGTTTATTTTCCTGAACTTGATGCTCAATTTCTATTAGATACAGGTAGCGCGAAAAGTTTTATAAATCCACAGTTAGCTTACAAATATTACCCAGACTTTATAAATATTGAAAATTTTTCAGTAATGTCAGCTCATGCAACATCCGTTCATAATGAAGTAATGACAATACCATTATTTCCTTCTTTTAATTGTCCTGATCAACAACATAAATTCTATCTTTTTAACTTTTCCCCAAAATTTGATGGACTTATAGGAGTAGATCTTTTGAAACAAATAAAATCAAAAATAAATATTAGCGAGTCTACACTGGAAACACCGAATGTAATAATTCCACTGTATTACCAACATAATATTAAAAACACCCCAGCGGATCCAAAAATAAATAAAAATTTTGACGAATCCAAATTTACATTCGATGAAATTATTATTCAACCAAGAACAACACATAAAGTTAAAATACCCGTGACAGAACAAAATGGTATAGGAATCTTAAAATATAAAAAATTTGTAAATGCTGAAATGCCCGAAGCTTTAGTAAAAATTGTCGATTCATTCGCGTTAACAACCATTACTAACACATCTGAAAATCCTGTTAGTATACAATTTATTAAACCTCTAGAAATAGAATTAATAAATGAATGTGAAACTAATTTTATAACAAAAATAGAAGATAACAATGAAAATTTAATCGAACATTCAATAAGTAATTTCGACAATCTGCAAAAAGAAAATCTAAAAAATTTAAGACTGAATCACTGTAATAAAGAAGAATATAAAGTAATTAGGAAGTTATGTTACGAATATCGAGACATATTTTATTGTGATAAAGTGCCATTATCTTTCACGAATCAAATTAAACACAAAATTAATCTAACTGACGAAACCCCCGTTTACACAAAAAATTACCGTTATCCTGAAATACATAAAGCCGAAGTAAATAGACAAATAGACGAAATGCTAAAAAATAATATAATCCAACCCTCACATTCCCCTTGGAGTAGTCCTATATGGATCGTACCAAAAAAATTAGATGCATCAAATAAACGTAAATGGCGCGTTGTCATAGATTACCGGAAACTTAATGAAAAAACAATTGATGATAAATTTCCCTTGCCTAATATCTCAGATATTCTTGATAAACTCGGTAAAGCTCAGTATTTTTCAACTCTGGATCTAGCTAACGGTTTTCATCAGATAGAAATGCATCCCGATGACATCCCAAAGACAGCCTTTTCTACTGGTACTGGACTTTTCGAATTTAAACGCATGCCTTTCGGATTGAAAAACTCACCCTCGACGTTCCAACGTGTTATGAATAATGTGCTAAGAGGCTTCCAAAACGAAATCTGTTTAGTATATTTAGATGATATTATAATTTTTTCCACATCCCTACAGGAACACATTGATCGATTAAGAAAAATTTTTCAGAGACTAAGGGAGGCAAACTTTAAAATTCAATTAGATAAATCAGAATTTCTACATAAAGAAGTAGCGTATTTAGGTCATAAAATCACTAAAGAAGGCGTTAGTCCAAATCCTGACAAGATAAAAGTAGTAAAAAATTTTCCTCTCCCCCAAACACAAAAAGAAATTAAGTCATTTCTAGGATTGGCAGGATACTACAGAAGATTCATTAAAGATTTTGCTAAAATCACAAAACCAATGACCTTATGTCTAAAGAAAAAATCTAAAGTAGAACACAGCCCCGAATTTATTACAGCTTTCAACCATTTAAAACAATTACTAATAAATGCCCCAATATTAAAATATCCAGATTTTTCAAAACAATTCGTGTTAACTACAGACGCATCAAATTACGCGTTAGGTGCCGTATTATCACAAGGCACACCACCAAACGATAACCCAGTCGCATACGCGTCTCGCACACTTAATGACACCGAGCAAAACTACTCTACAACGGAAAAAGAATTACTTGCCATAGTATGGGCCTGTAAATATTTTAGACCGTATCTTTTCGGTAGAAAATTCCAAATTTTTACAGACCACAGACCATTAGTCTGGTTATTTAACCTAAAAGAACCAAATTCAAAACTTATGAGATGGAGACTTAAACTAGAAGAATTTGATTATGAAATTCTTTATAAAAATGGTAAACAAAACACAAATGCGGACGCCTTGTCACGAATAAAATTAAATGCTTTAGAAACCGACTCTATTTACAATAATCCTGGAGATATTGATCTTGATATTAACAAATTTCTAGACAACGATTTTGATCCGAATAAATTAGACTCAAATGAAATTTCGAAAACACTCGAAGAAATAGAAAATAAACGTCCTAAGAGCCCAAAAATAATCATTCTCGAAAACAAACTTTTAAGACCGGCTTTTGAAAATACAATTCATAGTACAAATACTGACGAATCTTTACAAGGAATACCTATATTAAATGAAATTATTAACAACAAACCAAATCAGATAATACTTCAGAAATCTCCGTATTCTACTTATGTTAAATGTAACTTTAAAAACTTCGACGGTCATAATATATTACATGCAACAATTCCAGAAGAAGAAATTAGTTTAACAAAATTCTTCAAAGAACATTTAAATAACAAAAAGACGTATATTCACTTTTTATCTCAACAACTAAGACCAATTGTACAAAAAGTAATCGCCCAATATTTTCAAAATTATAAACTAATCGAATGCACAAAATTAATAAATAATGTTGAACCGGAAGAACGAAATATATTAATTAAATATAAACATGAAGGTAAAACTAATCACAGAGGCATAGAAGAAACTTGTAAATTCTTAAAAAATAATTATTACTGGAAATCCTTAAAGTCAGATGTTACAAAATATATTAACGAATGTGAAATTTGCCAGCGAGCAAAATATCAACGAAAACCACCAGATCAACCTTTAATGTTAACTGAAACACCTTCTAAACCATTTGAAATCATACACGTCGATACCTTTATTGCCGGCGGACAAAAATTCTTAACTATAATCGACAAATTCTCTAAGTTTGGACAGGCATTGCCCTATTTTGGAACTGCGATTTCAGCATGTCAACAATTAGTACATTTCTTTTCATTCTATGGAATACCAAAACAAATTGTTTCTGACAACGGAACAGAATTTAAAAATGACGTCCTAGACTCTTTATTAAAAATACATAAAATTAAAATCCATTTCACAACGCCGAGTCACCACGAATCCAATTCACCTATCGAACGTTTTCACTCAACCCTCATCGAACACTTACGCCTATTGAAAGAAATAGATAAAAATTCCGATATTATTTCACTTATGCCCTATGCGATCATTGCATATAACAGTACTATACACTCAAATACTAATTTTACGCCTTTTGAATTAACACTAGGACACACTGATACACGTGACCCTATGAACCTAATTCCTTCTCAAATATATTGTGAATACGTAAATAACCATCAAACAAATACTAAGCTTCTTTACGAAAAGGTACATAATGATTCCCTTTTAAAAAAACAAAAAACGATCGATAAAATTAACAAAAACAAAACTCCAGTAGAACTAAAAATTGGCGCAACAGTGTATAAGCGCACCGAAAGTCGAAAAAGTAAATTAAACAAAAAATTTTCTGGACCATTCATATTAACAAAAATTTTAGATAACAATAAAATTGAAATAGAAAACCCAAAAACAAATAAAAAAATAATAACTCACAAGACTAATATAACAAACTGTAAACCAATTAAAATCCAACTTCAAGAAATAAAAATTTTTAAAATCCAAAATGGAAAATGGATTATTGTGACACCTAAGAAGATAATAGTAACAGTACAATGTAATGACGACATTAATACTGTTCCATTATTTGGATCCCACCTTATCGAATCCTCCCCAATTTGCAAAGTACAAATTGGAAAAACTGAACTAAGAACCTATACCCCTAATCGATTGAGATTTGATGACACTCGTCTACCGGAAGTGAATCTCTCACTACTACATAAACAGAAAATAATCTTCGATCCACCAGAACTCACATTGGACACGATTAACCTAAAGGAAATAAAGGAGCTGCAAATCCAAATGGATGAAGCAAAAGAAAACCTTGGAAAGATGTCATCACGTATATATTCTACGAGAACTAGTGTTTGGACAATTTTGTTATACGTAATACTTATATTAATCTTGATTTATTTATTATATAAATATTTTCCATTTAAATCTAAAATTAATAAACAAAAAGAAAATATTGTTATTTAAAAGCACTTGTTGTACCCGTGCTTTTATCTAAGGGCGGAGGAGTTATAAACGCTTTAATACTATAAACTGCTGAGTAAAGGTTCCCATACATATTATATTACTTGTTTCTCAAAGCGTCAGCAATTTGTCTGTATAAAACCACGGTGCGAACCACGTCGCTAGCTTTTTTGTCATCTCGCTTGAATAAAGTTTTTTAAAAAATCAAATTCGTTTTCCACGACGAAAACTACACTTAATGAAATCTTGTGATGATTAGTTAGAACTAAATGTTCGGACGATGTAAAAAATGATAAAAAAGACATTTTTATATCTATTTAAAAATGTTTTTTGCTTTGTCGATTGAATAATCAATTTTCGCACATTACGATAGCACAAAAGAAAAAACGTTTGGATTTGGCAAAATCTAAAATATCAAAAATCAATCAAAATATGGACAACGGAAACGTGAAGTAACGTTATTTTCAGTGACGAATCAAAATTTGATGTGTGTGTAGGCGATTTTCGAAACAGGGTGATTCGTACAAAATCGGAAACCTTTTCCAAAGATTGTCTAAAGCGCACGGTAAAATTTCCCCAGGGTGTTATGATATGGAGGTGTATGAGTGGTAAAGGGGTTGGCAACTACGAGTTCATTGATGGTACTGTAAATACAGAAAAATACCAACAAATTTTATGAAGAACTTTGATTCCATCAATAGAACGAACTTTTGGAAATGAACATGTTATATTTCAACAAGACGGTGCGTCCTGCCATATTGCGAAAACAACAAAAAAGTGGTTTGGGGACCATAATATGAAAGTTTTATCGTGGCCATCAAGTAGCCCCGACTTCAATATTATTGAAACTTATTGCATTGAATGAAACAGACTCATCGTAACAATCCTCAGCGTACAGTTCTGGCATTAAAGGCAAAAATCACCGAAATTTGAAACACTTTCACCGCCGAATATTGCAAGGCTTTGGTAGATTCCATGCCAAAACGCATAAAAGCTGTTATTGCCGCGAAAGGTGATGTTACTTCTTATTAATGATCGATTTAAAGTAAAAGATTTAAATGCGTCCAAATATTTATATGTCAGCAAATTCGGAATGTTTTTGATATTTTGTTATGTAATTTATGTAAAATAAAAAAAATTGCCATAGCACTTTTTGGTATAAAAATAAGTGCGTGATTTCATTTTTCAATCGAAAAGGCAAAAAAAATAAATTTAAGAGAAGTATAAATATGTTTTCTTATTATTTTGTATATAGTTCAAACAATTAGTTTGTTAGGGCTCGTATAACCGACAGAGGCAAAAATATCTGTGGCAGAAATAAAGGAGTGCCAAAGATTAATTGCCCTAGTTCAGGCGTCTCCACATTTTGAAGTCTTACGACCATATTGATTTTTTCAGTATCTTCCAAGAGCTAAAACAACTTTAATTTTTCTATTTTTCGCCCTATTTCTAGTCTCAAGTCTCAATGTATGCGACCTAAGAGAATTTTTTTTTTTTTGCTTTCCAGTTACTGTTGCGTATTGACACTTGATGACATTTTGTGACGATTAGTGGTACTAAATATTGCCTTCGACGAAAAATCTCGTAATCTATTATAACCGATGGAGGCAAAAATATCTGTGGCAGGAATAAAGGAGTGCGAAAGGTTAATTGTTAATAAACGAATAGTTGGATATCAATTCTTTCCTACCGTTGTCCTCAAACCTGTTGTCGAGTCTGATACCAAGGGTTGCAAATAAAAGGGGCTCGAATACTAATTCGTTTGTATCAAGGCCGGCAACGCCCGGGATGCAGAAGAACGCGTCCAACAGCATCCCGAGTACCAGTGTACCGTGTTACGTGCCCAAGACCACTTTTAATCCGGTGATCGTGGTTCCAAAGTTGCTTTCCACTCAGGCTGGTTCCAAGGGGAACGGTAACGACTGCAAGGGTATAGGGAACAGCGGAAAGCCCGAGGTAAAGCGACAGTGCGCCGGATAAGCCGAGCCCATTTCCATTCGCTTATAATGAAAATTGCAATATTTTAGATTTAGTTTAACATAATATAATTTACTGAATCAACCTCAGAGTTGATTGACAAATATTGCTAGCGTCTGTTTGATCAGCTCAAATTTGAAAAAAAAAAGAAAAATTGGTTCTATCTGACATTACTTTGCAAGGGTTTGAGGTAAAGGTTTAGAATGCACTTTAATATAATGTCGTTAATTCAAATCCCAAAAAATAATTTATTTCATCATTAGTATGAAATATGAAAATAACTAATCACAAGGTCATTGTAAATCATCTTGTAAATTCAAATCACAAAACCATACTAGATACCATTAGTTCGCACTGATGATAATAATAATAATATATAAAAAATAATATAAATAAAAGTGGTAAGACCATACCCTTTCTCAAATTGAGTATCTCGACCAACATGAGGTAGCTAAGCTAGTGCATTGAAAGCGAGGAATTAAGTACAACCTCCTGGAAGAGTTTCCACTCTACTATAAACTCTTATCTACTGTAGTTCTCGAATCAGAGGATACGTTAATACATTGGGGTCGCCCCCTAATTATTACTGACAGGACTGTAGATTACAACTGACTGGACTAGACTGGATTTTAATCGATACTGCATGCCTCTCAACCTGGAAGGAACAGAAGATGGGAAGACCAGAAAATATCAGCACTTGTGCATTAACATGATGTGATAATATTTTTTTTTGTAGATGAAAAATGCAAATTCCACATACACAGTGTCGGACAAAATTAGAGTGATTGCATAAAATCAACAACTTCCAAATATGTTTTGTGGGTCCTTATCAATTTTTTTTTTGCCTTAACATAAATTTGTAGTTTATTTTCAAGTCCAGTGCTGCCATCTTTGACTTGTAAAACAAATTAAAGTATACTTATCGACGTAAAAGCAAACTTTATGAATTAAAAATGGAAATTTGAATGTTTTCCAATATCCGACATAGGAATTTATGCATGAAAATAAAAACCAAAAAAAAAAAATTGAACATGTAGCGTATATAGGAATAAAAAAATGAAAAGTCGCTCTAATTGTCCGATACCGTATATAATACGCAAGCAGTGCAGACCCGTAACATTTAAGTTCTTTTATAGGTCCTGAACTCCCTTTTAAACTCGATCAGGCCGCTGCCGCCTCCCGCATCGGCCTCCCCCCGCCAGCACCATAACTCCTTCGTTCCACCTCACTCCGGGCCGCCCACCTCGGCCGCGCACTTTTTAAACTCGGTGGTGGCGGCCGCCATCCTCAAGTCTACGAACTCGACGTCCCCGTCGGTGGCGGCGCCACTTACGACCACGACTACCGCGCAGTCCGTCAAAAAGGTAAACACGCCCATCGGATACAAGACGTTGCGCGATCCGCCCAAGAGTTGGAACTCGCAGATAGCCAAGGCGAACATGAACGTGAAAGCGGCGGCGGCGGCCGCTGCGGCGGCGGCGGCGGCGACGTCGTGCCCTGCGGGAGGTCCGAGTACCGGCGGAAAATACGCTGGCGATTTGAAAAGTATCAGGCCGAAGTTTTTCAAGGGCCGTAATATGCCCAGGTACTTAGGTGAGTGTCTATATATTTTTTTTAATTACGCTTTTTTTGGCCAATGCTGCTAAGGCAATTCGGCAGCTTCTCGATAGTGCTGTGCAATAAACTGTTTCCATGAAGCATGCCTCCATAAAGAGGGTCTGGGTGATACCATCGTCCTACTATAGGGCTATACAGTTATTACTAACTTTGACGCTACTTACAAATAATAACACAGTGTATTTTGTGGGCAATCAAAGTACAAAGACAATAAATACAGTTTGTGTTCCACAAGAGTAACCTCGCAGGTGGAAAATAGATCATACATACTGAATACTTTTCCAGGATACTATTAGCTAAACTTCTTGGACAACTTAAAAAGCTATAACAAATTGTAAGTCTTGGTAGACCCAAAGAAAAAAAGAAAAAATACTGGAAAAAGAAAAGGAAAAACAATAATAATTCTGGACTTTATCCTTAGTAATTAAATAATAACTCTTGGAATAGAAATTTCAGTCTAATAAGCATACAGAGTAAATATAGAAAGACTCGAAAAGAATCATAAGCAAATATTGATGAAATTGATCAAATTGGTAAATTTGAAATTGTTAGTTGTTCTTCAAATCTATTATACTATGGATTTCATCTCTAGTAATTTCAGTTTTGTTAAATGTTTGAGATGAAGAAAACATCTCTGCCCTATAGTTTTAGATACCTTAGGTTTGACGGTGGCTTGGTTCATTCTGTTTCTGGTTGAGTAAGGAAGTTCGTAATTTCTAATAGGAATTTTATTTTAAAAGATTTGGACTGCTATTTTTTGAAAATAGAGACTTCAAAAACAATCTATTTACTTTACTATTTTTTTACAGTCTTCGCTGGCAATGTTTCTTATTTATGAAAATTTCCGATTCCGACGAAAACTTTATAACAGCGATTTTTTGAGCCAAATGTTCTCAATTTGTTTTCCATTTTTCTTCAAATGAATACAATTTATATGAAGAGCATAGTTGCTATGCATGTTTCATCTTCTCTTCATCCATAAAAGACTAAAAGGATAATTTGGTGGTTTAAAGATACCAAGTTCAAATTGAAGGAACATAAATGATGGCCTATTACCCTACATCATTGAAAATGGCTCAACACCTCTATTTGTTTTAAGACCAGGCATGTTTAAAATTATAACATTAAACAAATCACATGAACAATAAAAACGGTAAAATTTACTTATCCTTCTTTCCTATCTTTATTTTTATTTCAATTCAATTTGTTTGATTAATTTATTTAAAGATGAAACCTAGTAGACCTGAAAATAAGAAAAAGTACAATGCAAAAAATTGTTCTGATAGAAATTGCGGGAATAGTACGCAAAGTAATGAACATTTGAAAAAAAAACGAACTACCTTTCTGCAGACCAACTCAAAGTCCAACCAGCTTTTTGTCTTTATGCGAGAGCACCGGAAAAAAGTTAAAATCCATGAAATAACAATAATGATAATAATAGTCAACGCATATTGCATTTGACTCATTTGCCTTGATAATGTTTTCATTCGAACTAACCAAAACTAAATAATGGGATAAAAAAAAATCGTGGAAAACTAAAAGTGTATGTATAAAAAAATAAGAAAATTTTACATAATTATTTCTCAAAAAAATGCAGAAAAATTTTGACAGTCTTCTTCGATGCAAGACTATAAGTAATGCTTACTGTTTTGAGAAATACTACCATCCTCTTATTATTATTATTATTATTATATGTTATAATAAATAGTACAAACAAATAACAGTAGTTGTGGGTACCCTCTAATACGAAAATCTTGATATACGGGGGAAAGGGTTGGAGAAGTTGAAAGAAAAAATCGAAGTGAACTGAGATCCTACTGGATCTTTGCCCAACAATCTAATAAAGGTCAGAGTAGAGGCCAAGGAGGGATCAAACGCGTACAACTTACTGGTGTCCTCTGTCTATCTGCCCTGCCCTTATATATAGTGAAAGGCTAAAATGTTAAACAAATTTATATCCTAGTTCATATTTTTTAATATTTTTTCATTTGCTCAATGTGTCTTCTCCATCTTAAACTATATCTTTTTGTTGGGCCTACAATGTTAGGTTGGTCAAATAGCACTTGCAGTTTCTTATAGCATTTTTTTTCAAACAATCTTCCATGGCCTACTGGTGAAAGATAAAGACCCGAATCATTGAACCCAGAATTAAAACAGCTTACATCTGCTACATTCTCATCTCACGACAATCTTCCAAAGCAACCCTACACTTGCCACTGTTGGCCTTCTTTACATTTAAAACATTACTGACCACATATCAAAAGTTCTTTAGAAATATAACGTCAAAACCAGATTTACCACTTGTCCAAAAATCTCTCAACATCTTCCATTACCCAAATGCAAAATTCCAATTGTGAGCCAGTTTCTGTTAAGATCTGAAGAAGTCAACATTATGATGGGCAAAACGTCAGAAAGTCTTATTTATAAAGCATTGAAGCAAGAGGATCGCTTTTGTCCATTATCTTTTGCTTAGAAAAAATACCATGGTCTGACTTGTACATTCTTAGTTTTGCGCTAAGTAAATTCCTAGATTTATATGTTTGTTTCATTTCTAACCCCTTGAGTGCTATATATAGCTTTGTAACGTTCGTGCCCCTTTTATATTTTGATTAGTTGTTTAAATACCAAATAGGTAGATTTTCGATCATGTATTACTGTAATAATTTTGCATATATTGTCAAATAGAGGGGATCCCATTCGCACTGCCCAATATACTATACAAAGTTACCAACTTACCAAATACAAATATAACTTAATTAAATGGTGCATACGCTGGATTACTATTATACGTATTTTGTATACACTTTACTGCTTGTTTCTTTTTATTCTGTCGAAGGCTTGTTTAAAATCTATAAATATAATATGGCGGAATTTCTCTGAGTATGAAAATCTGATCCGCTACTGATCTATCCGTTCTAAAACTCCATTTTTGGAATCAATATATGAGGCAAGGATTTTGTTGGGTTTATTTAATAGTTCTTCTATAGTTGTCTCAGATCTGTCACTTTTCTTATAAATAGCAAATGGTGTTGCTTCTCTTCTCTGCTTCGAATTCACCTCCTGTCTCCATATTTCTTTCATCAGTTTGTACATATTTTAGTCATTTCCGCTGTTATTTTTTGTTGTTCTTAAGTTGACACAGCCTGTACATATTTTAGTCATTTCCGCTGTTATTTTTTGTTGTTCTTAAGTTGACACAGCCCTGGACCAGACGAGATCACCAATAAAATAAATATGGAGGGAAAAAAAACTACAGAATGAAATACTAACCTTATTTAAAAAGATCATAGCTGAACAAAAAATACCGAACGATTGGAAAATCTGCACGACAATATTCATCTTCAAAAAAGAACAGAAATCGAATCCGGAAAATTATCGAGGAATAACACTGCTTAATAGCATCCTCAAAGCATTCACAAAAATTATACTGGGAGAAGTCACCAAAGCCATAAGTATACGACAGAAACAACAAGCTTTTTGAAGGAACAGATCCACCATTGACGCAATATTTATTGTCAAACAAATATGCAAAAAACTTTCGAATAAACCTTTTATGTGTTTTGTCGATATGACCAAGGCTTTTGATAGAGTGCGTTTGAAGGATGTCCTAGAAATCACGAGAACGGAAGGTTTAACTTAATGCACGATATAAACACCCATTGCAGAACAAAAATCAGAGTTGGACATACGACAACTGAAGACATAAATATAAACACAGGAATTAGACAAGGCGATTCACTCAGCCCATATATATTCGATTTATTGATGGATAAAATAATAGAAAACCTTCCTAGCACAGGTGGATTTAAAATGGGAAACACATTCTTCCATGCCGTCTGCTACACAGGCGATGCTGTTCTTAGTGCAGTTTCTTAAGATAATCTTCAAAGACTACTACACTCTTTTAACACTAAAGCAAAAGAATTAAACATGCTCATCAACACCGAGAAGACTAAATGCTTAGTAACATCCAACATCCAAAGGATAGATAATAGAACAGGTAAATCACTTTAAATATCTGCAGAAATAACGAGTAACGGAAGCCTTCTCAATGAAGTAGGAGAGCAAACAATGAAAGCGGCTCGAATAGCGGGATGTCTGAAGAAATTGTATGGAAGAACAAAGACTTTAATATGGAGAGCAAAATCAAGATATATAAAACGGCTATAAGACCGATTATAACATACGCAGCAGAAACAAGAGTAGATGCAAACAGAACTCTACAAATGATGAGAACAGTTGAAATGAAAATATTAAGAACTATACGGGGTAAAACTTTGTATGACAGCATACGGAATGTGGACATCAGACAGCAGTGCGGAATACAAGACATAGGAAGGTGGGTGAGGCAAAGACGGAGATTTTGGAACAAACACGTAAAAAGAATGGAAGATGGCAGACTCGTAAAGAACGCAAAAATGAACAACCCAGTAGGGAAAAGATCTCAAGGAAGACCGCCAAAACGGTGGCGAGAATGCTGGACCTCGTTTTCCGGGGGCAATGAACAGGCAGTAGCCTACTAATATGGTATCCATGTTAGAAAGAAGAAGTTATCTTTTCATCCTCGTGGAACTCTACCTCTTCTAGTTCTGTAACACGGTTATCTAAGGATTACCTAAAAAGTTCTTTGTGCTCTGAGTTTAAAAATTCCTCAAAATATTCCACTCATCACACTAATATTTCGCTTTCATCCTCCAAAAATTTGCCTGTACCTATATAAATTTCATTTCTTGCTTAATAGTTTCTCTTTTGTTGCTTGATGCCTAATAGTTTTACGGATCATATTTGAAGCTACCACAGAAGATCACAATTATTCTCAACTTCTAATAAAATGTTTAATCTTGGTGAGTTGTTGTTGAGGTTTAGCTCGAAACTTTACAGGAAATCCCGCCTCTGGGGTGAAACCGATGTACCAAGTGCACCTCAGTCCCGAAAAGGATAAGCACAGGGACCAGAAAGTGGAAAAGAGCGAGATCAAGAAACACTCGATCGTGAAGATCGATCCCAAGACGCTGAAACCGATCAGCGAGAAAGCACCGGAAAATACCAGTCTGAGTAACGTCAGCGGCAGTTTATCGGCGAGCGCGACTCAGAATCAGGAGTTGAGGTAATGCGCAGGTTATACTTAGTTCTGGCGCCAAATTATGCATTTTTTGAAATGCAAATGTAAAAAAAGTTGGCGTCTCTTCAAGTTTTTGTTTTATAGTTTTCATTATTTCACGAAAAAAATAAGTAAAACTGAAAAATGGTACAGTGCTTTTATAGATAAACGGTTTTTGCTTAGCGAATGCAATGAAACTACCTATACCGCTCCCAGCGTGTAGAAGTAGTGCCAGGGTCGGACTATGTAAAAAAATAATAATTCTGATGTGCAAAATTTATAATTAATTTCATAGTATTACTTATGCCTGCTTCACTTATATATTATAATATAATTCTATGTTAGGTAGAAGACACTGATGTTCACTTTCCGTGAAAAATTAAGAATACATTTAAAAAAATATAAAATCGCCAATATATGGACGTAGCTCTATATATTTCTGATAATGTAAAATCATGTCATATATCTAAAGAAATAATAACTAAAGAAAATTTAAAAAGTCTCAAATTAACAAATACATATTTAAAACCGAGCAGGTACAGGGTGGGCAAATAAGCGAGGAAACGAAAAACACCATTTTTTTCATAAAGTTTTATGCAAATTATTTGTTCCATTTTTTTCAACAACAGAAAATCGTCGAGCACATGAAACACGCCTAACGCCTCTCTCTCACAAAAAAAAATAAACGTGCCAACTGGCTGATATGTCGCCTTACTTTTTGAACGCGCCTCGTATATAAGTAATAAATGTAATTTCATTCCTCGATAAATATAGTGTTTCTGTTGTGTTCGTAGATTATCGGGGTGATAAGTTTTCCTGACACAAAGAAAGAAATGAGCACCAGGATATAAAGCTGCAATACTTGTACTAAGCGGTAATGCAAGCGGAGATTTTAAATTAAAACCACTAGTAGTTTACCACTCGATAAACCCAAAAGCGATAAAAGGCATCTCAATCTATTTTACCTGTACAAATGATGGATAACTATGAAAACTGTTAACTGAAAACTATTTGTTAAAGGTTATTGCGAACTTAGAAAACTTGAACAGAGAGCACTAATATCAATTGATAATGCTCCAAGTCACCCAACGAATTTAAACGTGCAATTTTAAGGCTTATTACTTGCGGCGGACATTAAAGCAGATGTTTAAAAAAGCGGACAAAGAAGAGAAGCAATCGATAAAGAGAATTTTGGAAAAATTACAATATCATGAACATTAACTTTTCTTGGAATGAGATAACAGAATGATCTTTGAAAGGAGTATGGAAGAACATTTGACCAGATTTAAGTAAGAGCGAAGACAATGGACACTCTATTGACATGGATGAAATAGTGGAATTAGCGAAAAAAACTGGTTGGATGGGGTAAAGACGTGGAAGAAATAATTCAAGAAATAGCAGCCAGTCTTTCTAATGATGAGCTCTCATGGAATTAACTGAGTAAGAAAAAAACAAAAATATTGACAGTAGTGATTTCGAAGAAGAGCAAAAAGAACTTTCAATGACGTTTGTAAAAAGCAGTTTGACTAAAATTATGGATCGATTTCTTGATCCAAATTGTGACAGGAGTTGAAAAGCAAGGCGGAGGTCATAGATGCTTCATCCACTAATCAACTTCTCAGAGAACACGAAAGGAAAACGCAAATTACATTAGATGCCAAATACGCAGAGAATTTGGGCCGAGTGATCTGACTGACTTAAAATTGTATTTGTTTTTATACGTATATTCGCTTATATTGTTTTTATTTTATTAAAAAATAAATCTTTGGTTTTATTTTCTGTCCATCTTCCATAACCTCATTATTTACATGTTAAGATGGCCGATAAACGAGGCTCTTACGCCCTACTTTGGTGGAACGAATCCTACGCGTTAATCGAAGTCTTACTGTACACCATGTGCCAAATAAATCGATCCACTATACGATCTCGAAACCCATAGGAGATACGAAAAAAGTTTCGTACAAAAGTTTCTTGGACTTTCCTGTAGGTCTAAAATATTATTTTTTTGATACAGGGTGTCCCAAAAGTGTCCTTCTGACATCAACTTTGTTATTTTAAATGGAACACCCTATATAGTTCGATATTTTTGGAATCCTTGGTTAAAAATAGTTTAAGCAGAAATTTAGGTGGTTAAGGAAATGACGCACTATTTAATTAGTTTGACAGATGCGCCTCAGCTTATACAGAGTGTCCCAAATAGGTGGTGCCGTTTTGGCGAATTCAATTAACAAAATCTCAAGATGTTTAAAGGGAACACTATATTTTTATTCAGATATCAATTAGAGGACAAAAAATAAGGTAAATTTGTAATTTAATTTATAGTTAAATTTTACTTACTTTTTGAGATATTCGAGGTTAAAAAATTAGACAAGATATTCTTGCATTAAATAATAGTGATGCGGTTAGAAATGACAGCATTATGACGCGCTATGCAAAGGATGGACAATATAGTCAAAATATATTACAGTATCACCATGTTTATTTTTTTTAAGTTATTTGTTTATGTTTTTTTTTGTTTTATAGATTTTTTTATTTAAATTTGTTACCTTGTGTAGTTAGCCTGTAAACTTCAATTATTTATTTTTGTTATTAGGTACTTTCAATCAAACTAGGTAGTTAACCATTAAATGTTTCTTTAAATATGAATTCTGAGGTTGTATGAAATTTGTTAAAGTGTGTTAATTTTTTTCAAAATTTTCACGTATTAATGGACACCCTGTATTGTTAGCAATAGGCGGTATTCTTATATCTGGAGTATTATATCTTTAAAAGAAATGGTATCATGACTTTGCTGTTTAAAAAATTCGTAATATTGAGAGCAAGTGACCTAATGTGGGTAGCTTTAAATTTTTCAAGAATTTATACGGGTGTTATCTTAAACCTCCAATATCTCAAAAAGTAAGTAAAATTTAAATATAAGATAAATTACAAACTTACTTTATTTTTTGTCCTAGAATTGATATCTGAATCAAAATATAGGATGTTCCATTTAATTATCTTGCGATTTTGTTAATTGAATTTGCCAAAACGGCACCACCTATTTGGGACACCCTGAATACGCTGAGGCTCATCCGTTACACTGATTGAGTAGTGCATCATCTCCTTAGTCTGTGGTTAAATTTTCGTTGCAATACCTGGATAAGTAGCGTCACAATGCAATGGGGCAATCAAAATATGAAAAAAAAAAAAAACATATAATCTCAATTTCTGCCTAAACTATGCAAAATTTAAATAGGATTCCAAAAATATCGGGGAGACAGTTTTGGGATACCCTGTATCAACAAAATTATAATATTTTAAATCTCCAGGAGAGTTCAAGAAACTTTTGTACAAAACTGTTTTTCGTATTTTCTATGGGTTTCCAGATCGTATAGTGCTCAGTTGATATTTCTAGATGCACTTCCACGCCCGGCGACTTGAAGATCAACACCAGCTCGGTGTCCATCTTCAACCCCCTGAAGCTGCAGAGTTCGCCGAAAAGTGACCGGAAGTCGCCGAAAAGTCCGCATTCGCCGAAAATTAAACCCACGAACAGCACCGGTACGTGCGACCTCTCGCGGAGATCCGTTTTCCGTCATTGATTCTTGCGTTCTATATGTTTCCAGCTTCGAGCGGCATGACGACGACCGCCATGTTGTCGCCGACCGCCCCGAAACGCGATAAGACGAGCCTGACATTTACGCCGCCCAACCCGTTCGTCCCAAATTTGGCGTCGCCCACCCTCAGCCCGAATCAATTCGTTTATCCCGCGGGAGCCCCTCCCGGCTTCCCCGCCTACGATCCCCGGGTCATGGCCGCCTATCACAGGTAGTTCTGCACATTTTTTTTTTTCATTCCCTAACCCTAGAACCTTGGGGTGGTAGTTTTACTTATTTATTTATTTATTTTATTTCACTCACTTTAGAATACAAAAAAATAAAAACTCGAAACATACAAAAAATACTAATGCATAAACGAACCACTAGGAAAAAAACATTAAATAATGGTTTGGGGCACATAACATATAATTTATACATAAATATACAAAAGAAAGTTCAAATTCGACAGAAAACAACTAAAAGTAAATTGTTTTCTAAATAGAACCTGATTTGATACAAAAAAAACGCATAACATTTTATGGTGCGTGAGTGCACCCCTGGCAACCCCCCGGTTTCATTTTTGGTGATATTTTTACAAAGCATGAAGTGTGTAAATGCACATTACAAAACGTAAATTGTGTGGCTGTGGCAGATTCTACATCTCATTCGGGCTTGACGTGACCTTGATTATCATAACGCACTTCATCTGTGGCAGGTGCAAGATTTCTTTGAGTAATTGTTTTATCAGTTTTTAAAAGTCACAAAAAAATGTAAGATTTAAAGTCAAATCAATGTCTCCTCATCAAAAAACATAAAAAAAATTTCAAACGGAGTTTTTTCCAGAAAGCCTGTTTTTTAGTTCCTCACATGATCTAAATTCATCGGATATAGGAGTCTGAGTGTACTCCAGCTGACCTGTCTTCCATTTGACAGTAGAAGCCAGCTTGTCGTTTGCAGGAAGCATATGTCTTCTTTTGAATTCCAGGGTTTCATCATCAGATGAGTCCCATTCAGGTTCAGCAGTTGATGAATTACAGGACTGTTGAAGAACAGCTGTATCATTTGGTGCATGTAACTCGAAAGTTCCAAAACTCTTGTAGATTTATGTTATCGTTCATATCTTCTTCGTCAGTCAAGGTATGTTCTGTAAATATTTTTTCACGTTATTTTGAGCATAAATTTACAATGCTACAATATATAAAAATATGTAAATCCAAATAATACTTACGACTTTCATTGTTATTGTCCTCGTCCATCAATTGAGTCAAATACCTCGGAAATGCCATATTTTACGAACTGTAACGTTCACTGCACAAGGCACAAACTAATACTAAAGAACACGCTAATTTTTTTATGTTTACTCTACTGCGTTGACATGTCTAGACTTGCAATAACAAAGTTTGGTTTCACAGATAAAACCAGTGGTGCATTTACGCACCAGTAAATATTTTCAAAAAATAAAGCATTATAGTATTTCCAATGTATGTTTTTTGCGATGTAATCTACATCTACTTAACAAAAATGGCAATACAAATCCAAAATATTTTTTTTTACTATTTTGGATTTACTTGAAAATGTGATACAAATTTATGTACCGCTTTTGTTAACTTTTGAAGTCATATATAAGATCTTTCCATTACACATAAATTAGCGATTTCTACGGTTTTATGTCCTTTAGTAGTGATAATAATAAAATTTCTAAATGGATGTGCGAAAATATTTCCTGGATGTGACAAAAAAATCATAGAATAGGTGGTGCAAAATGGATTAAATTCTGTTTTTGTACTGTCATCTTTTCAGCTATTTCTTATGGGTGGATAGTATTCTTTAGGCGATATATTATACGAAGTAACTGTCTTATTTGGGCAAAAAATGGACCCTCATCTTTTTTCCCCTGTATTCTTCATATATTTAAAGTTGAGGTATTGTTCAGGCTGCGTCATATTATCTAGAGTAGTTACTGGGTGCCAATAATCCAAAGTTTACAATAGATGTAGAGGAGTTGTCTATTTCTTTCTCGTTTACATATTTTTGTTTGTTTATTTTCCGTTGATATACTTAGAAATAAAAAATATTAAAGTTTCATTATAAAGTTTTACAAAAAATTATTGAGCAGTTTACCGGGTGTTCTGGTCGACGGCCAAATAGGATTAAATGATGATCATAAGCCAAGGAATGTGTGCCATGGTGCCTCGTTTGATAAGCTCAAATATGAGTATTTCAGCAAGGATTATCCGTGGCTAACGGTCAGAGGTTGGCAGCGCATGGACGCTGCATGCACTGTGTCGTTCTTTTCGGGGAATCCCTAAATTTGTGTCGGGGATCCATGTTTGAACCTATTCTATTTGCCGAGTGCTGATCGACCGGCTCGTTACTTTACTGTTCAAGGGGAGAAATTAAGTGCTGTTGACGTTGCTGTGGTAGAATTTTGCTATGATTTTCAAACTCTTTTGACGGAGCACGACCTAAAACCTGAACAAGTGTATAATGGGATTTTTTTTGGAAAGCAATGCCAAAAAGGACACTTGCTGCAGGGTCAGAAACTAGTGCAGCAGGTTAGCTTTACACATATTTTATTTGTTTTTTATTTTTTTTTATGTTTCAAAGCAAGCAAAGGCCGTTTAACAGTTTTGTGCTTTGCCAATGCCTCAGGAACGCATAAGCTTAGGTTAGCTGTTATTGGAAAATCCAAAAATCCGAGGGCTTTTAAAAATATAAAAACACTGTCCGTTGATTATTATAATCAAAAGGCAGCGTGGATGGACAGTGGTTTTAAAAACAAATTATACCCCAAGTTCGAGCTTATCAAAAAGAAAATAATCTTCCACCAAAGGCTGTACTGTTACTGGACAATGCGCCATCGTATCATAATGTAGAGCAACTTAAATCAGAAGATGGAAACATATGCGTAGCATATTTTCTGCCGGATGTAACATCTATTGCCCACCCAAGGGATCAAGGGGTTATAGAGTACAATGAAAAGGCTTTATAAAGAAGATCTTATGCTTCAACTTTTGGAAGAACGTGACATTGTGGAATTTTGGAAACGTCTAAATTTGAAAGAGGCAATATATGCTGTAGCTCGTGCTTGGAATGGAGTAAAGACAACCAACATTAAAAAATCATTTTATAAAATAATGACTTTAATAGAAGATACAGAGGATGAAGACATTATTGGAGATAGTAATCAGTTAAATGAAGGTGAGCTATGGATCGAAAAAATAGCATCTACAGCCTTGCAAATAAATGGTTTGGAAGAAATAGACAATAAAGAAATACAGGACTGGATAGAATGTGATCACAAGGAAGCAGGGTATCAGATCATAAATGACGATAACATAATTAACAAGACTTCTGAAAAAAGTGATTAGAATAATTATTGCGAAATCAAGACAAGTAATCAAGAAGCAAGGAATGCAATAAACATACTTATTCAATATTTTGAAGAACAGCCTGGAATTGATGATATTCATGTTCTTCAGCTTAGAAAAATGAAAGAAATTATAAAGTGTAAAAGTTACGAAGCCCAAAAACAAACAAAAATCAGTGATTTTTTTAAGTGATTTTTGCAAACATAATTTATCATATACATTTTGTATACATTATATTTTATTTTTTGTTACATGTATGTTGTTCTCTTTGTTTGACACATGTATTTATGTAAATAAATTTTAAAAAATAATTTAAAAATAAAGGTCTTTGGATTATACGTGTTTTCGATTATCCGGCGAAGGCTCGGTCCCGGCTGGCCCGGATAATCGAGGTTCTACTGTACTTATTATTTATTACTTATTATTTGGCCTACTACCACTACAACATGTTTCTGTTAATTAGACTGTGTTGTTCATTTTTAAAATATTTTGAATATTACAGCGTTACCACATCTACTCGAACCATACACCGACCTCATTTATTCATTCTCCGGTTTCGCTTACCAGGATTTAACACGTTTCGCACAGTACTTTTGCATTTATAACGCTTCTTTCAGTCTATGGTACGGGCAACGGATGGCGGCGGTGGCGGCGGCCGGTTTTCCTTCGGCCCTTCCCGGTTTAGGTCTGGGGATCGGTAAGAACCCATTCGATGTGAACCTGACAGCCGGCACCACTTCGCCGCAGCAACACAGTCCAGGGGTATGAATAAATTTATTTATATTTATATTAAATGGAGTCGATATTTTTATTGGGATTCCCCGAATCGCTAAGTGTCGTAGTGTTTGAAAGCTTTTTGCTTATTTGTATATTTTTGGGGGTCCCTTTTCCAAAAAACGCAATATTTTTACACGTTATTTTTTTTATAGCGCTCTATAAAATAATGTTATTTTATTAATATACATACCTATGACGTGAATAGGTTTCTTCCATGTTAGGCATAATTTTTAAATGAATTGATTTTTATGAAATTAAATGTGATTTAGCAACACTGGATAATACAGAAGCGTCAATACAGCGTTGTGACCTGCTTATGTGAAGTTTTGGTGTTCGCGGCTTTTGTCTTCGTTGTTGGGTATTTCTAGTGTTCTAGAACGTGTAAATATGTAAAGAAGACATCGTGTGAACAATCCAAATAACTTTTGTTACATCTGTGGTAGTTATGTCGTAGTAAAGCAAAGGCAAACTATAACTTCTTTTGTGAAGAATGTATACCGCACTTATTTTGGTGTAAAAATTGTCCTGGGCTCCTCGTATTGTTTTCGTTTACGTTGAATCATTCAGAAACTGTCAAAAAGGTACGAAGAAATGTTTAAGCTTTGGTGTTCCTATGATATGGCGAGAGCCTAGGATTCGCAGTGCTGGTAGTCATATTTGTTCGTGTAACGATTCGTTCAAGGATTCAACAGAAAAAATAAGAAAAAAATTGTGTATCCCAATCTTGACTCTGCTATTCGACCATTTGCTCATGCTCATTGCTCAGATTTCACACCAGAGAGAGCGAAGTGTTCGACCAGAGCGAATTAAATGATTTAATTAGAGGTTTGCACCTACCAAAGGATGCATCTGAATTGTTATCGACCAGACTAACACCTGGTGTCACATCATTGACTCAAGTAATTGTGGTTTAAGAAGTGTTTTATTGCACAATGGTAATGAACTGGCCTTAGGACTTCTATTGAATAAAATAAACTTCAAAAAACATCGGTGGATGCTTTTAAAGTGCTGTGCATGCTCCTAGAACAACAAGGGGGTTGTACAAAGTGTGATAGTGGGGCACATTGGACTCAAACAGAATGACCCTCTAGAACAAGCCTTACACCACAATAGCAAAAATATATTCAGGGACGAAGTAATGTTCAAAATAGGTTGCAAACACACACCCGAATATCCGGACAACGCAGCTTTCTAGCAAAGAGACAAAGATTTTACTCAAAAAGTCTGAATAAAGGTTTTTTTTTCACTAGGATTCCACTTTTCCACTGAATAAAAAAATTAATTATTTTAGGAATATGGTTTTTTGTTCTTTTATTTTTTGAAGAAAAACGCAATCCAAATAAACGCATAGAATGTTTGAAATCACCAAAATGATATAAAATCAGTTTTTTAAATAAAAACATCTGTCAAACAGTTTAATTTTGTAGACCTGTGTAATCTACGAAAAAAAAAATTGCACGGTACCTCCGACGGTTTCAGGTCTCGCCGAAACATTCCACGCCGCCGAGGGCGTCTACCCCGACCAGGGGTAGCGGGGGGGCCCCCACCCGCACTTCCCCCACGACGCGAAAAACCAAAGATTCCGCTGCTAAAAGTCTCGAAACTGCCTTGGAGAAGCTCACGCAAAGCAAGGCCAAGGAGATGGGCAAGGCAGCGGCGGCGCTGTGCAAAGAACCAAGTACCAGTAGCGCGAGGCCAACAAAAAACCCACCCGAAGACGATGTACTAAAGTCGACGACGAAAGAACCGCCAGAGGGCGGCACCTTCGACACCGCTAAACCCACTGTACCGTCGTCGATGAATGATTCTCGCGTCGCAGTAGACGCCACGCCCCCCAAGGACGAGTTGTTAGCGACTGAGACGAGTCTGGCTCCTCCTCCGAGTAATAAGGACGACCGAGTCGCGAGCGGACGCGACAAAAGTGATGGTGGTGTTGGTGATTCCAAGGTCCTCGACAGAGGTGGTGAAAGTAGCGCGCACGAAGTGTCAAAGTCTACGGTTTCTGGCCACGGCAAGGAGACCGACGACGGCGGCGCGCGTAGTGATAAGGAAACGACTAAAGGTGACGCGGGCGCCACCCCCAACGGGTGCTCTAGTGACATTTTGGCGGGAAAGGACGCGAGCCAGGTGAAGCAATGAGATCTTTCGTTGTCTGCCGTTATTTGAAAGCCTCATCGCTTCGAGGGCCACCAAACCTCGTTTCGAATGTTGTTTTTGTTTTAATGATATTTTGAACGTATCATAAAGATTTTGTTTTTTTTTTTGGAGAAGGGGTATTTCGTGTTAAAATTTACATGTAACATCACATGTAAGGTTATAACGTAAAGTCGTCAACATTTTTTTATCAATGGGTTTTTGACAAGTTTTGATCCGGGGAATAGTTTGCACATCAAAAATAATAAACGTTCGCCTTTTTTTAATTATTAATTATTAAACTATTTTTGTTTAAATTAAAAACTAATCAAAACATGCGATTTAATGCGATTAATCCAGGGAATAATTGCTCATCAAAAATAATAAAAAATTTAGCTATTTTATAAAACACCGAAAAATTTTATTGGAAAAAGTTGATTCTTTTTCAGTTTTCTATAAGTGGGTCAATTTTTTCCATAACTTTAATAAACTACCATGATCATTCGCCTTGATCTGTCAAAAGTGACATTTTTATTAAAAAAAAATAAAAAAATATAGTAATTTTGGAAAATTTTGAAATTGCATCAACTTTGACGATTTTTATAAGTTCATTTGAAAATTTTCCTATATAATGTATTGTTTTTAAATGTTAATTTTGACAGTTGAAAACTTTTTTAAGTTCCATGTCAATTTTCTGAGATATTGGCCCTCAAGGTTTGGAAAACGAAGTTTTATGAATAAACTAGAAAACAACTACTCATTAAGCAACATGACATAAACTACATATGTTTTTGTGTACCAAAAAATTTCATCAATATTTAGTAGGCCACTGTTGCTGTCTATAATCATTTATTTTGTATACGAGGTGCAGCGAAAGAAGTATAATTTTCTACCAAAGAATATTAGTCTGCAGTTTGCTTCCCATCTAAGTGATGTTAGTAAAATGTGTTCGCTATTATCTGGTAACCACTTTTAACATTGAAGCACAACAGTGAGATTTTTTAACGCTGACAATTACGAGATTTTGTTCGGTTTACAAATTTACAAATTTTTGCCATTGAAAGTAGAAACTAACACATTCTGCTTGCATTATTTTGAATAGATGAAAACTCATATTTTTTTGGTATGTTTCGAACAAAAAATACATTTCTCTCTGGATAGCAACAGTCGTCGACCAAATTTTTTTAACACAAAATCATCTGTAGTTTTCATGTTGTCATTTTACTTTTTAGAGACCTCTTCATTAAACATTTTCGTTTTCATAGAAAAATAGAAACTTAGATAATATCGGGCATAAAAAAAACATTTAGTACTATAAGTTACGAAGATTTAATTAAATTTTGTTCCCAACTTTTTTTGATTCTGTGCCCTTGAAGATTTGTGTGAATATAAATATAAATATATAATATAAAGTAAATATGAAATAAAATATAATAAATATAAAATAAATTTCTCTTCATGGGAAGTTTATATTTTTTTTATCAGTCACGCAGCGCTTATGGTAGATTGGAAAGATTTTTAAATATGTCTTACTATGACTATGAAGATATTTAAAAATGGATTGAATTAAACTTGTCATTAAACCGTCCACTTCCATATCAATGTGAACCTATTTTACTTACTGACGTTTTCTTAAAACTCGGACAAGGATTTGTCAAAGTGGTAGCGCCATCTACTAGTAAATAATCAAAGTGTGTTAGCTATGGCAATAGAATTGGGTGTGACATTTTGAATTGAGTTTTGGTCCCTCGTTGCTACAAGCGCCTGAGTTGATGATTTCTATTCTGCCGATTCGCCGAAACGATCGTCTAGTTAAGATTGGTAATAACGGTTCGGGGTCTTCCTTTTTCGGCTGCCGTCTCGAGATCTGTGATATAGCGTACCCTTTTTTAGTACCCGTTCGCAAATATTCGAAATTTCTCCCAGAAAGTTTTTTACGAAAAAAGTTTTACCGAATTTCTGGACAATGGTTTCGGTTAGTCGACGGTCCATGTTGAGCTCAATCGATTTTTGTATATTTCTCTTTAAATCGTTTTGTTTTACCCATTCGTTGTACATAATAGGGCTATATTTTTTTAAGCGACTTGTAAACAAGATTGCAGTATTTTGCACGGCGGTTCTGGTGACATCGACGCATAGCGGATGACGAAACGTATCAAATCTTACCAAGCGTTCTGGAAATCGTAGAAATCAATTTTACAGTCCTCTAAATGGTCGTAAATATCAATTTTACAGTCCTCTAAGTGGTCCTAACTTCACCACTGGGTGGAAGCACAATCCTTAAAGTAGCCAAGATTGTTCTGTGCTGGTGTGCCAGAAAAAAAACCATTTTTTTTGGATCTGACACACAAACTAGTTGCAAGTTACCTGGAGAAACTACTTGCCACGTATGCTCTTAATATTAATGGAAATATTATTCTCATTATAGTTTTGAATTATCGATTTAATCTCAGAAATGTATATAAATGTATATAGAAATATAAATAATCATATCTTATCATCAATAGATCATTAAGCCAATTTTATTGATAATTTTTAAAGGAAATTGAACTCTTCCACATAATTTTCAATAAATTGAACCATTTCAATGATATTCAAGGTCAAAAAAATGAAGAATTAAAAAAAAACTATGAATTTATATATATTATAATATATATAAAATTATATTATATTATATAAAATAAACATAAGAAATAAATGAATAACAGAATTACCATTTTTAAAAACCAAATGAGTTCTATTGTAAATAAATAATAAAAAGTATAAGAGACCATCTTTGTAGAGTGTTCAATTTCCTATAAAAATTATCAATAAAATTGACTGTATGGTCTATTCGTAATAAGATATGATTATTTATATATATATATATATATATATATATATATATATATATATATATATATATATATATATATATATATATATATATATATATATATATATATATATATATATATATATATATATATATATATATATATATATATATATATATATATATATAAACCAAAAATGGTATAATGTGGATAATCTTCCAATTAACATTAAGAGCTCATACATGGTAATTACTTTCTAAAGGTAACTAGCAACTAGTTTTTGTGCGTCAGATCAAAAAAAAACTTTTTTTTTGTCCCACCTTAAACAATACTTTTTGTCACAAAACATGTAGTTTGTGCTGAAATAGAGGAAAATGTAAAATTAATGTATCAAATTTGCCAATCTAAATTTTAGTAACCATATTTTCCGCACCCAAAATTCACCAAATTTAGTTCAAGCGGTTTATATTTTTGAGTATAAGGATTCATACGCCGCATAGCATATAGTACACAGAATGACATGGGCATAGGGACATTTTGGTTACTAGATTTGATTCTCAAGATACTACCTTGTGATCAAGTACGTTCTAAATTTTACAAACCACATTTTCAAAATGTTCCAATTCTATCCCACTACAGTCACCCAAAACTAACCAAATTTAGTTCAAGGGGTTTATACTTTTAAGTTTAAGGATAGGAACATTTTGGTTACTTGAGAGATTATGGTTTCACCTAGATTTGAATCGAGATACTACCTTGTGGTGAAATATAAGAAAATCGTCTCTTTTTAACGCATATTGCACAAATTTCCAATGTTTGTAAGGCCGAACGCTTTAAAGGCAATATATTTAAGCCCGTTAAAACTTTTTTGCAATTTAATAAGAGGGTGAAAATTTTTGTTTTATGTTTCACCGCATTCCACAACAATAAAAATCTAGGCGGTTCTTCTTCCTTCAATTTTAGAGTTTTTGGTTAATTCTACCTAACGTAGCCTTCACTGTGCGTCGCGTATTCTAGAACCCTTCGCGTTAAACGTCTTTAGTGGTCAAATATGGCTTCTAGTAGAGGCCATTTCAGACGTTTTTCTTTTCCTGAATAGTTGTGTAATCTGTACTGTGAAACTGGTTCACGCGTTTTAAAAAGTGCCTAACCTTGATATGAATTGCTTTTTTTCAGTATCTAATAGCAGCACGATTATACGGGGTGCGCTTTAAAGGGAAATTCCCATTTCTAAAGTAGATGGACGCAAAATAATGTTGGAGAGTTATAGATGCATTTTTGAAAAATCGCTGTTGCTTTGTTCCTATGGAAAATTTTGTTTTTATTAAAACATTTGCAAAGCACGTTTTTAAAGCTTAACACTTAACCATTTATTATCATTTTTTCATTAAAGACGTTCAATTAATTGTGGTCAGTTTTAGAAAATTAAAAAAATAACTGTATGTATCGGATGTCTCAATGATAACATAATTAACGTAATGAGAGTCAAGGTATAAAAAAACCATATACTCAAAAAATATTTAGGATTAAACGGGGAGCCTCATAAAAGTATGATTTTTTTTAAGTACCCTCCGAATGTTATCGTAAGTAAACCTTTTTTTCTTAAGTAATAAAGGGTCTAAATGTTATGGTTATTGAATTATTCGAATCTAACAGTAAAATTTGAGCTTTAAAAAATTTTACAGGGTGTTTACTATAATAGTCCAAACTTTGATTTCAAAACATAGAATATAGCAAAATATAGATAGGGTATTTCCATTTTCAAAAAATCTACTATTTATACCTTTTTGCCACACGCCCTGTATTAATCATGTTTTTAGAGTGTAGTACGCTCAAAAATGTTTTCATAGAAACTCAAAATTTCCCCTCGCAAAATGGTTATAACTAATTTTCGAAAAACATGGTATGACATTGTGTTTTTTATGAAAATCAACATCAGTTTTTGTCTGTCTGCTTTGGAAAAAGGAGTTTCTTCTAACATGGTCCATCCTGTACACTTAAATGCAATCTGTTAGCTTGCTACCTGAAAAGTGCCATTCACGCACGACTTGATTGTTAGAAGAAAGGCCAATTGACTCCTATAAAAGATTCTAGTCCTTGGAGAAAGACACATCACGCACGGTTATTGCGGGCATTTCAAATTGTTAAAATTCAACCCAGTGCCTTTTAAAAATTTCGATTCTTGATTGCACTCGATATTTTAGAGTATTTAAAATGGCAGTGGCGGAGGATAAGTGAGTTTGGCAAAGGATTGAGTTTTTTAAGGAAACAAATGCAGACAGCTTAAAAACTATTTAAATTTAATTTGGAAAAGTTAAATGATTCGCATATTCGGTTGGTAAAGTCTGTTGCTATATATTAAGGTAAATTATCAATTCGGATGAGTCTTGTTCATTTCTGTCGGTTATTTGAGTATAAAAAAAAGATACTTAATTCTTTTCCCTTCGCCAAGGTATATAATAAATGCAAAATTTTTCGCAAATGGGCTGTGACCGTAACACATTTGGAATTTTCGAAAACCTTTTTAGATTGAAATTAATTTTATATTTTAAGGGTTTTATCGCAAAATATCGTGTATTTTTTAAATCGAATGGGAATGAACAAAATTTGTCAACAAGATTCCAATTAAATTAAAACAGAAAAAAAAACCTTTTTGGACAATAAAAGTTGCACCTTACCTTGGTAAATGTTACATAAATTCTATTTTTTTAATTTAATTGGAACTTCGCGATATCTTACTTCTGCTGGTGGATTTTTATATAAATATTTTTCTTATAATCGGTAGCCTTAAGAGATTTTAAATAGTTTGACTTGTAAATTGAGCATGTTATTATATTGTACAATTGTAAATATGATAAAGCACAGATGATTTAATAAAATATTTATAGTTTGCAATTTTTGCGTGTTTCATGACTTTCATAAGTCTGGAATCATTTGCAGCTTGATTTTCTTAACGCTCCGTTCGTTGGGTCGGGTAGCGAGGTGCTTGCCGAAAAATACAAATCTCAGGTTATCCAAGATCACTTCAAACACCGACATCTCCTTTAAAATTGCTAAAACGATAAATAAATAAACATTACCTACGTTTATCAAATTATATGAACTTACTCTTTAATTTAGATTGAGGCGTCACTATTTGGAATGACAGTTTAGTTTCTAATACAACAGTACCGGACATACCAATGAGGCTAGGTACTTTTGACCGTATAACTTTTATTTCAGCCCCTATTAATTCAGACTTTGCAACTACGAGACTAAAACTGTTCCAGTCCGGGTCCACGGGCGATGGTGCCTTTTTAATAAAATCCAAATTTTGCCTCATATAATCTTTCCACATATTTCGAATGATTCCTAATGATTTGTAGCTCCAACCTTCCCTGGGGAGTTTGAGTAAGTTGGCTTCTTTGCGCTGCTGTCTCGTTAAAAAGGTTTTTTTCGGCCGACGAGCGCTTTTCTTCCTTAAAGAGTGCTGTTCAAGTATAAATTGCCACTGCAGATCGTTTCGTAAATATTTTATGTCTGTTGAGGGAAGGTGTTGCTGCAACATATTTTGTATATATTTGCGGGACGCTTCCGTTGATAAGTTGGATCCTTTCAATATTTCTGAAGGCAACGGAGCATTTAGTAAATCTAAAAGAGTATTTATTATTACTTGCATGGATATAAACAAAAAAAAATACCTTTTGCCGTAGTTCCCATTTTTCAAATTCATAAAAGATCTGCTATTACTTTAGGTTAAATTCAAAGATAAAATTTTGGTTAGTTCTTTAGATTATGCCACCGATGTTTCTTGATGGTCACTTAAACACAAATCAAAACTTATCAAATATGATAGCCGCATTCAGTATTTATTTAAGTAAAGTTATAGAAGATTAAAAGGAACACTCAGTACTAGGAACAAATTAACATAGCGTCCTTGAAAAATACTCTCTAACCATAGATATTTACGTCCTGTCTTCTTAAATTTCGACCATGTATTAGAAGTTAGTAGGTTTCTGAACGGCTAACTTCAGGTGTGTTTTCCTTTGTCCGCTGTGAGTCACAATTACTCACGACCACTTGTTGCTGTTCACGCAGAAGTTTGAAATTTTAGTAAACACTTTTGCCTGTTTGGTTTAAATATTCGGGCGTGGTAAAGTTTTACAAAGGTTTGGACGTTTTTCTGATTTTCGTGAACCTTTATTGACTTTTTAAAACGATGAGTAGTGAAATCGAAGTACCCGAAACACCGAATTGGTTAAAAGATTTGGAGGAGAAGAGAGAAAAAAGGCTGAAAGCTCGCCTTGGTCATGAGGCGGGAGCCGGGGCGCCTTGCCTTAAATGCGAGGATAAATGTCCAGGTAAAATATAAGATCATGTTGGTGGCTTAATAGATTATCTTTTATCTACTAATGCTTTAGGATTAGATCTTCACTTTTGGAGGAAAGCCTGTAAAATTTGTAGATGCCCAAAAGAGGAGCACGACGTTCACGACGACGATATATATGGCTGGGCGCAATTTCAATTGCTTGGCAGCAAACCCAATAAAATTAGAACTAAAATAGGTAATGTTAGGAAAAACTTTTTAAATATTAATTTTTTATTGTTGATAATGATGATTGCTTTTAAACATAAACTGAATGATTAATCAACATGAATACATATATTTTATAAGTTACATCAATACCCTATTTAATTTCTGCAGTTTTGCCTGGATGTAATGCTTAAGAGGTTTAGGGTAAAATATATTCTTCCGGAAGAATATAGACTAGAAACCTTTGGGTTTTAACCACAGGTTTGATAATAATGTGATATGGTTTCTCGTACTTGATCGTGTTTGTTCACAAATGTACAAACATTGATAAGGCAAAGTTTTAGTATGACATTCTAATATATATTTAGTTAGACATATTTTGTAGTGGGAATTCATATATACTCAAATTCTGGTTTATTTGCTCTGGTGAAAAAGAAGGTGATGTAATGAGTCATCATGGTCCAACGCTCATTCAACTAGTCTTCAGCAGTCAGCCCTAGCTTAATGAACTGTCTCCATGAATTAGGAAAACAGTATCATCGGTAATTTTAAATCCGCTCCCGAGCTAAAAATCATTTGTAATATGTTTTAATGGAGTTTTAATTACAGTTACAGGAACAAAACACAGTTTCCGCGCATTCCTAGCATTCTTTTATTTATAAAATAATTATTTACATGTCCTTGTCGTTTTTAAACATTTCATTATTCTATGTTAGTATTGGTGTTGTTCCAGTTTTATTTTGGTTTGCGGTTGGAGCTTCGGAAATAACTGGAAATTGAGGTTATTGTTTAATTGATTTTATAATTGTAGTACTGCCCGGCAAAAAAGACGAAGTGGAATTAGAATGGGCCCCGAAAGGTCAGAAGGACACCATCGATAAGTATCTTAAAACTCTGGACCCCGGGAAAATACCCATCAAAGGCTCCCATGCAGCTCAGGAAAGGAGACAAATGTTGCAGAAACAAATCCCCATACACGACATCGATCCTTCATTGTGCCACGAGCTGAATGAAGATGAAGTGCACAAAATGAAAGAATATATCGCGCATGTTAAAAACAGTTCAGTCGGAGTGGGACAAATAGTTAATTTGTCCAATGTTATTAAAGGTAAATCTTACTTTCTTAATTGGTATTTGACACCGCTTAGTTCTCTATTGCAGCCAGTATTCATAATATTAGCCCGCAAGAGGCTCACATTATAGCCAGTCATTATGCCAAAGACATTCCATATTCGGAGATTGTGAAACTTGAAGCTGGGTTGGCGAAAAAATTGGAAAGAATGGCTATACACGACCCCAAGAATAAAAAAGGGAAGCTTTTGAGTATGGTACCCAGCGAGCAGGGGCACAAAAGTGAGTGTGTTGTCAATCCTTCAGTCGCTAATAAGATAAAGGATATAAATTATGGCGGATATGCGGATACCAATTCAAAACCGTCTGTTAACGCGCAATATGGAATTGGATTAAACCAAAGCAATGGCGCTTTTGACAATCCACATCCTAGAATCGATGAAACGCTGCTACAAGGAACGAACTTTGATCCGGCTAAGACGCCCAGTCAGTTTCCTGGATATAAAACGCGGGATTACAAACCTTACCCTTCTTCGAACCATGGTGATACAGCAGGTATGAGTGGTAAAGACATTAACAATGCTGGAGTAGGAGATAATGTGCCCTTTACAAGTTCTACTCGCATATCCGAGCCTATTCGACCTGCAGACGTTTATGTGGAACGATCTAGTGATGGGGAAGACCCTCACGGTTTGGACAACAAACCAAGCTCTAATTCTAGTCAGTCTTACCTTACAACGAAATTTGAAGGTGCCAAACCCTTAAATCATACTCCAGGTTCTCTGCCTCATTATGGAGCTCATAACTATGACATTCGTAGTGACAGTCAAAACCCGACAGTTCCTAGAAATGTTAAAGACTTGATATACAGCACTTTCGATCCAAGTGACGATGCCTCGAAGACGTCTCATGGTGAAAGTAGTTCACTTAATCCGATCGCTAGACAACCAAGTGGCTTTCCAAACGGTTTATACCAGTCGGAACAGGCCAATACTAACAAGACCAAAAAACCTTTGTCCCATCATCACCCAAGCGGTCTGAATATACCTGAAGATTATCTCGAACCGAGTAATATTAAAATTGGATTGATTCGGGATGCGCCATATTCTGATCCCAAGATTCGAGAAGCAGTTACGGGTCAAAATGACTTTGACAAAGACTACAACGAGGACTACAGCCCGGACAGCATCCGGGAGATCCTGAACAACATCAAACTCCCGGAATGTCACTACTGCAAGAAACCTTTCGAGGAAAACGAATTCGCCGTCACGATCGAGCGAGCCAAGTTCTTGTTCCACGCGGGTTGCTTCAAATGTGCAGGCTGCAACCAAAACCTGGCCGATAACATATATTTCTATCACAAGGAAACCAATAACGTATATTGCGGCAGAGACTACGCGAAAATTCGAGGCTATCCCAGGTGCGACGCGTGTGACGAACTGATATTCACCAAGGAGTACTGTTTGGCGGAAAATTCCACTTTCCATTTGAAGCATTTTTGTTGCTTCCAATGCGACACCCCTCTAGCCGGACAGGAGTATACTCTCGAGGAGGAGAAACCCTATTGCTTGCCCTGTTTTGAGTCCTCAAAAGCCTCAAAGTGCAACACGTGTTTAAGCGTGATTAAACCGGATGAAATGGGATGCAACCTGAACGAGGTGCACTTTCACGCCACAGAAAAATGCGTCGCCTGCATTGTATGTGGCGCACCATTAATGGGTAAAAAGCTACTGTTGCGGAACAACAAGCTTTACTGCTCCCATGACTGTTTTCGTTCAATATCAAAATAGTATATTATGCAACAAGTTTGATAAATGGTATTCGGGTCACTTGCTTTGCTTTGGTTCCAGAACTTGAGTTGTTTTTCTGCTCCCTACTCTAAAAACCCAATCATACACGTGGACAATTTCCGGGATTTTACTCACAGGTTTGGGACCAATGATCTGATGTTTTCGGATGTATTACTAATGGTCATAGAAAAAACTGTAGTATGTCACATCTTAATAAACTTCTTGAGTCACTTGGTCCTCAAATGTACATCCCTTTTATCAAACTTACACGATCTATTAATATTAGAATTAATGAACCTATGCAATATCCTTTAAATAAAGTATTTGAAACTTCATGCCTTTTTATTAAAAAACGAAATCCCTTTAAATAAGTAAAAAATGTTTCTAAAACAAAACAAACTTTATAAGAGTTACCTCGCTAACGAAGCTAAAGTTTTATCGGTAAATTGGGCCAAAAGGGCGTGTTGCAACCTTCCACGTGACGTTCGTAGTTCAATTGTATTGCCGTTTCCATGCCCATAATCTTCTGCGCCCGGTCCCCGTATATTTTCCGCATTTCTTCGGCCCTCTCCTTCCCTTCCGGGATTTTTGGCATAACTTTATCCTTTTTCATTTCTTTAGATGGCCCGGCTTCCGATTCGTCCTTTTTAATGTCAACCCACTCACTTTGCCCTGCGTAATCTTCGATCTGTTTGGCATAAACGTTCCTCAAATGTTGATGCAGCATCCTGTTTTCGATTTCTAAACTGATGGCGCGAGATTTCCAATAGGCGATTTGATCTTGCTTCTGCCACTCGCTGACCTCTAGCGGTAGATGGTTTAGCCCGTGGTTCGGCGACCAATCCATATCGGTCACGTCAAATAAGTTTATTGCGGAGCACAAATCTTCCGTAGTTTTGTTTGTGCGTCGTTTTTTCAGCACTCTGTAATACTTGGACTTGCTTCTCTTTCTTCTCTGCCTTCTCTTGGCGCTTTTCGTGCTATTTTTCGTTAATTTAACCGTGTTTTCGGCTTCAAGTCTTGCTTGCCTTTTTATTCTCTTGGAAGGTTTCCTGAGGACATCCGCCATTTTCGGAAGTCAGTTCACAGACAATCATAGAAAAATAGTTACAGACAATAAACGATGTAACAATTTAGTATTATAGTGATTAGAAAAAAAAATCAACCGAATAACTAAAACCTTCATATATTACCTAAACGGTTTTTCATTTGACACTTCTTAGCAATTGGTGCTAAAATATCACAGAACAACAATTTGTGTAATCAAAAGTTTTCCTGACGTCAGGAGCTACCTGTCAATATGGTAATAAGTATTTATTCGAAAAAGAACAGTTAACAGCGAAATGAAAGCCGCGCCCAAGATGTAACGTTACAGGAGCTGGATAGAGGGGATAAAGCAAATTTTTTATTAATTGTTTTCTTTATTTTGAAAAATTGTACGCAGCTAGGCTAAGCTGGGGTTATTTGTTGGCTGTCCTACTATTATTATTTAGATCGTAGAAACTTTTGTATCACACTGTACATTTCACCTTTCAACTGGCTGGAATTTCAGCCTAGCCTCATCCTTGTTTTCGACTTTGCATTCTTAGCGTGGATGATGATGTCGCAAGAGCAGTCTTTGTTGAATGACTATTGACAAGTGTCGGTAATAGGCAATTAATTATCCTTAGCAATGTTGCTCGTTTTTGTTAACTAACATCGATCAGAGACTACTATGGGGTTCTTAATATTCGGAACATCTGGGCAGTTGGTATGGCGACAGAAAAGCGACGCCATTGCCTAGAAGTTTCGATTACGATTCGCGAAAAAGGACTGACAAATTTTTTGAAGTCTAGATACTCGGGGCATAGGGCAGATGTAGCGCAATGTTTGTTTCAAAATATGATACGTTTAGGCTATAAAATCAAATGAATCTATTTCTTTATTTTTTAACCACACTGGACCAGTCAACCAAGGACACCTGGCCATTATCGTCACAAAAAATTATACTCTGGTTCGAAATGGACCTAATGGAGCAGCACTGCCGCTCGTTCGACAATACCGGTCTATGCGACTTCAAACCTGTTTGAATATAGCTACTAGAGATAAAGAGGCCCTGCGTATGCCAATAATACATGTACTTATATAGTAATTATGAAAAAAAAATTGAGGTCCATTCCACATGAGCATGCGCGAGATTTAAAATCTCGTTTTAACAAATGACCTTGCGGCGTTCAACAACCAACATGGCTGCTGACAGATGGTCAATAACTTTGGATGCAGAAGTTTTAGGGCGGTCGTATATAATAAAGTAAATATATCTAGATCTCGTTAAATCTTTTGAGAACACGAGCTGAATATGTGGAAATCGCTGTTTAGAAAATGGCACAAAGTGTCATTGCTGCCTCCGGCGCATCAATTTTTACCGGGTAGGGCCACTATATCTTCAAATAGCTATATGTGAATAACGAACATATCAGTGCCCTATAACGCTTATACATTCAAAACATACCTACACTACAGAGTTCCGTACCATCACTTGGACTGAACAGCGGACTGCAGCAGTTGGATGAAAAGAAACCCTAGAATTGCTTTTTAAAATGTTTGTTTTATTTTAAATAATGTCAACAAATTACGAATGATGGCGTAAGGTGTATATCGCATTTAAAAACATCTAAAAGGTACAAATTACACTATTCATTCTAAAAATATATCAACAGGTCGTCGTATTTCTAAAATATACTGAAAATATTGTGCCGTTTAAGGGATATATTTATAGTAAAGATTTGAGCAAAAAGTTGCAAAAGTCCCCTATACCTATAAAATTTATATAAAAAAAGGGTTGAAATTAATATAGCGAAGGTATAACATTTTTTTTAGCAGGTTGTGTACCATGAAAAACAGCAGAAAAATAAGATTAGAGCTTCAACTCACTTGAACTACGCCGAGAGCAAGAAGTCTGAAAGAAGAAGGAACACGAACCCAATGCCAATCGAATGCAATTTGTTTCATAAATGCACTACTATCTGGAAGTGGCAAAATATAGGGTCGACATCTATGTATACATCTTATTACCTACGTGTCTAAATATTTTGCGCTTTAGGTGCATAATACTTTTGAGCTGGATTCTTAATAGGTTCCATTCAAATTGACGAGGTACTTAACAATTTTTACTTACAGGTGCGTACTGTATCGTCGAAGTGCTATTGGCTAATAATTATCAAATCTGTTTCATTAAAATCTGATGATGTGCTTTGGAAAACATGTCCATGCATACATGCCCTTTAAAATAAGACAATCAAAATATGAATTGACATGCTTGTGAAGGACTTTTTCCACTTCCCTATACCAAGCAGCTGCATCCGACAGGTCTGTCTATAATTACAAAAACTAATTAATAATAATAATTGTATCACAAATCAGTTAGAATATGTGTGCGAGACACTGGGGTTATAATCGTTTTTTAAGTCAGCACGCTAAGAAGGCATTAAAAGCTAAAGAAACATTTATGAGGGATAGCGAAATTAGCATTTAACAATATTCATGCACATTACATCAAGTTTAGTCTTCAAATACTGCCAACAATAAGCATAACCAACATTAAACCAGTACCTCATGTTATGTCAGCTTTTAGTTTACATCACAAAATGAAAAATTTTATATTACAAATAATAATATGCAAAACTGGTAGGCACAATCTTTTCATATGTCCATTAATCTGACTGCAAATGAACAAAAAACCAAGTTAAAAAAAAAGGAAAAAGACACGAAACAAATTTGAGACAAATATCCTTCTTTTCAGTATCGAAAGGTCTGCTGTTTTTACCCTCACAGGCTACAATAGTTGTTGATTCTCATGAAGAAGAATTGATCAGTTTTGGAGCAAATGCAATAATTCTGATTCGAAATACACAATTTTTTGTTTGCAAAATAAAACGCTTATGGACATTTATTTTCCTATTTTTGGGTATTATATCCCAAGATAAACAGTGACTTCACTCAAAAATGCATATTTACTTTAAAAATAAAAAAAACTTGTACTTTGCTACTACATTACCATCCTCTTTTTTTTTTTGAATTGGGTCACTGCTATTGCCAGATTGGAATATAGAATACACAATTATGAATGATTAAAACTTCGAAAACTCTAAATATGCGAAATCCTGGTTCTATAACAGGTTTAACAAAAGAAGTTTCTTCAATGCCAACAGCTACTTAAAGGTTTTGTAAAAACTACTAAGCTTTTTGGCGAGAACTTAAATCTCCTGGTTACAAACAGGTCTTATTTTCTTAGTCCTTAAGAAGCACAAAAAGCGGTAGTAACGAAAGATACTTATTGGTCATCCAGATCTATTGTGGGTGATTTCGGTCTGACTAATTTTGAAGATTCTGCCACATTAATCCTCTCCTTTAACATATTAAACTTGTTCTGCATCATTTTGAGCTGCTGACCAAGTGTTAAACTCAGCTGCTTCTGAAGGTCTTGAACCTACGGTAAAACTTAGCACGAAGATTACTACTCGCCATTTTTGTTACCTCCATTATGTCTTTTCTCAGATTTTGGTAATTACTCTTCACTTCACTGACCGATTTTAAAATATTGTGCACTTCGATTTTCTCGCCGTCTTCTGAGAATATTCCACTTTCAATATTTCCAACCTGTTCCGCTAGATTATCGAGCCGTTCATCCGTTTTCTTCACCTGAAAACAATTCCTTTAAGTTTATAATGTGCAATCATAAAATCTTAAAATTAGTTTATATACAGGTTGCATTTAAATAAATATGCAGTATAGTAACCAACCTTATTTTCTATATCTTCAACTACTTGTTCCATTGTTTTACGACTTTATTTATGTAATAAAAAACAAAACATTTTAAGTTTACAAACAAATTATTACAAATATTGTCAAATCATCAGCTTATAATTTCGATCTGTCAAAATTATCCAAAACAGTCGTCTTTGGTTACTATGCAACCATAAAAACTAGCGCGCGTATGGGTGATTGCATGTCATACACACCGTCAAGTACAGGAAATTTTCGTTTTTAGTAAAATCCAAGGCTATTTTTCAAATTATTATTATTTTTTTGGTGTCTTTCAGATATTCTTCAAAACCGAAATTTAAAATTAGCAACATATTAAATTTGTCTTGGTTAATACTGAGTTAAAATTCAATTTTAACATTAGGGGGTGTAGCTCAGATGGTAGAGCGCTCGCTTAGCATGCGAGAGGTACCGGGATCGATACCCGGCACCTCCAATTTGATTTTTTTCTTGTTTATTTTTTTTATATTATTATTACCTATAATATAAAACCGTCGAGTCAATTTATCATTAAAACGGTCTAATTCTCAGTGAAAAATGCAATTTATTTGCTTGATAAAAAAGTCTGTGTAATTTTTCTTTTATGATTTTTGATAATTATTGCAACGCTCACAACTAGCGAACATCTCAACGACATAAAAATAATAACAATAATAGTAATAACAATAGTAATATTAATAATAATAATAATAAATCTTAATAATAATATTATTGCAGATTATTAAATTAAACATAATCATAATATTTTCCTCATTTGACCCAAAGTAGATTCTAGCAAATGAGTAACATAATTTTTAAAAACATTTTAAATCACCTTATTTCAATTTTTAAGATATTGAATATATGCCAAAAGTTGCAAAAATGTTTAATAAATATTTCTTGTTACTTTCGAAAATCGATGAAATCGAATTTTTCAAAAGTATCTGCGCTCGTATAAAAATTTTATATCTCAGTAACGGTAAGTATAGAAATGATCACCGTCGAAAAAAAATTTTTTTTGTCTGTCCGTTCTCCGTTCTCCTCTTTTGGTTTTTCCTGAATAACTTTCGAACCGTTGTAGCTACAAAATTGAAATTTGCCTCCTACTTTGCCCATTTTGTATCGTTGTATCTTTACTTTTAACAAAGTTACCAATGATAAACAATTTATATCAGCCGGTATACAGAAGGTGTAGAAATCCAAATTTTCCGGAGCGATAATTGTAATCGCACTTTACAACGAATTGCCGCAAAACTTTGCCCACTTAAAAACTTTCACATTTTTGCGCAAACATTCCCATTTTCGATAGTTTAAAACCTAAAAAGAAAACAATTTAATTATAATTGGCTAGGTTCGCGAAATAAGGACGTCCGATAACGGCCGGTGGCCCGATATTTCAACCCGATATTTCAACGAGTTACGAAAATTATTTTAATATGAACATTTACTCATTAACATAAGGTTCGTCCTCACATAGTGTAGAACAAAGAAATTCTTCTTCTTTTCTTTTTTTTTCACGTATCCCGTTTGGCTACAAAGAAATTGATTACCCAATTTGCAGAAAGGGAACTTTTAACTGTGATCGTTAAATGACATTCAGCTGCTCAGTGTTGCCAAACTGCTATATTGACTCGATTTAAGATTGCGGTTTGGCCAAATCATACTGGTAAGGGACATAGAAAAGAAAAGAAGAAGAAGAATGCGGTTATATGTAACTTCCCGTTTCATGAAAAACTCTTTAAAAAAAAATCACAATATCAAAATTTGCGGTAATAAAATTAACAACTTTTAGTTTTCAAAGATTAATTTGGCCCCAGCAACAATTATTTTATGTCAAAACGATATGTTCACTTTAGGTGCGTCAGTTCCGTAATATGGAAGGTATAGCAGACTGACTATCAGTAGAAATTCTACTGTAACAGATGAATTAAATAGGAATTCCATTGACATATGACATTCATCAAGGTCGTGGTAAAAGGGGGCTCAACCCCCAATGGTATGAGTGATATACCCATTCTCCAACATTACATGATAGAGAGGATCTGCCTTCATTCCAAAAAAGAATCCATTCTGATGGTCTGCGTCCTCCTGACATTTCCAGGTCCACTTGTTCTTTGGGTCTGGCCTCTTTTTGAAAGACAAATTGTTGCAGGCTAGTTATATTCGATCAAATTGTTTTAAATAACACCTTGCAATTGCAGAGTGTTATTCATCATTATTTCGTAATAATATATATATAACAAATTTTAGTTAATTGGCGTATCGGTCCCTCATCAGGACCGATACCCCAATTAACTAAAATTTGTTGTTCAACTAGCCGGTCACGACTACCGTTTTGTGTATATATATATATATATATATATATATATATATATATATATATATATATATATATATATATATATATATATATATTTTTTTTTTATATATCACCGAATACGATACAATTATACACCGTTCCTTGTGAGTTTTTCTCCGTTGGAATATTTTGTTCCATTTCTGTAGATTAAACAAAATTTACATTAATTTTACTTTTAAATTTATAAAAAAATGTCAAAAGAACTTTAATAGGTGCCATAAAAAAAATTAACAAATGAATTAAATACCTCAGCTTTATAAAAATGAGGTGTTTTTGAAAAAAAAAAGACTTATGACGATCTTTTCGTTTCACAGGTCACTTCTTTTCAACACCTGGAAATGTCCCCTTTGCCATAAAAAGCGGACTTAGGTATACGGTATTTAAAAATATTTTAATATTAAAAATATAGGAAAGTTGTTTTCGTGCTATTGTTTTTTTACAGATTCTGAGATAAGGTGCCATCCTGTAATAAACGATTGAAACTATTGCGCTTAGTGCAGTTTTCTTTATAGTTGTGTGCAGATTGCTCAGGATAACGGTTCTATTTTGTTCTGGTAATCAGTCTCTCTAATATACACAATTTGTAACCGGTGATGTTTGTAGGGGATTATTGGTTAACCTGGCGACCCCCTTTGGTATTCTGTATCGATTAAATACGTATAAAACACCAAGGGGAGTTACAGTTGATTGAGCACCTTTAGAATTACGGGTTTAACATAGCCATCGATTAAATTTAAACCCCGAGTCTTCCATAAGGAAGTGTTAATCGTTTGTCATTAAAAAGTTAAAACCTGTAAGTTCTCTGTCACAATTGGTAGCTGGAAGTTTTTTGAAAGCCCTTTTCAATGAGTCCAAGTTTATTAAAATTTGTATTAGATATTGTGGTACTTGGTTTTCCGTCTAGATAGTAAATTTGAAGTCTGTATCTGGCATTTTCATAGATCAATCAACCAGCTATCGTAAATACAAACAGCCTGATACTTTCCGCCACTGCAAATCTAATTTCAACGGCATTTGTTGCTTTGGTGATTGTATTCTGAACGCCTGAATTAACCATTTTTGAGCATTGGCTCTGTGGTTAGTAGACACTTTATGCCCAGAGTCTTTGCGTAATAGCGGAATCAGTAATGGATTTATACGACTTTTGATCTGAACAGCTCATACAGTCGTAACGAAGTATAAAATTGAATTGAATCTGGACGAACATTCACGTCCGGTTAATAATTTCAGCTCCAATCACAAGACGCGCTTAAAATGTGTTCTCTTCCTTACCGCAAATTGAAAGGAAACCGGTCCGCGTTCTCTCAGCTCGAATAAAAGGATTCACGTTATTGTTAGAGTTTTGTCACGATTTTGAAACAGTTCGATTTGCCAACAAAGAATACGGCGAATGAAATTACAGCAAATTTAATTTGCGTCGATGAAGATCTCTCAGCGAAATATCGATTAGAATTTTAAAAAGTCAGTTTTTAGTTGACACACTTTAACCCTACTTTTCATGTAGTGTTTGTACAGGGTGAGACATATAAACAAATGTTTTAAAGATTGTTAGGATCCACAATTAAAGAGTTTTTTATAAAGTTTATAGAAAACCTACCCACACAGAACGATATCTCAATAAATTATCTAATCACCATCCTAGACAGAAAATGGGGGTAATAAAAACCTTAACGACAAGTGCAATTCGCATTAACGAACCCAGGTACCTGCGTGAAGAAATAGCACCCTTAACCGATTCTTTGAAAAACAATGGATATACAACCGCCAAAATCCAAAAGGGCATGAAAACAAGACCTAAGAAAACAGATACAACACAGGAACCTAAAGGCGGAGTATCATTTCCATATATTCAGAACGTCACTGACAGAATCGGAAAACATTTAGAACGACACAATGTTCGAGTCTTCTTTAGGCCAACCACCACAATCCTGCTCCTGTGGTTTTGTATATATAGGCACCACAAAGAGGAGTATCGGAACAAGGCTTACAGAACATAAAAGAAATTGCCGACTGGGACATACGGAGAAGTCAGCAGTGTCAAGCGGAAACTATCTTCTAGTTATTCGTCCTTAGAAAAATTAGGGAGAGCCTAGACCAAAATGCCCTAATGCCCTTATTTCATTCCCACATATCGTATGGCACAATATTATGGGGAAACTCTGTCAATGCAGAAAAGGGCTATAAGAATTCTTGCTGGGGCTAAGTACAATGGATACTATAATATATATATATATATATATATATATATATATATATATATATATATATATATATATATATATATATATATATATATATATATATATATATATATATATATATATATATATATATATATATATATATATATATATATATATGATGACACTATACTCCGGGATATCATCCGTTCGCTCGTTGAACTCCGACTGGAATCCTGCAAATCCTGCATCCGACTGGAATCCTGCAGAAGTTTCGCCAAAATCTCACTTGGCATCTTCAATGCTCGCGCTCCGAAAACACTTCGAACACTGTTTTCGGAGCGCGAGCATTGAAGATGCCAAGTGAGATTTTGGCGAAACGTCTGCAGGATTCCAGTCGGATGCAGGATTTGCAGGATTCCAGTCAGATGCAGGATTCCAGTCGGAGTTCAACGAGCGAACGGATGATATCCCGGAGTATAGTGTCATCACATTTTTCCATCCGTGAATCAATACGTGAGAATATATATATATATATATATATATATATATATATATATATATATATATATATATATATATATATATATATATATATATATATATATATATATATATATATATATATATATATATATATATATATATATATATATATATATATATATATATATATATATAAAGACGACACTGCCCTGTATCTATATCTTCCACAATCTTTTAGAACTGGACGAGTACTCCAACAAAGTAAAAAAACTAAATTAAAATCCGTGGCTTACTGAAATGTGTGAAGATCTTAGCATATTATCTTGCACTTTCTGTACGATTTTTATACTCCGTGTTGGTGTTGTTGACCTTTACATTTGTTATTGTTCACTATTGTGTTATTTATAAAATAAGGTTTTTTTTACACCTTCATAATTTTAACATTTTGTTTTTGTATCTCACCTTATATTGACAGGCTGCAATTGTATTATTATTGTACAATATGTGGTTAATAAATTCTTCCAAAAGAATTCTTCTTCTTTTGGATTTAAGCAAGTTCGACTCAACAAAAACCGAAGCAGGATGAATCCAGAAGTTTTGTAAATAGTATTACAGTAGCCTGTGGAAGTTTCATTGAAAAATTAAGCGTGTTTCATTTGTTATTCTTATTTTTTTTTAAACGGTGACGCAAAGTATTCATCTATAGAATAAACGCAATATTTTAATAATTAATTAATTAATTAATATAATTATTATGTTTTTGTATCTAGCAAAATGTAACATTCTGAATTTCGACGGAACATAATTGAAGAGTTCCAGGTTAATAAGTTTTTGTCAGATACGGCTAGACGACAAAGTAGAATTCTTACTCAGTTCTTGTCTGGCGATATCAGAATTTAGAGTTAACAAATCTCCGGCCATTATACCTAATGGCTCTCTTTTGTGGGCGAAAGATAAAACTGGCATACCATACTCAAGTAATCCGCGGTTAAACAGTCAATGATATGGAGAATTGGTTGTTTATGATGGTTGAAAGTCACTGTTTGATCAACATGCCATTAAAGAAACGGAGATGTGAGATCTTTGCTACTTGATCGATTGTATCGTCGATCCGATTATAACTTTCTGACCAAGAGGTGGCGCCACTAGGTCTACTTTTGGTGCAGCGTCTTACAGTATCATTCCTACCGAACTTGCATGTAGAGTTCCAGCCTAATCGCTACCTTATTTTGCGTTTGAAGGTTTTACGCCAAAACAAATTAAAGAAGAGATGTACTCAACACCAGGAGACTTCTCCCAGCCATATTCAACTATTAAGCAGTGGGTTTCTGAATTGAAAATGGGTTGTGTGAGCACCGTTGACGAGCCCGTTGAGAAAATCTTAGAAATGAGAGAAAACTGAGTGGAAAAAACATTTCTATCGACAAATAGGCGATTTTTTGGGTTGATTCATAACTATTGCTGAGATTTGGGACCAACACTACACTACTGACAATAAGGAACATTTTAGGTTGCAAATGGGAAACCAACTCCAAAGGAGGCTAAAACAATTTTATCGGCAAATAGTTTTTGGCCACTGTAAGACTATCCACTCAAAATCCACGAATTGAAGTTTGAATTGATGCAGCAACCTCCCTACTCTCCAGATTAAGCCACCAGAGACTACTACCTGCTTCCTAACCTCAAAAAGTGGTTTGGCGGTAAAAGATTTAAGAGTCACGAAAAAGTTATCGAAACTGTAAATCAGTGTTTTGAAGAGATTGACTGGTGTAACTGGAGGTTGTGTTGAAAAATTAAACAACTATTTTTTAATTATCGTTTTTCTTGGCCACCCTCGTACAATTCAAAGCGTTTTTTGTTTCTATACATTTTTTCATATTGTCCGTTGTATATAAAAATGATTGTTCAATAAAAAAGCTCAATTAATTTAGTAAACTCTATTGTATATAAAAACTCATAAATGATTTTAATATTATCAAAATATGCATAGTTAAATAAAAAAAAGAAAATATTGACACTGTCTTTGGCAATCAGAGTTTCATAATTATTTCAGCCAAGTGAAAGTTAAAGATAGAAGAATGCCACGGTGGAATGTTTAATAATTATCTTCGAAGCCCGAAAAAATATATTGTCCGGCAAAGTGCGTGGGACAATTATTATCGGACTATGTGAAAACGAAAGTGCACATCGCGTCCGACAGGCCATTAATTTCGGGATTAGAACTACAGGGTGTGGCAAAAAGGTAGTGGTTGCTCGGTTTGTAAAACAGTTTGATGTTGGTCGGCATGGCGCGGTTCCGGATGGAAAAAACAATTCGTCGGTGCGTCGGTGGGTTTTACACTTCAGGGAAACAGGTTCTGCGCTTAACTGAAAATCTACTGGCCGACCAAGAACAGTGAGAACACCGGAAATTGTGAATGCATTAAGCATTTCCGTACAACAGTTTCCAAGGCGTTCAGCTCGTAAGCATGCAGCTGCTTTGGGAATTCCCGATAGAAGTGTTCGAAGAATTTTACACAATTCACTCTAAATGCATCCGTACAAAATGATGGTAGTGCAGGAATGAAGCGCAAGAGATTTTGAAACCCGTACAAATTTATGCCGGGATATTCTTCAAAACATTCCCAGATGCGCTGTATTCATGTTTAGCGATGAAGCTCATTTTCACCACTCGGGTGCGGTAAATAACCAAAATTTCCGTTATTGGTCAGCAAATAGTCCACAGGAACTTCATGAGCGACCTCTTTACAGTCCAAAAGTCACCGTCTGGTGTGCAAGATGGAATAACGGTAGCAATCAATGGAGATCGACATTTTGTTATGCTTAACAATTTCCTGCGTCCAAAAGTGAACGAGTTAAACAACGATCAAAGAGAACATCTTTTGTTTCAGCAGGATGGTGCTACATCGCACACAACGCGTCGTTCAAGTGCACGGTGTGATCTTGTCTGGCCGCCACGTTCGCCTGATTTGTCGCCTTGCGACTTTTTTGTTTGGGTCTTTGGGGTTACCTGAGAGCGAGAGTTGTCACACATCGTCCGCGGACTTTGGAAGAATTAAAGGCAGCCATAAGACAAGAAACTGCCTAAATTCCCCAAGAAATGATCCATCGGGTAATGATGCGCTTCCGCGAGAACCTACAAGAGTGCATCGACAATAACGGCAGTCATTTAAAAGACATCATTTTTAAAAAATAACGTTCCTAAATGGCATTAAATGTACATTTCAGAAATAATTTAAAAAAAATGTTTGCTTTATGTAGTTTGGTTTTTATTAACATCCCAAACGGTACCTATCATTTTGCCGCACCCTGTATTGTGGCGCTTACGTGGAATTTGCGCGTGGATTAGTTAGACGTTAGAAATCGCGTTTAAATCGGATTTAATGATTGCCAAATCTAATAAATAGAAAATAGGAACAAAAATTTACGATGGGTCTGATACGTTCGTTGGAGCAACAACAGCTTTTGGTTGATGATGGTTGATGGTTCTTATGGATTTTAAGCAGAGTCCAGACAAAATCTGCTATTTGGCAACTTACTGCGCTCACTTACTAGTGCTATAGGAATAATCTCAATCTTTGCCGCGTTGGCTTTTGACGGACCCACCCCGATAAAACTCTAACGATGTTATTACCTATAATTTTAATTTTAAGAGGAATCAGTGGCGTACCATCAACGGCCCGTAAAATAGACTGGCAAAATTCTGTACGCCCGCCAATTGTGCATAAAAAATAGAATAATAAAATTTTAATTCGCTGTAACTTTTTGGTTTTTAGACATTGAGTGAAAACTCCCCATAGCGAAAACTGTATAACGTAAAACTCTGTATTACGAACAAAATTTGTTGTACTATTAGGTCTCCATACAAAGCTATGTATTAATCCACTCTGTATAATGAACTTCTCACTCTCTATATCGAAAGAAAAAAGGGCACATGAGGTAATAATGTAACGAATGTATGCCGACATGTAATTAATAGAGTCTCTTACCTTCTCAGAATTCCTTACCCCAATAATCTAATTACCGAGAACTTGGTCGTCCTAAGTGTTTTTCTCGTAATAAGCAATTACGTTAAAGCCTTTATCCGTATGTATAAAAGCACACCATTCTTTCAATCAGTTCTAATTTGACTTAATAAATAAATAAAAAAAATAAAATTTTATCTCTATAGTCACTTTAATTCGGGAGGGGGAACGGGGAGAAAAGAAAAGTGATGTGGGACGTCGATACGGACTTACACCGTCGACTGTATCCACGATTTGGAAGAGCAAAGTAAAAATCATTCAGGCTGAAGCGGCAGGCAGTTCTGGTAAAAAACTAAGAAAGCCAAAATTTGAAGATTTGGATCGGGCAGTGGTTCCAACAGCAACGTCTTAAAAATGTATCACTCTCTGGACCTATCGTAAAACTAAAAGCAGAAAAGTTTGATGAGTAGCTTGGCATTATCGATTTCAAGGCTTCGAAAGGATGGTTGGGAAAGTTCAAAGAGAGACATGGTATAAATTATGAAGGATTAGTAGCGAAGCCCGTGATGTCGACAGAAACGTCCTTAACGGTTGACTGGAGAAGACGTGGCCAAAGTTAGCAGAAAATACCCTGCTGACGACATTTTTATTGCTGGTATTTTTTACAAAATGACGCCAGATAAAACTCCTAAATTTCGAAGCGAAAAGTGTGTGGGTGGAGAACTCAACTAACTCACGATGTCTTAAGAACATCAAGCATTTGCCGGTCACTTACGAGGCAAACAAGTCTGCATGGATGACATCGTAAATTTTTGAAGAGGAGATACGGAAATGCGATTCAGAGTTAAAGCGGAGGAAAATATTACTTCTCTTTAGATAACTGCCCTGCACATTATAATATTCCAAATCTACGGAATATTGAATTGGCACTTCTTCCAGCTAAAACAACAGCCTATCGACCAGAGCGTAATAAAAAGTCTTAAGAGTCGATACAGGAAAAACGTTTTAATGGAAATGATCGAGTCCGAAGACAAATTTTCCATTAATATGCTAGATGCAGTCAACTTTATTAGTAAAGCTTGGAAAGAGGCCACAGCAGAAACAATTCAACACTCCTATCGTCATGCAGGACTTATTACCGAGACAGAATGCGAACAGGACCTGGAAGATGATCAGCTCCTAAGCGGGTGGATAAAACAGTTTTAAACAACAATTAAAAGTGAGGAGTTGCGAAATTTTATGGTGATAGATCAGGATTTGCCTACAACAGCAGAAGTGATAGAGGAAGCCATATTACAACAAGCAAGAAAGGGTGAGGAAGAGCACCAAAAGGAAGAAGAAGATGTAGTTCCGCTGTTCCCTATCCAAGCACTATCCTATCCACATGTAAAGAAAAATTTTAATTTGTAAGGAGGGGCACCGTCGTGCTGCCATATAATCGGCGCTGATATATTTAGGGGTAAACCTTTTATATATTGTTCTATTTGGTGCAAATAATGATCTCCAGTTTACTTTTGATCTATAAATATCGGACACAAAATATGTTCATAGATATAAGAAAGTGATCAATTGCTTTTGAATGGGATTATCCAAGGGTGGTCATTAACATACAATGAAACAAGATTATTTCCTAAAATTTCGGAATTTAAATTCAGGTAAAATTGTGGTCCGTAATAGAAAATAATTATATACCTACCTCTGTTTAATATTCTTTGGTTTGGTATACTACTTAGTTTAAGCTTTTTAGTAATCATTCTTATTTCGTGTGTAATACAGCATGTGTTGAATCGTGTGCGAATTATGCAAAATATGTGCGAGTCTAGTGTATCTGAGGAGATGTTCCCGCACAAATTTAGAAAACACTATTCTATTGAGACTAAGGAAGTTATAAACAATGTTTATTTGACTCTCATTGAACGTGGTGCCAGCAAGTAAGCATCTTTAGAAGAAACGGCCACATTGACGAAAATTTCAACATCAACTGTATGGAAAATTGTGAATAATCCCATTTCAGCGAGGAAACAAAGAAGCGATGCTGACATTTTCTCGAGTGTAGATGAAATTGATCAAGATATAATACGGCGTAAAATTTACCAGCTATACGAGGAACAAAGCGTGCCTACATTAGATATCTTAATTAAATGTGGCAGAACTACCTTATGGAACTGTATTCAACACATGAGTTTTAGATTTAAAAGAATTGACAAAAGGCAAGTTTTAATGGAATCTTTTAGAATTCGGAAATGGCGGCTGGAATATCTAGAAAAAATTAGGATTTACAGAGAACAACAAAGGCCAATTATTTACTTGGATGAAACCTGATTCGACACTTATGATACCCCGCCATCAAAAGGAGGTAAAGGAATAACTATTTTGCATGCCGGCTCTAAAGATGGTTGGATTACAAATGGACTTTCTCTGTCTGCGAAAAATATTAAAGATTCTTTTCTTGATTACCATGAAGACACCACCGCTGATTTATTTGAAAATTGGTTTAAAAACAAACTAGTTCCAAACATTCCTCCGAAGTTTTTAACATCCCACACAAAGTGGGGCAAATTCTGTTAAACATATAGAAAAACCAGAACAATCGTATATCCATATTGCAAATAATATAGAAAAAATAATAATCACAATAGGTGATGATAGCGATAGTGATACCGATATATTATGTGAATAATTTTAAGTAATTTAAGTAGGTAATAAAAATAATTTGTAATTTTATTTTAGATTTAAACATAAATACATACACAAATAAATATTGTTTATTATCTTTCCTAACAAAACCCCAAATAATTAAATTCTAAGCAAAATATGCATCTGTTCGGCCATATTTCATTCTAACAGCTTTCCCGGGTCTTTCCTTAATTCTTATCAGTTAGTCACTTCCTTATATCTATGAACAGACTTTACCCCTGGGTTTTTATTTCTTGTATTTGTCTAGGATTATTCAAAGACCAATATCGCGTATTTTGTCTATTACAAAACTTTTCTGTAGTAAACGAACTTTCATCAGTCCATAAAATGTTTTTCAAAAACTTATTATTCTTATTATGTCTATTTAAAAAATCCACACCAAACTGCATCCTTCTTTGACATTGTTCTGCACTTAATTTTTGAGTTTTACGAAATTTAAATGCATTTTATTTATATTCTTTCAAAACTGAGTGGATTGATCCCCGAGAAATACCTGTTTCTTCATATACTCTAGTAATACAGGAAACTGAATGATCTTCATAGAATCCTAATGTGTTTGCCTTATTTTCTTCATTTAAAACATTGTGATTCCGGCATATCTTTTTAGTATTTAATACGTTACCGTTTTCTGCAAATTTCTTGGCCAGCCTTGGAAATATGTTTTCAAGGCCGGCGCTCCGGATAAAGTCTAATATACTGACGACGAACCGCGGTTGCACTTTTATTATTCAGAAAGTATACTTGAAGCGCATCACTCCCTTCACGGGCGCTAAATTCGCGAAAAATCATTGCTTACTGATATGTCAAGCATTAACATATTTTTATTTGTCAGTCAAGGCACTCTTTGAAATTATATAAAAATTTAATATTTTTGCTGATTTGTCAAAAACGAGCGGACTAAAATATAAAGCGTGTTACGTCATTGTTATCGGAATAAGATATCCTGTTAAACACGTATAATATACAGGGTGTTCCATTTAAAAATATATGATGTAGGCTTATATGTTTCGTTTAATACGTCACTTGGAGAAAATCTTGGCCACTGACCCAACATTCCGTTTTTTTTTGTTTACCTCGACATTTCTAAAAACAATAAAGCTACAGCCAATTAAAATGTTATCAAGATAAATTTAATGCACTGCACATGCGCAAATGAAGTGGAATTGCAGCTATTAGAAGAATATATTTTATTTTTGAAAACTTCATCACCCTGCATCTCAAAAGTCCCATATGGTTCGGACGATAAAAAACGAATTATGTTGCAAAACGTCATGCTAAAATACGATCCACCGGTTCCTGCATTCAAAAAATATTCTGGCACACCGCAGAGGCGGTTTCGCGGCTGTCAAGCCGACAACCTTGATCGGATAGCGGCGGTAAGTTTCATTCTCGATTCAGTTTTGTCGTTGGTATTTGTTTATTATTCGCAATGAACTCAAAAGAAACAGATTGTCGCAGTAATTTACTGTTACTTTCGCGCAACGCTCCCTCGATTGTAACACGCCTTGGATATTCGCGGGTTCTCGACTAGAACGGATACTGTGCATGTGTCATACACGATATCAACTTTGATATTTTAAATGGGACTCCTAAACGTGCCATCCAAGATACATTTTGTAGTTGAAATAGTTTCAGATGCGTTTTATCACAGCTTCCAGATGCTCTGTATTTATTTTGTTTGGATTTCACCCTGTGTTTCAAAAACCAAGAGGGCCGTGATAGTTTTGTTGCCGGCATCTTTATTTTCACACAAAAGTGGCGCAGCGTCGCTCAAACCCCAACTTTCTATCTCAAAAATAACCGAGATAATTCTGTATTTCGGAACTAGAACATCGAAGATACATTTTGTAGTTGAAATAGTTTCAGATGCGTTTTATCACAGTTTTAACATGCTCTGTATCTATTTTATTTGGATTTCAACCTGTATCTCAAAAATCAAGAGGACCTTCTATCTTAAAAATAATCGAGATACCCTATAAACTAACCAAAATGGGATACCCACTACTCCATATAATTAAAACTCAGTGTAATCATGTAGAGTCTGTCTCAATATTTATATTAATTAGAGAACAGAACATTGGGACGGACTCTTAAAAGTTTTGGTGTATTGCGACCAGAAATATAGTGCTTTTACAACCGACCCTGCAGCAATAATAAATAATAAATGCACTATATTTTTGGTTGCATTATAATAACTTTGACAATGACGTTAAATATATACAATAAATTATTCATGGCTAGGAAAATCTATACATAATTACGTTTTCATTCTAAATGTCCAAAGACAACGTAAAACCATTAAACCACTTACTAATTTAATTAATATGTATTTATAATTTATATAATTACAATTCTACAGTACGCAATAGAATATGGAAAGTGGGCACGCAAATAATGTTTTGAAAGTGATAGGTCTATTCGTTTCTTATGAGAATCATTTCCCGATTTATCAGGTGTTTAGGGTGTGTGATTTTTATAAATACACGTGTTATGATGACGTACAATGAAAGTTGACTCAAACTGTGATTATTTACCAAATAAATAAATATATATAATAAATAAAAAAATCGTCACTGGATCAGGCAAGTTCATCGCATGTATCGCGGATCAGCTTTTTATTTCCAAAAGCCGGTTCACGTCTTTTTTGTTATCTTGTGTTTAGTATCGAAAAGAAAGTTTTGATATCTTACATACAAAACACCCAAAGTTTTTCTTTTGCTGAGATTCGCGGTGTTCATAGAAAATTTAGTCACTAGTTTTAAACCAATATAATATTGTAATCAGCTTAAAGTTTTTTAGTTTTTAAAATTCAAAAGGTATATCAAATAAAATGTAAATTCTTCAATAAAGAAAAACAAATAGGATTTTTTGTTTAAACTAGTGGAAACCTGAATACTGATTTTAAAGCATATTGGCACTAATAAGTTAAAATGTTCTTTATTTTATATAGATAGTTTTACGGGTTGCACGGTTTCACGATTTTAATATTATTTTTGCGTCGCTTCCATCATTATCGTGTAAAGCACACTAAGCGCAAATACAAATTCGCGTAGGTTAAATACAAACAAACCTTTACAAGAGCCAAAAATAAACGTAAATAATATAATTTTCGGCCTATGACCTGAGAATCGATCGAAAAGCAGCGGTATGCGTCACTCTCATCATGTGAACGCACTATACACCCTTTTTGACCCTATAAGTCTCTTATAAACGTTCCTATCGCGTTTGCAGCGATATCGGTATTTTATAAAAGTGTAATTCCGTTCTTGGGGCGTGTACCAAAGCAGAAAATTGTTGGTTACCACGAGGTCGCTCGTAAATTAATGTCATATCGAATACGCGTCTTCCGAAATGAATTCCCGAGAGCGCCTGGCGAAAATTTATTAAGGTGCAGTCGGAATTGAATATGGAACACCCTCATTCCGTTTCGTTCGAGACGCGTCGACCTTGCCTTGGCGTTTTTGAAATACGAGGCCTGTAAATTAAGTAATGAAATCTGGCAACATTGCAGGTGAACATGTGATCTGCCTTCAGTTCGTAAAAAGTGTAAATACAAAAGTTTGAAGATTTTTGCTCTATTATCTTATGCAAATGTCATAACAAACGACGATTTCTATATATATATATATATATATATATATATATATATATATATATATATATATATATATATATATATATATATATATATATATATATATATATATATATATATATATATATATATATATATATATATATATATATATTTATATATATATTAGCTTAAATCGCAGATCTTTTTTTTCTTGATTTCAAAAACAGGTACAGTGAAAACTCCCTATAGCAAAACTCTGTATTACGAACAAAGTTTGTTGTACAATTAGGTCTCCATCTATGTATTAATCCACTCTGTATAACGAATTTCTCACTCTCTATACCGGAAGTATTCACTTAGTGAATACGGCGAGCATGGTGAGTAAGCGAAAAATGTTATCTCTAGATGATAAAGTTGCTTTAATTCGATAGATAGAACGGAGAGAAAAGACAAGTGATGTGGGACGTCGATACGGACTTACACCGTCGACTGTATCCACGATATGGAAGTGCAAAGAAAAAATCATTCATGCTGAAGCTGCAGGCAGTTCTAGTAAAAATCTAAAGGCCCCCACAGACGTCGTTCTTTTTTAGCAATTTTGCCCGCACGGTTAAAACCGTGCGGATTAGTTGGTCAGTGTGTGGCCAAAAACTGTCCTTTTTGCTGGCGTTCAAAAATATCTGCTACTGCTTGATTTTAACCGTCCGTTTTAAACGCGTTCGTTCAAGTCTGTCAGTGTTTGGTGGGAAAACAGTTAAGAAGGACAGTTTTTATCAGTGTCGACTCACTTATTATACACAGCAATAATTAGTGTTAGTTTTGAGTAGTAATTTTAAAATTGTATTGTTGAATAAAAATATATTGCTGTAGTTTTTAGAATGACTGACTCAAGAAATTACAACAAGCAATTCATAATTGAGTTCATAGAACTGTATAGAAGCTATCAGTGCCCGTGGAAGGTTAAATCTACGGAGTATTCTGATAGAGATAAAAAAAATAAAGTTTACGAAGATATGATAAAAAAAGTACAAAAAGTAGATAACTCTGCAACAAGAGATTCCGTGAAAAAGAGAATTGACTCTTTACGTGGCTGCTTCCGTAAGGAATTGAAAAAAGTATAAGCCACACTTGTGGTACTACGAATATCTATTATTCCTTACAGACCAAGAAACACCGAGGAGCACAGTTACTAATATTGGTGACGAAGCAAGAAGCAATGAGGTAAGTATTACAAAAGGTTCTATTAAATGTTGAAAATTCCAAAATAAACTTAACGATCAAAAAGCCACCTCATTTTATAAATGAGCCATGTAGCCATGTAAACAACATTGTTCAAGCATATTTGAACATATTTTCTTACCTTTAAGTAATGGTGTTTTAAAACAGAATATATGGCACTGCACGTTTCTGGTATAATTTGCCCTAGGGCTTGGGGTGATATAGCCACTGAAAATTTTAGATCTGCGTAACTTCTTCCCGTAGCAAGAAATCTTAGTGTGGCGGTGAGACGTTCAAGTGGTAAAATACTTAGTCTCATTACGGTATTTTGTTTTTCTATCAGTGGTGCTACTAAAGAGAGCAGTTCCAAATACGTTTCTTTGTCCATCCGCAGGTAATTAAACCAATCTCCCGGTTCTAGTCGTAATTCATTCAAAATGTTAACATGTGAAAATTGTCTTCGCTTGAGTAACCATTCTTTAACCTATTTGGAACGTTGTTTCTTTGAATATTTTATTTTAATAGCAACGGGGGCCGCCACTGCAAACGTCGTCGTAAAATCACCAATGATTTTTGCCCGCAATTTCAAACAAACTGAACGAAACATACAAAACAACGCGTATGTGTGGGGAGAAGTCGTTGTTCGTGTTTAACCGTGCTGTTTGACCCGTACGGGTAAAATTGCTAAAAAAGAAGACGTCTGTGGGGGCCTTAAGAAAGCCAAAATTTGAAGAGTTGGATCGCGCAATGTTGCCGTGGGTCCAACAGCAACGTCTTAAAAATATACTACCCTCTGGACCTATCTCTATTAGTGGAAAAAGTGCATGTTTTGCACAGGGTGGTTCATTAGTAAAGGACGCCGGCCATATCTCAGGAACCCTTAGTAATACAACTTTGAAAAAGAAATTGTAGGAAATATGTCAAAAGAAAGTGCTGGAAATTAATTTTACTTTTTACCCTTTTCTCCAATATTGAAAATACATGTGATACAGTGAAAACTCCCTATAGCGCAACTATTAGGTCTCCATACAAAGCTATGTATTAATCCACTCTGTATAACAAATTTATCACTCTCTATACCGAAAGAAAAAAGGGCACATCAAGTAACAAAGCAAGGAATGTAAGCCGATTTGTAATTAATAGAGTCTCTTACCTTCTCAGAATTCCTTACCCCAATAATCTAATTACCGAGAACCTAAGTATTTTTCTCGTACTAAGCGATTATGTTAATTATTTTATCGGTATGTATAAAAGCACACTATTGTTCCAATCAGTTCTAATTTGACTTAGTGAATAAATAAAAAAAAATTATCTCTAAATGATAAAGTTGCTTTAATTCGGGAGATAGAACGGGGAGAAAAGAAAAGTGATGTGGGACGTCGATACGGTCTTACACCGTCGACTGTATCTACGATTTGGAAGTGCAAAGAAAAAATCATTCGGGCTGAAGCGGCAGGCAGTTCTAGTAAAAAACTAAGAAAGCCAAAATTTGAAGATTCGGATCGGGCAGTGGTTCCAACAGCAACGTCTTAAAAATGTACCACTCTCTGAACCTATCGTAAAACTAAAAGCAGAAAAGTTTGTTGAACAGCTTGGCATTATCGATTTCAAAGCTTCGGATGGATGATTGGGGAAGTTCAAAAGAGGCATGATATAAATTATGGACAGCTTTAAATTCAACAAGAATTTATACGGCTGTTATCTGAAACCACGAATATCCCAAAAAGTAAGAAAAATTTAAATATAAGATAAATTACAAATTTATCCTATTTTTTCCCTAGAATTGATATCTGAATAAAAATATTTTAATAAAATTTTGTAAATTGGCCAAAACGGTACCACCTATTTGGGACACCCTGTATAACAAACAACAAACTAATTTTCTAACAATTTTCGTTGCAATACCTGCAACAGTAGCGTCACAACACAATTTTATATTGGGCAAAGTCTGAAAAAAAAACATAACTTCAATTTCTGCCTAAACTATGCAAAATAATAATAATAATAATATGCTTTATTCAGGTATTTCGACAAGGAAAATTACAAAATTACAAAATTACAGGAATTTTTTAAGAAAGTGTAACCATCATTTTTAGCGTAAGTCATTCTCCATTAACGTCTCGTAAATAACCCTGTATATGTATCTTATTTTTTGAATAGAAAAATCTTCTCAGTCTGATATACCACAGATGGCGGCCGCCGCCATGTCCGTTAATGAGAACGACCCGCGACCGATCAGTCCGTTAATATATTAGTCAATAAAACCGTTAGACTTTTCTGACGGAAGGAAGCGCCTTGTCGCAATTGATACTTGTCGATAAATTCCCATTTTAATGTAACTTAATTTCCCATCCGTCTTAACTCGGGCAGAAACAATGTCAAGTTTATTTAAAGCCAATTAATCATATGTGAAACACTGTTGCGAGGAGCCATTGACTCGCGGCGTGCTAATAGCATGTTTAATCAAGCATTTAATGCTCATTGGAATAATTATCTTAGAGATCGTGAGAGTTCGACGGCGGTAATGCGTGGGCCGCGTTCCTTCTTTACAGTTCGACATTCTAAATCAGTTTCTCGCGGTTTTTCTAAGACAATTGGGCCGAATCGTATTCGATTTTCTGCATATTAGCAAGAATGGTTATGAATGGGGAGCGGAGAAATACTACTACTACATACTACAGTCCGTAGAGCACAGTTCTTTTTGGCTAACATCTTCACGTCGGGTCAAAACCATAATCATTGGATTTCTCGCCGGCCATATCTCAGGAACCGTTAGTCCTACAACTAAAATATATATTTAAATTTAAGTAAATCGACCGAGAGAAACAGCTGGAAATAATTTTCTGGTTCATAAATTGATCGTCAGGGGGCGTAACATATAGAAAAAACAGGTTTTCTCCAAAATATTCCAAAGTAACCTATATCAAAATTAGTTTCAACGTAATATACTCTAGATAAGGAAACTGTTTTGTTTGAACTGTTTTTTAAGGGTTAAGGGTCAAATATTGGTTTAAAAAAAGTTGAATAACTTTTTTTTGGCTAATCCGCTTTCGACGAACTTAGTTTAGTTTTAAAGAATATTTATAGGCTCTTCCACTGGCATGTTAATATCACGACATTAATTCTTTTGCGAGTTGGTAGGAGACGCCTCATGTCAAAAACACCTTTTTTTATGATTTTCTCGATAATTTTATTCAAAATGAAAGAGCGTAAAAAAGAACAAAAACTAGTCGAAACGGCATGGCAATATCTTTTTTCCCCTTTGAGATATAAATGAAAATGTGTTTATTAAACATATTTTCCAACAGTACTATAGCAGAGAACACAGACGTGATGCTTATATTTTTTACTAGAGTTAAATTTGATCTTGTCCTAATTTAATAATCGCCAATAATCAACAATAGTTAAAAAAATGAATCGTCCATATAATTTATTAATATACAGTCGAAACTCTATATAGCGAATTGAAGGGACTGAGGACAATACGCATATGTGTTCTGTAATATTTAATTATTTTATATACATATTTTAACATCTACTTAGCAACATTTTATATAAATGCGCATACGCATCTCGTACTTTGGCTTGTATTTTCCCCGTTTCTTCGAGAGGGGCATCTTCCCTAGCAGCTTAACTGTATATAGGGCTTGTTGAATGGTTGGTGGTGGTCCCAGATCAACTTCTTCATCTTCTTCTTCCTCTTGGTGCTCTTCCTCGTCCTCCCTTGCTTGTTGTAATATGGCTTTCTCTGTCAAGTTTGCTGTTGTAAGCAAATCCTGATCTATCAACATAAAATCTTGCAACTTGTAAACGTAATTGTTGTTTGAAACTGTTTTATCCACTCGCTTAGTGGCTGACCATCTTTCAAGTCATGTTCGCATTCTGTCCCGGTAATAAGTCCTGCATGACGATAGGAGTGTGGAATTGTTTCTGCTGTCACCTCTTTCTAAGCTTTACTAATAAAGTTGACTGCATCTAGCATATTAATGGAAAATTTGTCTTCGGACTCGATCATTTCCCTTAAAACGTTTTTCCTGTATAGATTCTTTTAAAACTTTTTATTACGCTCTGGTCCATTACTAATAAATACAGTTGTTGTTTTGGCTGGAAGAAATGCCAATTCAATATTCCGTAGATTTGGGATATGGGGATGTGAAGGGCAGTTATCTACGAGAAGTAATATTTTCCTGCCCTTTAATTCTGCATCCCATTTCCGTATCTCCTCTTCAAAAATTTGTGATGTCATCCATGCAGATTTTTGTAAGTGAGCAGTAAATGTTTGATGTTCTTATAACATCGTGGGTTAGTCGATTTTCCATTCACGACTAGGTTTCTTTTTTTGCTCCCACTCATATTGGCAGCTACTAACACTGTTATACGTTCTTTAGGAAGTTTTCCACCCACACACTTTTCGCTTCGAAATTTAAGAGTTTTATCTGGCGTCATTTTGTAAAAAATACCAGCATTAAAAATGCCGCTTCAGTCCGAATGATTTTTTCTTTGCACTTCCAAATCGCAGTCGACGCTGTAAGACCGTATCGACGTCCCACATCACTTTTCTTTTCTCCCCGTTCTATCTCCCGAATTAAAGCAACTCTATCATTTAGAGATAATTTTTTTTTATTTATTCACTAAGTCAAATTAGAACTGATTGGAACAATGGTGTGCTTTTATACATACCGATAAAGGAATTAACATAATCGCTTAGTACGAGAAAAATACTTAGGTTCTCGGTAATTAGATTATTGGGGTAAGGAATTCTGAGAAGGTAAGAGACTCTATTAATTACAAGTCGGCTTACATTCCTTGCTTTGTTACTTGATGTGCCCTTTTTTCTTTTGGTATAGAGAGTGATAAATTTGTTATACAGAGTGGATTAATACATAGCTTTGTATGGAGACCTAATAGTTGCGCTATAGGGAGTTTTAACTGTATCACATGTATTTTCAATATTGGAGAAAAGGGTAAAAAGTAAAATTAATTTCCAGCACTTTCTTTTGACATATTTCCTACAATTTCTTTTTCAAAGTTGTATTACTAAGGGTTCCTGAGACATGGCCGGCGTCCTTTACTAATGAACCACCCTGTGCAAAACATGCACTTTTTCCACTAATAGAGAAATTGCATTTTATAAGTTTATTACATTACAACAAACTAAAAGTGGGAGAACATTGTTTTTATCTTGCGGCTGACAAAACAACAAAATCAGTGAATACAATGATTATCGAAAAGTTCGACGATATATCGCTTTTACAACCCTTTATGGTTTTGACTTCGGAAAGAGTCCCCGTCGTGAAGCGGAAGGGACCGTTCTTTTCAGGACCACAAGCCAGGGCCGTATTTAAGATGGTAGCCGACAGGGACTGTGCCCTATGGACTGTTGTATTTTAAGAGTAGGGAAATTTTCTTTGATTCAACTGTGCTTTTTATAAATCTTTCTAAAACTGCTCCTACTTGAGGTAGTTCGATTTCAAGTTAAATTTTGCCCTTTAGATAGGTTGATCTATAATTAAAACAAATTAGAAAGCTTAAACTGATTTCCAATTTAAGGGTTTAATAGAATAACTCTAAAATATTTTCCTACAAAAGTAATATAAAACGTATGTAGATAATTGATTTATGCTTTCCCAGTTTGCTATTGGTTGATTTGTGGGGGTTGGTGACATCAGAGAATTCTGTCAGTTTGATGAGATAGTGTTTTCTTAGCGGTCGAAGCTTATTTCTATTGTAGTAATTACCAACTTATTAATTAAATTGTTTTTCAAAGCTCAGTGTTTATTACAATTAATTTCGTACCAATTCAATTTCAATTAGTTCAATTAGTATTCAATTAGAGAAAATATCTGCTTCTAGTTGAAAAAAATTTGTAGAACATGTCATCGAAGAAGAAAATATTTACAGAAGTCGACTAGTGCCAAAATTAATTATTAATGGTGGTGACGACATTGATTATTTTGATGTAGAATAACTTTTTTTTTTATAAATAGTACGATGTATATCGTTGGGAAAGTTCTTCATCTTATTTAATTGCATCCAAGCAATTGGAAAAATCTTTTTAAATGTAACCAGACGTGTTCAAGACATATTAACAAACTTTTTTTTTGCACCATAGTGTAGCGACAGAAAAATTTATACTTCTTTGAGGCCGCACAAAATTTAAAAATATTTTATTCTAACCTATTTCAGATTGTTTGTTTGGCCCACGGTATCAATAGGATAACAAATGATTTAATTAATCAAGTAAAAAAAAATATTTCAAAATGGTCCATAAAAGTTTTCGAGTTATCAGCGGTGCTAGTAGCTAAGCTACCTAAAAATCCCATGTAGGGTGGATATTTCTTTTTTAAAATAATAAGGGTGAACTCGAATTACACTTTGTTTTTGGAAGGCTTCGCTTTCTTTCTCTTTAGCAATATTCAAAAAATGGTCTCTTGTAAAAAAAACATAATTTCGTTGTTGTGAATGACGTCATTTTATTACTAAGATCAGTACTGCTGTACAAATGTACTTAGAAAGTCGATACCATGTGTTTTAATTACTCTGTCATTAAAATGTCATCTTTTCTTTGTCATAAAGTGGCAATATATCAGGCAAGACGGTAAGTGGATAAAAATGACATCAGAGTCTATTGATCAGTATAATAATTGTTATAATATTAAAATATTATTAATAATCTAGAATAAATGTCAAAAATAATTTTCTTAAACTAAGTGCACCTACGCCAATGACATTAGGCCTAACTGCACAGAATTTGCCCTTATATCACTCTACGCGTTTCTGAAAGAGCATATAAAGGGAACTATTCTTAGAACGTGCCTGTTTTGTAACGTAACGAGTGAGTATAATCCTCCGGTACTGGTTGTATGTGTCCTCTTACTTTATGGACCAGCTATTAGAAAGCGAGAGTCATCTTTATGTGAACGGATAAATAAGGGACCGGCATTTTGTTGCATTTTTCTATACGCCGTTAAAGGTTAAAGGTTATGCAAACACAAAGCATTTGTTTATTTATGTTTTAGTGTTTACGTATGTCGCCTTTAATTTCCCTTTTCTGTGTTCCCGATATTTGCTTTCACAAAGTCGCCCGTCGATAACCGTATCGTAAGTAATAGTAATAATAAACTCAAAATAAATATATTTTTTTTATCTAATGCTCTAAACTAACCAAAATTATTTTATTTATATAGGAAATAACAATAACTTATGTGAAATTTGTATTATTAATTACATTATTTAATAATTTCACTTTTTACTAATCTACAGCGATTATGATATGCTATGACAGAGTGGGGATAGCAATTTAGGTTTTATCTAACGTGTTAAAAAGACTTCTTTTAAATCTGTAAAACACTTGTAAAAATTTGGATGAATGCTCGAGAACCATAATTATATAATTCTGTCCAATATTGATTCTAAAATTGATCATAAATTAAAATTAACAACTTTCACTGTCACGCTGATTTTTTAATTTTGTTGCATTAGGCCAAGTTTGCGATTTCTAATATACTGTTGTGTTAGCGGCTTTTGTGCACTTTTATGAACTTCTATAGTATATTTTTTCAAAATTTTTTATTTTTTTTATGGGTATCCCTAGCGGGATACCTGGCCTGTGCTGAAAATTTTTCACTCTAGGCCAGGTTTATTTATTTATTTATTTATCGTATGGCTCTACAAGTGCTATATAATAGGTTACAAACAAAATTTTTATGAAAGGTAGGTATAAATGACAATTAATACAAGTAATGTAAAACACAGTAATACACATTAAATATGACACAGACAGTACATATACCAGGTGCATGCGAGCAACCTAGCGGTATGGGAAAATTAAATCTACAGGTCCAAATCCAGTTCAGATAACCATGCAATGGCAGCGGGGCTTGCATCAGTAAAGTCTTTCCATTGTCCAGTAAATCTTCTCAGTGGGCTCAGTCTTGGACTATATGTGTTAATGTTTGCTCTTCAGCTCCACAGTCACATGCTGGAATGTCGGCAATTCCCCATTTGTGCATCGCTGATCTCGTTTTTGCATGTCCAGTTCTAACTCTATTTAATAGGGACCATGTTTTACGAGGTAGTTGCATCCCTGGGAGCTGTTTATTAGGATCTTCTATGTTGTGTTGACTGACATTGCTGTTATTCCATACGGATTTCCATGATTCAGAAGCGCCGTAGGTTTTTCCTGGAGCAAGTGCTTCCAAGTTCCATATTGGGGCCCTTGATTTCAGTCGATTCACACAGGGTTCATCGATTACCTTGTGAATAGGCCACGTTCTTGGCTGGTCTGGGTGATTTATCTTTTGCCATTCTTGGAATGTAGCCTGTTGTCTTCGGATTCCTGGGGGAGCGATATTTGATAGTACATGGAGCCATGGTAAAGGAGTCGACTTCAGTGTCCCTGTTACTACTCTCATGGCTTCATTAAGTTGGGTGTCAATCTTATTTACATGAGAGCTTCTGCCCCATACAGGAGCGCAATACTCCGCTACAGAGTATACAAGTGATTGTGTTGCAGTGCGTAAGGTAGCTGCATTTGCTCCCCATGTGGTGCCTGCCAATTTACGTATGATGTTGTTTCGGGTTTTAAGTTTCTGGCATGTCAATTCAAGGTGCTTTTTAAAGCTGAGAGACCTATCGAGGACTACGCCTAGATATTTGGGGTGTTTGTTGTGTTTGACTGGTTCTCCACAAAACGTGACATTTAGTTCTCTGTGCGCCATCCTGTTATTTAAGTGGAAGGTACATGTCTCTGTTTTATTTGGGTTCGGCCGCAGTCTCCATTTTTGGAAGTATTGGTTTAAGGTTTCTAAGTCGGCTGTTATGGTTGTTTTTCCTTCTTCAAGGTGTTTATTTTGAGTGGCTATAGCCATGTCGTCTGCGTAACAAAACTTACGTGACGTAGTATTTGGGGTGTCACTTATGTAAACATTAAAAAGTAGTGGAGCCAGTACTGAGCCTTGAGGGAGACCGTTTTTAATGCTTCTTGATTTGCTACTTAATGTGCCTAAAGTGACCTTGAAATAGCAACCTTTCAGCATTCTTTCCAGTAATCTGGTTAGTTTCATGCAAGGGATCATTTTCATGAGTATCAGGATCAGCCCATCTATCCACACTGTGTCGTATGCTGCGCTAAGATCGACAAAGGCCACTGATGTTTTTAGGCCTTTCTGAAATCCTGCTTCTATGTAAGAGGTGAGGGCCAGTACTTGTTAGCAGCAACTACGCTTTGGTCTGAATCCTGCTTGCTCATGCGGTAGATGTTCATTTATAATAGGGCATATTCTGTTGTAGGTTTCAGGACTTTTTCCCGGTTTGAGGATAGCGAGAGTGTGAGACATTTTAAATTCATTTGGAAGCCGTGCTGTATTCAGTATGTCGTTAAGGAAGTCTTTAATCCATGTTCTTGCTTTTGGCCCTAGGTGTTTAATAAATTCAGGGAAAATGTTGTCGACGCCAGCTGCTTTCCTTAGTTTAAGGCTTTTTATAGCAGTGTTCACCTCGTCGTTAGTAAAAGGGGTTGAAAACTGTGCGTCTTCTTGTAATGTATTCCTCTTCTGATCTAGTTCGTTTTGTACTGATGTCATGTCCTCTTTGCTTATGGTTACGCACTCGGCTCTTTCTTTTATGTGTATCGCGATCTCTTTTGGCGATACTGCTGGTTTGGGGATTGGTATGTGGGTTGCAGCCCCCAGTCGTCTCAATAGGGACCAGCTTTTTCGACTTGAGTGGGTAAAATTCAGGTTTTCTGTAGTTTCTTCCCATCTTTTCCTTCTTTGTTGATTTAGAGATTCCAGCAGTCTACTCCCCACTTGAGGGTTATTTGTTTCCCTGTACTCTTGATATAAGTTTTCTGTATCAGAATTCCAGCATGGTATGTAGTGTTTTCTATGTCCCCTGGGAATATTTCTCTTGGCCGTCGCAATCATGAGGCCAACAAACCTGGTGTAGTTTCCGACTTTAGGTTGAACAAACCGTATATTTGATGTAGGCCAGTCCGCTTTCTTGAAGTTCCATCTTGGCTTTTGGACTGATTCTATCAGTGGGACCTGTATACCGATGGTTACAGTGACTGGACGGTGTTGAGTACGAGGGAAACTAGGAAGCACCCTCCTCATATGTGGCAAGGGGGTTCGTTCCTCATCAGTGGACACAATACATAAGTCAGGGTTGGTATCTGTCTGCCATCGTGCTGAGCGGAAGGTTTTCAGGTCTTTAGCGTCATAAATGAGATATAGATCTTGTTCTTCAATCCATTGCATCAAGGTTTCTCCATTGTCGTCATTAGTATTGTATCCCCAGCTGGTGTGGTGGCTATTGAAATCCCCGAGAAAAATTGTTGGGGTGTTTTCATTTAGTAGTGGAGAATTTGGCCATCTTAGGTGAGGTCGTTTATATATTGAGACTATACGTATTTGGGGAAGTTCGATTGTTATTGTTTCTATGTCATTTGCATTGGTCTTCTTTCCCACAGTAAAGTTGTCAAGGTCACTGCGCAGGTACATGATAGATCCGTACGTTTCCGAAAGGATTGCTTTTGTACATTTGTACATTTGTTTAAAATTTCAAAAGCGCCTATGTACCGGGAAAAAATGTTTGTATTGATGAAATTTCGGTGCCCTTTCGAGGCCGCCTTAGTTTTCGTCAATATATTCCATCGAAGAGGCATCGGTACGGAATAAAACTCTATAAATTATGTACCGATAAGGGTTATACATGGAACGGATCAGTTTATTTTGGGAGGTACCTAACTGATAATAGGAAGCAGAGTGCATCTGAAAATGTAACCTTGAAACTGATCGAGGACCTATTAGAGGCAGGTAGAACATTATATGGAGACAACTTCTACACCAGCGTGCCGCTAGCTGATAAACTGCTTGAAAAACAAACGCACGTCGTGGGTACGTTACGCTCCAATCGAAACTTAATTCCTCAAGAGATAAAGAATGCCAAATTAGCAAGAGGCGAAATAATTGCGAAAGAATCTCCATTTGAGAACGGAAACTGTGGCAACAAATTGAAAAAATAAAACCCAAATGACGGGGGCAAGTCTCCAGTCGATGTTAGTGACCAGTCCTATGATACAGCCATTAGAAGATATAATAAGTGGTACCGAAAGCTGATGATATTTTTATACAATCTCAATTCAGTGAACCCAAATTTCGTCGCTACTAGAAGTACCAACTTTCCCTGATGACCAAACTGCCCCAACTACAAGTAGGAGAACTAAGGCAAATGTTACGCATCACTTGATTACCTATGAACAGAAAAAAGAGCTAGTTATTCTAGTTACTACCAGTTGTATGGCAAAAAAGGAATTCAATGCGAAGGGTGCCCTCATTTTTGTAAAATTTGTTTTATAAGACGCTTGTTAATTAATTTTTGGATTCTATCTAAATTGTTGTAACACTTTCTGTCAATTAAAACAAGGCGACTTGGTTGCAATTGAAGATTACAATTTATCTGGAAATAATATTATGAGGGATTTAAAAAAAGTTAAATTTTCTAATATTGCCCATGGTGTGAAGTACACCAAATAATATTACACAAACTTTTATTACAATTATTCGCCATTAATTATTTAATTAATTAACGTATAGGACAAAGACAACAATTCCCATTACTAACTCTAAATAAAATTTGCCTTACAAAATCGATATTCGCTGCATTACCATCGTCGTTTAGATCGAGTTCACTGCATGGTCGTACTACTTGAGCTCTAAAAATAACTACGACATCGAGGCCTTCGGTCATGAACCCATCCCGTGTAAATGCTCAAGCGTCTATTCTTGAAATGCAAGTAAGTATCCGCCACCAAAATCCCAAGCAATACTCGTTACACACTGAACATCAACCAATGTAATGCAATTTAACTCACTTTCTAATGTAATTTTTACTTTTAGTTAGGTTATCCGTAACGAACAACAGAGTTATTATTTTATTATTTTTATTTTATTTATTTATTTACGGTTTAACCAATTCACAAAACTGTTACATACCTTAAAGGCAAACAGAGAGAAAGACAGCAGTATAACAGACAGAAACCAGAACAAAATGTCACAATAACAATAAATAGGATTACGTGTTTAATTTTGGAAAATAGCACAGTGTCGCGTAAAACTGAGATACCCCGTAAAAGTATCCAAAATGGGATACCCTGTACATTAAATTCAAAATATTATTTATTTCTGAACTAAATAAGTAAAGTCCCGGGATCTTCATTAGAAACCAATTCATTCCTACCATTAACTGACATAAAAAGCTTATCAAACGTGTGCGACCAATCGGATGTTTTCGGAGATCTTACCGCACGGCTTGAATTTTGACGTTTGTCAATTTTGACTGTCATGTCAAATTGTTTCGACCAATCGTTACCCAGATCTCGAGTTTGGTGATGAGCGCAGATACTTTCGTGAAACTCGAAACAGAGAAAAATAATTCAGATAAAGCTTTATTAACATTTGACTTTTTCAGAACTTATAAAGAAAGATTATATTCCATGAATCCTAAAACACCTTCATTATATTATTCAACTCGTAGTGTCTTTCGCGGGTTCACCTTGTTTTTAGAAATATAACCGGCCTTTGAGAGCATTTATTCAGTGGAGTTGACAAATTGAAGAATGTTGATATTCCAGACAGTACTATGTTGATTTCTCTCTATTTATTTCCAAGCGTTCCAGCTGTCATCGATGGTATAGTTTTTCTGTTGACGATTGCGTTTGAACAAAATTTCTTTTTCTACTCCCGTCTGAAAAATACCTAATTACTCACCGATCTAGCGTGCGGGAAGCGTCACTTTACCACATCAGTTTCTTTTGCCATGAATCCGAGCCACTTCGGACATTTCCGGGATTTTAGCGCACGGTTTGACATTTGTCAATTCTGACGGTCATGTCAGTGTATGTTGTGTTGTTAATACACAGAAAAATGTTATGCAACATATCAGACAAATTGAATAACTACGTGCTTAAGCTACAATTAAAATCTAGTGGACTAGTCGGTAAGTAAAGTGACATTAAGTTTCTCACAGAAATTTTACATACCGTTCTCATGAACTTTGGTGTTTTTTACAGTTTTTATATTAATTATATTAATGTCTTGCCAAGACCAAATGTACCAAATATCCATGTTTCATCAGTACAAACAAAACAAAATTGAAGGTTGGGACCTGCTTTTTCTTGCTTATATGATCTTACAAATTTAATTGTCTTAAAAGCTCTATCCTTGGATGATTTTTCTTCCAATTACATTCTTTTTCTTTAATGGCAACTGCTAAATGTGTTGTTTGAATGGTACGAAATTTAGTAATCTGATAATCTGTTATTTTTAATTTGTTAACTTGTGATTGTGTCGTGACGGTGTTAGAAAAAATATAGTATGCAACACGTTTGGTAAATTCTGTATCTCACTCGTTTATTAGACTCGCTAGTCAAATGTCGTTTACCGCATAATCTACTATTTCTACGACCGTTAGTTAGTTTTTGATCACACTTTTGCAAAACAACACGAATACATTCACTGACATGATAGTCAGAATTGACAAACGTCAAAATTCAAGCCGAGCAGTAAAATCTCCGAAAACATCTGATTGCTCCCAAATCTGTGCCGTTATATCCTCAAGCTAGATCGGTACATTATAGAAGGGAGTAGAAAAAAACTTATATAATACATATATTTTTATTCTTATTATAGAACAACACATATTTAATATGTGAAAACATTATGCGCAAAAAATATTTTATAAAACAAAATTTGTCTGCAGGTCTTCTAGAAAGGGCATGGAAGCTTCCATTTGGAGGATGGTGGAGTTAAATGCCGCTCCAAGATCGACTAGATGAAGTAGAGTGTAGTCGTGTAAAATGTTTGGAAATGGTTCAAGAATGGGGAATAGACAGAAGGGTTGCTCGGTAGTGATTCTATTCTATGATGGAAAAGGGGCTTGGGAAGTTAAGACTTTCCTATTTTTTACATTTTAGAGAAACACGCCCACTTTTAGCTTTGAGAATAATGACCGGATTCTCAACGAGTAAAAGCCTTCTCAGTCCAAACTCTTTTATTAGCCTTCCATGTTACACATACTGAAATTGAGTACCTACAAAAATGTCCTCATCGAATCTAAAAGGTTCTTTTCCAACGCTGCTTCGGATCGCTAGTTTTCCTTATTCGTTTTACGCTTTCTCGTCGTTTTCAACCCGATTTTATCCGAACTGGACGTTTCGGCAGCTTCAGTAGTCTGTTTTTTCGGTCTTCCCCTTTTTCGTTTACCAGTTTCCACGTTTCGCGGACCACTTGGGTCGTAGTTTTCGTTCTTCTGACGTAGCTGGTTTGAGGACGCTGCCTGACTTCTATTGATGATCGTCAAAAGCTCTTCTTGGTCAGACGCGTGTTTGTCTTTTTCCGGGAACAGAGTCAGGATTAGGAAATCGAAGTTCGTGTCCTGTCTCAGGTCCCTTTTAGATACGAGTTTCGTACGGCACGTGGGGCACTCCTTCTTTCCCGATCTTATCGCGGATATGATGCAGTCGTAGCAAAATCTGAAACGAAAAGAGTGGGTTAAACCTCAATTGTGGCAGTGACTTGAGAGTGTCTCCCATTTAAGAGCGACAAAATGCACTGAAACTTAATAAAACGAGGTACTATTAGGAATTTTTAATTTTTAAATTCTTATTCGAGAGTGGCCCATTCATAAAAGAGCCCGGCCCTATCTCAGGAGCCGTTAGTCATACAACTTTGTTTAGGTTGTTTATAGAATCCTATAGACCCTAGGATTTTTCATTGGTAGAAAAAATAATAGAATAGAATAAAATTTTCGATTTCATGAGTGTGTTGATATTTTTCGTCCGGTCTCTCCAATGTATTCTTTGCCGCATATGCATGGAATGCTGTGAACTCCTGGATCTCAACTGGAATTTTGTTTTTGACGGACCGAAGATGTCGAGAAATTTTTGGACAAGTGGTAATTCTGGTTTCGACGTTATACTTCTTTAGAACTTTTGATATTTGGTCCACAGTGGCAAGTGTAGGATTTCTTTCTCTGTTTTTGAACTCAATTTAGTTTTAAAGAGTATTAATTCTTTTACGAGTTGGTAGGAGGCGCTTCATGTCAAAAACGGCAATTTTTATGACTTTCAAATATAATGGTATATATATTTTTATGAAATAGCGTAAAAAAACCTCTTTGAGTTATAAATAAAAATGTGTTTATTAAACATAATTTTCAACCGTGGCATAGTAATAGTAATAATACTCGTCAATAATCAATAATAGTTAAAAAATCACATGTATTGTCAATATTGCAGAAAAGTTTAAAATAACCTAGTAGGTTAAGCGGTGGGGCACAACGGGCCCATCTGGTGGCCTAAGTGATTGGACGCCCGCGAGGGCGCCCCCCTTTAATACCAATACCAATACTATAGGCTTAGCGGTTGGCATAGTAACGGCTCATTTTTCTCCATTGGTTTGGGAATATTTGAACTTAATGTTTCCCAATAGGTGGATAGACAGAGGAAGTGTGTTCTAAATGTTATTATAGTCATAAAAGGTGCATTAAGTTTACTTAAATTATTTCTCAATTTAATTATTATAGATCGCCTGATCTAACGTGCTTAGATTTTTATTTGTGGGACCGAATTAAAGATTTCGTCTATGCAAGACGACCAACTACACGGCCGAGCAGAGAAGGCTGCTGCTTTTCATTGAGAATGGTGGACGCCATTTTAAACATTTGGCTCGCCATTGATGATTTTATGTGTGTAGTTGGATTTTGTTTAGTGTTGGGTTTTATTTGAATTAAAATAGGTTTATACAGTTAGTACATTGCGTTAGAATTCATAAATTGCAATTATTATAGAACCCAGCCCAGACATCAAATTGTTGTGGTGTTTTCTAAAGAATTCTTTGTAACCTAATTTCCTCCCAATCATGTTTTATACATAAAATAAAATAAAGGTAGTGTCGAACCTTAAGTATAAATTATCACCCCTTCATAATATGTCATGATATGCCATCCTTGCTTATCTCTTATAATGCTTCTATTTTACCTAGGTAAAAAAGTATTTTTAAAATAATTTTTATTTATATCTCAGTGCGGGTGTCATGCCGTTTTCACTATTGGCTGTGTCTTTTTACGATTTTTCATCCTAGCTAAAAAACTTTTACTAAACCAATATTTGACCCTTTCCCGCCATTAATTTTAAGAGATAGAAAAAAATAGTTCAAACAAAAAAGTTTCCGAATCTAGAGTAGATAACGTTAAAACTAATTTTGATATAGGCTAATTTGGAACATTTTTGAGAAAGCCCATTTTTTCTATTTTGCAGTAGAGGTTACGCCCCCTAGAGGCCAGTTTATGACCATGAAAATAATTTCCAGCTTTTTCTCTGGGTCGATTTACCTATAAATATAAAGTTGTAGGACCAATGGTTCCTGAGATATATATGTTCAAAATAAAAGTCAACAAACCTTTTCAATGTTTTAAAAAATACACATTTAAATTTGTTTAAATAACGATTATTTTATTCAAATTTTAATAATACACATTCGAGTATTAAAAAAAAGAAGTTTTATTTTTTACTATCATCTTAAGGAAAATACTCAAATAGCATTAATACCCCTGGAATATACCACCAACTTTTTTCTATAAATCACTGTGAAAAGAAAAACTTATTATTATTATTATTTTCCGATGAATTTTCGGCTTATTAGATTGACTAACATACAAGAACTACGTTCTTACCATTATCTAAAAGTACAGAAGACTGAGGAGTTGAAACTGGCTGTTGGCGAAACGCCAGCAATTTCTATTCAGCAAAAACCGATGCAGGAGGAATCCAGAAGTTTTGTAAAAAGTATTTCAACATAGATTTTCTATGAATACGTAAAACATCAATAGGTTCTTTTATTTTGCCAAATAAGAACTAATGCTTACTAAATAGTATATTATGCAACAAGTGCGGCAAACGGCATTTGACTCACGAGTTAATTTGGCACGAGCGGAGTGAGTGTTTAATTAGTTTTTGGTTACATTTTTACAAAACAACACGAATACATTCACTGACATGACCGTCAGAATTGAAGCCATCCGGTAATATCTGCGAAAATGTGCGAAGCGACACCCTATATATTATACAAAAGAATATCTTGTTCCGATTGCAATGATATAACACACTTTTTCTACTCCCGTCTTTAAAAACCTAATTACCCACTGATCTAGCGTGCGGGAAGCGTCATTTTACCACGTCAGTTTCGTATTTAGCCCCTCCATTTTGAAAGGATATAAATGTAATGCATTTAAATTTCGTAAAACTGAAAAACTAAGTGAAGCACAATGTCAAAGGAGGATGCAGTTTTGTTTGGATTTTTTTAAACAGACGAAATGAGAATAATAACTTTTTGAAAAACATTTTATGCATCGATGGAAGTACAAGAAAGGCTTGTAATAGACAAAATACAAAAAAAAATCAATTAATGTATGGTATGGTGTCATATTTTGGGTCCGATATTCATAGATCAAAAATTAACTGGAGATCATTATTTGCACCAAATAGAACAATATATGCATTAGCATCGCTATATTTGACATACCAAAACGAAATCTTGCCGCCGAAATAAATGCGCTTACCTGTGGAGACAGTTTTTCGTGGTCATCGTCTTGTTGAGTACCTCCAAACATATCGGACATACGAACTCGGCCTGCAAGGCCCTAGCGTTTATTTCGACGTCACTTTCGAGCAAGTTTTGCGGCGTACGGTTTTCCTCGTAGAGGTTTAATTTTCGTAAATTTTCGACGAACGCCATCTACTTCCCGCCCCTTTCAACTCGAGAACTACCGACACCTATGTCGTTAAGAACCCTTTTAAACTATTCGGGACTCTTTAACGACCCAGGCACAATTCAAAACTGAGTAGTTTAATCGGAATTAAAGCGAAGGAAATTTCAGTATTCCATTGGCGGTAAATAATTTTATGACTAGGGAACACCTGTAGTAAACATTAAAGGCCTAAGTACACCTGGCAATAAAACGCTCGTTAATGATATATCTGTTCGGTGTGAGGACATTAAACGAGGTAAATATTTAATTCCTTGCGTTTATTACGACAGTTTAAGTATCGGCTTAGCTTTTTGACAGCCTAAATTTAAGAACGATTAATTGACATTTAATGTTACCTCATTTGGGCCATGTTATGCAAGAGACTTCGAACCCTCAAATCAATAATATCGAGATGACCTTTTTTTATAAATGAGAAAATTTGCAGCCGACGCATACATAATTGAATACAAAAAAACTGTAACAATAGCGCAAGTATCATCTTACTTTACAGTATAGTAGGTTTTTATTTACCAAAAAAATACCAAAAATTTTGTGGCTTGGTACGATTTTGCAAAACCAAAAAAAGGCAATAGGAAGTAGCAACAGAGAATAATGAATTAAAATATAAAATTCGATAACTTGAGTATCTACTCTGCTTCAACATTGAAATCTTGCATCTTCACCTTCAACTATACGTTTATCTGATTTTAAGCTAATATAAAAAATAAGAGCATCTCCAGGTATAAGCCTTAAGTGCTGAAGTTTCTCTTCAGAGATTGGTTTGCCATGTGGCCACAAAGACACTAGAGATGTGAAATGTGAACTAATGGTACGGATGGGATGGTCTTCCTCTTTTTTTTATACTTTTTGCCTTGTATTCATTTGCGAAATCATGTTCTTTAACTAGCATTATAAACGGGTCATTTCTGTTTCTGTTTCGGTTTGTCGTCTGTTTACAATGTTTTTTTTTCAATATTTGAAAAGCAATAAAAATTCTTCTATTTCATTTTTGTTACTGTAAATGGCTCTTTTTTGAGGCAGTTTCTCATAATATCAATTTCGTCAGGCGTTAGAATGATTTTAATTTGAGTTTGGAAAATTGTTTAGAGATTTGGGGTATTTTTTACAAAACTTCTGGATTCCTCCTGGGTTGGCTCGTATTTTACTTTGTACCTGCTTATATATTGTTTGAGGGACATAAACACCGTCTGGGATGACTGATTCCCATATTAGTCACAGGTGGAGACCTGAGTCGCGGTTAAGATTGTTAGGTTGTTTATAGATTTCTATAGACTCGGATTTTTCGTTGGTGGATGAAATAATTTTAGTTTTATCGAAAAAAATTGTATGTCCAGTTTCATGAGTGTGTTCGGCAACAGATGATGAGTTTATTTGTCTTAGTCGTAAGGCTCTGTCGTGTTCTTTGAGTCTAGTTGATATTTTTCGTCCGGTCTCTCCAATGTATTCGTTGCCGCATATGCATGGAACGCTGTAGACTCCTTTTATCTCAAATGGAATTTTGTCTTTGACGGACCCTAGATGTTTTGATCTTATACATCTTTAGAACTTTTGATATGTGGTCAGTGATGGTTTGAATGTAAGGAAGGGCCACAGTGGCAAGTGTAGGATTGCTTTCGGCCTCATTGCAATTGGAAGGTTGTGGTGAAGTGTATTTTTTGATGGAATGCTTAATATCTTTAATGTGGAAATTATTAGAGAGAAGAACAGAGCCTCTGTAAACAAGAGATAACCGATGATTTTTGGGCCGGATGGTGATGTGATTATGCATTAAGGTATCGGTCTGTGTGCGTAGGTTTTTTCTGTAAACACAATGACCCAGTGTTAGATCTGATTTTCTGTGGATAAGAATATCTAAGAATGGAAGGTGATTATTAGTTTCCAACTCAATGGTAAAACGTATGTTAGGGTGTGTAGAGCTTAAATGTCTAAGAAAATATAGACGATAAGGCCAAAAAACAAAAGTATTATAGACGTAGCGTTTCCATAATTCTGGTTTTAGATGAGAAGTGTCAAGAGCTTTCTTCTCAAAGGCTTATACGGGTTATCTTGTTACAAATTGTATTGTCAAAAAAGGTGTATGCTATATAGATAAGTTGTGTTGGGTAGCTGACTTAGTCAGCTATAGTTCGCCCTTTGAGAATTTAGTATTGTATAGTGTGTATTATGTATATCATATATCTCAATTCTCAATAAAGATTATTATTATTATTATTATTATTATTATTATTCAAACTGTATAATCTCGTGTGTCAACCTTGTGGGTTGAAAGTTTTATCCAAAAATGAAGAGTATGTATTTTTATTCCGCTTTTTTTACAAATGGGAATTTTCAAGGTCTAGAGTCGACATTGGGTTGCAGAATAGTGTTGTATTAATTATTGACCATTGACCAGATTTCCCGTTTATCAATTTTTTTCATATAACTTAAAAATATATAATAAAATATAAAGTAAAAATGTAAAAAAAAAACAAATGACTTAGTTTGGAGGAAAAATGGTCGACTTTAATCGAGTATCGAGTCTCGTGATCCCGCTGCTGGGCCGAGTCTCAATAGACACTGAACGATATGGCGATAGAATGATTACAACAAAATAATATGCATAAAAATTGGGCCCATAACCTTGCTCCACATTGTCTGTCCGATGGGCGGGTCCACAACCCAACAATGGTCGAACGATATAGTTAAAAGTGTCCACGCGAATAAAGCAAAAATAAATCACTTTGTTACAACTTTATTGCCGCACAATTGCACAGTATGTAGTCCACATAGTTGAAGCTGAGTACTTTACTAATCACATAAAAATTATATGTTACATGTTGCAGAACTCGTAAATTAAAAATTATTAAATTAGCAATGGACAAACAAATGAGAACATTTTTTAATATTTCCAGTACTTTGCTACAGAAATAGTCGGGATTCATTGGACCGAGGTGGCTGTTAATCGATGAAAATCCATTTAACACATTTAAATAAGAAAAAATAGTGTTCAGATTTTCACAGTATTTGTTCATTTATGACAGCTGCTGGTCTAAATTAATTGTGTTCAATGGCATCAAGTAAAAGCCAACTGGGTTCAATTCTTGAATGAAGCTGAAAATCGTAAACAAGATCAAACACAAATGTCTATGGCAAAAACAATTAAAAATAAAGGAAAGACAGACAGTTATCGATTCTCCAAAATGTATTACAAAAACTAAACCCTACAAATACTAAAATATAAAATATGATCCCATATGATGATATTCTTTAATTAAATTACACAAACAGGACATGCCAATTAAGCCTATGGTTTCTTTTGCATTAGCACAATCAAACTTTCAACAATATTAATAAAAGAATTTGGATCTCAAACGTTGGTTCAAATTAGTCAACAAAGTTAAATACATTAAAACTGCTAAAGCAATTCTAGTTTATTTTGACATAATAGACAATATAGTTTAATAGTTTATTTAGACCGAAATTATTTTTAATTTAATTTTCAATTTTATATTGCTAAAGGATTAATTATGGGAAACCCACTTAGGCCCCTGCTCGCGGAAATTTTCATGGACAATTTAGAAAATATCATAAACATCCTCTGAGTAAAAGTTTTCTTTGGTGGTATAGATACGTAGATGATGTTTTTGCTTGTTTCACAGGAACGTCCTTTTTGATTCATATTAACCCCAAATGTAACCGTATAAAATTTGCCATAAAGTTTCTGGGCTTACTATAACTAAATTACAGAACAAATTAGATTTTTTCATTTACTATACAAACGCTCACACACGGACGCAGTAATACATAATAATTCAAATTACCCTTACACACACAAAATGGCTGCCTTTTATTCTTTTATCCATCGACTACTTAATATACCATTTTCTTTGGAAAAAGAATTGAATCTTGTAAAACACGTAGCTAATCTTTGTATCCTCGTTTATTGATGAATCGAGAATTTTGGACTTAGTTGTTTTTTCCAAATATGTCGTGGGATCTCTGGTGACTAGTTTGTATATTGGGTCGTTCAAAATATCCTCCAATTTTGCATTATAATCCGATGTATTCATGACGACTTGCTTCGACGTTGGAAACGATGTCTTCGACGGGTACTCTTTTTGGAGCTATTGCATAGTTAAATCCTTTATTCAGTACGCTGGCTTCTGTATCGGAAAGATGGTATGCTGAAATATTATGAACTGTACTGCTTCGGTTTGTATTTGGCACTTGTCCTGATTTTTTGAAATTTGACTGAAGGATTTCTAATTTCTTCCACAGTTTTTTTGAAGTGATGTCCTTGTCTTTCTCAGTGCGCCATGATGTTAATAATTCTATGCGGTCCCACAGCAACTGATGGATCTCGTTGCTCAGTTTCAGGTGGAGTCTGAAAAGTTGTAGCTCAGTCTCACTAATTTCGTACCGGGTGCGCCTGATCTGGTCTTGGAGTAGGGCCTTGCTAGCTTTGTCCAGGATAGCTTGTGTCTTTCTGGCGCGTGTGTGATAAGACAACCTTGTAAATGTTGGCAGCAAGTTCTGGTTGCGGCAGTTTTTAAGAAAATTCAAGTTGCACAGCGAAATAACCCTCCTTTGTCTTAGTTTTTCATAACACTTGGTGTCTGTAAAGGTCTCCTTCCCGTAAAGGTGTATGATATTCTCACGTATTGATTCACGGATGGAAAAATGTGATGACACTATATTCCGGGATATCATCCGTTCGCTCGTTGAACTCCGACTGGAATCCTGCAGACGTTTTGCCAAAATCTCACTTGGCATCTTCAATGCTCGCGCTTCGAACACACTTCGAACACTGGGAGGTTATCGGCGGTGCGTGCGGTATTTATACTCTGCGCCGGAGATGGTAACGGTGCTGCTTGTGCGTGGGGGGAGGTGGCTCCGCCCCCCGAATTGTCGCGTTGTTAATTTCGCCCGATCGTAGTTGCGATGTCCCCGTTGGCATATATATATATATATATATATATATATATATATATATATATATATATATATATATATATATATATATATTCTCACGTATCGATTCACGGATGGAAAAATGTGATGACACTATATTCCGGGATATCATCCGTTCGCTCGTTGAACTCCGACTGGAATCCTGCAAATCCTGCATCCGACTGGAATCCTGCAGACGTTTCGCGAGCATTGAAGATGCCAAGTGAGATTTTGGCGAAACGTCTGCAGGATTCCAGTCGGATGCAGGATTTGCAGGATTCCAGTCGGATGCAGGATTCCAGTCGGAGTTCAACGAGCGAACGGATGATATCCCGGAATATAGTGTCATCACATTTTTCCATCCGTGAATCAATACGTGAGAATATATATATATATATATATATATATATATATATATATATATATATATATATATATATATATATATATATATATATATATATATATATATATATATATATATATATATATATATATATATATATATATATATATATATATATATATATATATATATATATATATATATATATATATATATATATATATATATATATATATATATATATATATATATATATATATATATATATATATATATGTTTAGCTTTTGGTTCTTGGGTTATAGGTCTTTGTATTAAAAGCGATTAAAATTTTTTGTCCATATATTGACGTTTCCGTCTTCTATGACCTTCTTCAGAAAGGGGTACAGTCTAAAATTATGTTATAGTACAGTTCAATTTTTTTTTTACATATACACAACGGAATTACAAAGAACCTTACCAAAAAGAGACAAACACAAATCTTAAAATTGAAGAGGTAGCATCATATGGAAGTTTATACTTTAAAAGCGTTTGGTTTTGTCATAGTGCCTAAAAATATTATTGTTTTGGTTTTTTCCAACTATGAGAATAAAAAAGTCATACCCTTGATAAAAGATAAAAGTCCAACAAAAAATGATTTGTATACGGCACTCACACACATAATACACACAAATTTAACGAAACAGTTAAAATATATATAAGAGTTTAAAAAAAAATAATAATAATAATACCGATACGCGAGGTTTGCTCGCGTCGACGTTACTGTAAAAACATCGTACGATGCACGATTGTTTTGGTGCAAGGTTCAGAGGATATACAGAGTGTTTTTGTTAATTTATAATTTTATTCTTTTATTTATTTTAAATTATTTTTATATATTATAATTTTATATTAATATATTCCTATGTTGTATCTTTCATTGTTGTTTTACTTCAGAATGTTGCAATATAACTTACTGAGATTGTTGGTGTCTGTTTTCGAATTTATAGAGTTCTTATTTTTTTGGATCTCAACCATTTCTAGAATTTCCCTTTTTTTTGTATTATTTTCGGTTTTTAGAATTTTTACTTTCGCAAAGTTGAAAGAATGCTTGGTTTCCGCGCAATGACTCTTCAGGGCAGTCGTATTTTTTTTGTCGTATTTGTGACCATTAATTCTGTTTTTAAGATACTGGCTTGTTTGACCGATGTACACACCCTCACAATCGTTGCAAGGTATCTCGTAAATGACGTGACTCTTCTTTTCGTCCGGTATCTTGTCTTTTAATTTACTGAAAATGTTTTTTACCAAATCGTATCCTTTGTGAGCAATAGTAATGTTGTGATTCATAAAAATTTTGCTAAAATTTTCGGACATACTGGGTATATAAGGAAGCGAAAGATAATTATTTTTTTGTTTTTGTTGGGTGTTGCTTTTTTGTTTAGTTTGGTTATAGAATAGGTGTATACGTTTTTTGAAAATGGTGTTAATTAATCGTTCCGGATAGTTATTTAGTTTTAATGCTTGTTTTGCTTTAGTAATCGATTTTTCTCTGAAATCCGGATCAGAGAGTTTAATTTCACGATCAGCCAAGTCAATAATTACGGATTTTTTTTGCGATATAGGGTGCTGGGAGTTAAAATTAACGTATCTGGAAGACCAGGTCACTTTAGTGTACCACTCGGTTTTAATTCCTTTTTTTAAATTATGAAGGGTTAAATCTAAAAAGTTGATTTTACTTTGGGACTCTATTTCTATTGTAAATTGTAATTTCTGATGGTAGCTGTTGAAGAGTTGAAGAATTTCGTGTTGTTTGTTTGAGTTGAAGAATTTCGTGTTGTTTGTTTTTTGGTATTGCCGTTATGCAATCGTCTACGTATCTGTAGAAAAAAGGTATGTCAAAAAGGGCATTGCTAAGGACCGACTCCTCCAAATCTTCCAGTACAATTTGTGCGATGGCGCTGGAAATTGAAACTCCCATGGCGCATCCGTCGATTTGTTGATAAAAAACTTTGTTGTATGCAAAATAGGTTGATTTTAGTCATCGAGCGGAATATCGGTAAAGGTTTTGATGTTATCCCATTTTTTGATGATTACTTGCTTAGCAATATTTATTGGAATGTTGGTGTATAGAGAAGCAACACCTAATGAAACTAGGATGTAATCGTTGGGTAGAGAAATATTTTTAATTTTGTTTTTGAAATCAAAAGAGTCTTTAATATAGTATCTATTTTTATGTATAACGTTTTGCAAGATGTTCTTTAAAAATTTTGAGAGTTTTTCAAATGGTGATTGGATACATGATACTATTGGTCTTAGAGGGATGGATTCCTTGTGAAGCTTGGGTAATCCATAAATTCTGGGTGGCTGAGAATTAAGAATTTTTAAGCTTTGCGCTGTGCTATGGGAAATGTATAACTTTTTTTCCCAGGAGGACACTAAGTCGTTGTTCTTTCTCTGAAAAATAGCTGTTGGGTCGTTTTTCATTTCTCTGTAGGTGGTATTGTCTTTTAGTAGATCTAGCATTTTTTTGTCACACTGAGCGTCCGTCATAATAACTGTTTTATTTGTTTTATCTGGTATCAAAATTTTGAGTTCTTTATGTTGTTTCAGGAAACGTTCTGTTTTTTTAATTTTAGCGTATAGTTTTGAATTTTGTTTATTTTGATCTGTTTTTTTTTGGTTTTTTGTTGAATTTATTTTTGTAATTAGTTATTATATTGCAACATTCCGATCGCACCCCGTCCCTAGTTTGAGTGTTAAGACCGTTTAAGGAAGTTTCGATACCTGCAATTATGTCACCGATTGGTAACTGATCGGCTCGTTCTAACGGTGTAGCAAAATTTGGACCAAGACTCAAAACTTCATTTACGTATTCCGGAATAACGGTCTCTGTTAGATTTTCCACCCAATCGGTGACACAAATATCTGGATTTTTGTTCTTTTTGTATAATTGTTCGAATTTCTTAATGTTTTTGTTTTTAATTTTTTGGAACAAGAATTCGGTTTTTTTTGTTTGTCTGTCGATTGTTATGTTTGCAGGGACAAGAGTGGTGAGCTTTTCTATAAAACCATCAATTTGCCTTTGTAGTTTTGAGATATTTTTAGTTGTGTCCGTGATTAAAAGATTTATTGTATTTAGCACAAAATTTCCCATGATGCCCTCTCTGAATATAAAGAAATATAAAGAATATATATATATATATATATATATATATATATATATATATATATATATATATATATATATATATATATATATATATATATATATATATATATATATATAATTTGTTCTTTATTCTTTTATATTTTTACATTGTGTTCATTCTCCAACTATATCTTCTGTGAACAAAATTTGGTGACATAGTTGCTTCACGAGTTCCTGTACAATTAGCATAGGCAGGGCCTCTATATGTATAATAGCTATGTGGTTTAAGGTGATGCTATATATAGACGTAACCGATTTTTAAATGGAATTTATTAAAAATACGTAGACGGAGAAAACGGCGAAAAAAGAACGGCTGGCCTTTGAACGCGATATCGCAAATCGGGATCGACGACTGTTTGATCTTTTCGCTCTAAATGACGGCGTTGGTATTCCGTGCAACTTTCACCGGTCGTGTCTGCTCCGCGAGATGGCGCCGATGTAAATATGTCACGGGATGAGAAGCGGGCGTTCTTAACCTTCGATTCGATTCTGCGAAGGCGAAAAATATGCGTTCCGGCAATACGTGAAATCTGCCCGCCTGCGGTTATCGAATTAGCGAATGTCGTACATACATTCTACCGCATTTATGATGGTGACACCCCTATGTTTTGGCTATCTGAATAAGTAAAATAATTAATAAGTAAGTTGTTGACTTATGCCGTCGGCACCCTTTCATCATCTTAGCGACGTGCCGTCGCGTCATTCACACAGAACGATACTTAGGTGTTGGTGTTATTTATAAAGAAAAAATTTTGAGTACCCATTTTTTTAACGGCACTCTGAATGGAGAATCGTCTTATCAGTTTTTGACGTCGACGCTTGAAAATTATTTGGATGATTTACCTTAGGATGGTGCTAAATCAGTATTTTAAAACTTACAGCAAAAAAGCATCTATAACATCTAACCTGTTTTGCGGTCGGTCGACACTTTCAAGAATACTGGTTGCCTTTTCCATAACGGCAATTGCCTTGGAAGTCAGGGACTAAGAATGGATTTAAAACGAGAACGAAAGAACGAAATTAACCAAATAATTTATAAGAACGAAAACGGAAACGAAATAAATAATTTAGATTATCGGTTTTAACCGGTTTAATGACACAAGATTTTTGTAACCTACTCCTAGTAGACATATCAGGGATGCAAGGGTCACGTTGGCCCTGGAAGCTTCTACTTCTATTTCCCAAAGATTCACGAGTATCTACTCGCGCTCATCACTAGTGCTCCGCTATAAAGTAGGAGAACCGAAGCTAACGTGATCGTCAACCAATCTCTTGCACACGCATTGTATTCCCCTATTATTTTTTCCAGGCGATCATCCAATATTTTCTTAAACAAGTTCGTTACATTCAGTTATCGGTATCAGTCCGTATTGTGTTTCTGTTTGCATGTCATAATTTTGTTAAATTGTTATTATACGTGTATAAACATTACTCCTGATTTGTTGAAGGAAGCAGGTATAGAATTGGTAACAGTTTACGGCCGATTCGGGTTTTTGAAAAATTTTAGATCTCATAATAGCTGGACTAGAAAATAAAGGCGCAATTAACCTGGCAAATATAAAAAAAATAACGGGGAAGTTATTATCTTTCAAAGTTGATCGAGCAAGTAAACTTGATAGAAGTATATTAGGAATCAATGTTCAGTTTATTGTGCCGTCGGCACCCTTTTATCATAGCGACGTGTCGTCGCGTCATTCGCACAGAACGGCGTCCTTTATCGGCGACTCAACCCCGTGTTCCCATATTGTAAACACTATTAGTTTTGTATTACTCTTAGAGGCGCATGAAAGGATAACGTTAGACTTGGTTTATTCTGTTATTTAAAAAGCTTTGAATGTAACAGTACAACTCTTCACCGAGCATGTATAGTTTAGATCGAACTATTAAATGTATTAAAAACAAGTAGTATTTATTTCATAAAGACTACAATTGGTAATAATAACTATCTAGTTTTAAGGGCGTTGGCGATGCGAGAATTGCTCGTATTTTTTTTAACATTTAAATTTTTAAAAGCATATATTTTATGTTAGTAATTTTTGCCAGCTATGATTAAAATTATGACAAGTGACTTATTTGTCAAATATAAAAAAATATCAAAAAGAATGTTGAAATACTTTTATTACAAAAAATAGTAAAAAAACGGTTTAACCATTATTTCATTGCGGTTCACGAAAACGATATTTTTTGTTTGTGAAAGAAAAGAACGAAACAAAATACTATTCGTTTTTAGTGCTTGGAAGTTTGTATTTGATTCTTTCTCTTTCGAGCTTTGAATTTGTTACAGTTTTCAGGTAAATCAAGACTACCATTTTTTTAATACACCAATCTGGCATTGAATTAAAAAAAAACTCTTACCAAAATGGGCACTGTTTGCTATATAAAGTCCATCAATAACATGGGGACTAAGTTACGTTAATTCACCTTATCTTTGACACAACTCATGTTATTCAAAATCCACAAACGGAAAACAAATTGGAAGATTCACTGCAGACATTTCTTTTTCCGTTAGTCTAAAAACTCGATAGTTTTATATTTTGCATTTTACATTTTAATAAATCCCAAGTGTTCAAACGAGTATTCTACTTTAAAAACACCTTGACTACAGTTTATAATAACACACAACCTTCCTTTTTGAAAAACTTCGTGAATTTGTTTGGCGAGAATTTGATATGAAAATGGTGTGGCGCACTAGTCAAATTGGCGATATAAAGCTAGTATTAGAGACATTAGAAAATTATTAGAAGTCAATTTTTTTATTCGATTAACTAGTGTGCCATGGAAAGTAATAATCTGAGATTTGTGAAATCGTTAATGTCAATCAGAATGCATTTCCAGTTTCTTATTGAATTTAGTTCGACTTAGTGGTCACCGAATAAAAATGAATTTAACCAAAAAATCGAAATATTCCGATTGTTTGGTGATTTTGCAAGTAGCAGCAGAGTTCCACACGTGCTCGTACTATACATCGTAAAGCAGCCATTATAAATAAATGCTCTCCTGATTCTGTCGGTGGCATTGCACATGGCGGTTTAACCTCCGTTCGCTCCCGAATCCCTTGTATTCGCCCCCAAAAATTTGAAATCGGTCTCCATTGTGTGGATTTAGTGCTTTTAGTGTTCAGTGCAGGTTTTAAAGTTATAATCGTCATCGGCCCCGTCATTTTTTCCCGTTCACGCCGGTATGGAGGTCGGATGGGCCCGGATGGTCCGCTGGGGTGGTGGTGGAGGCTTTTTTGTTGACTGTTGGTCTGTGACCAATGAAAAAAATTCCTCGACGGATGTCGGTAATGGGCGAACGACCATAGTAGTCTTGTCCAACTGCTTGTGAAAAGTGGAAGAAGAAGAAGAAATGCTCTTTCCCATGAAACTGGCAGTGTTCATTAGATTGGTTGGTCTATGCTCGCGTTAAAAAAAATATCCCAAAAAACGTATAAATCAAGTGGAAGGACAACGCCGTCACTAAATTGTTTATTATTCGTTTGTCGAAAGTCACTGGTACCATCAAAGCGTACCACCCAAACAGCAGTTTCAATTAAAACGCATCTATTGAAATTTGATTTAATCTAATCTCACGAGAAAAAATACATCCAATAAGGATTTTGTTACGTCTCTTTCTCTCGCACGGACAATCAACAATTACTTTTAAATTGAAACTGTGTGATCCGAATTTAATTATCAAGGCATCCTTAACTCGTGCGAGTAGGAAGAGGCCGCCGATCTTGTATTCTTTTTTTTTTCGCTACTCGTTAGATCGTATCACGAAATTTTGTTCTACGCAATTTATTTTCTCTTTAATTAGTAAACATTCAACTCGTATGGTACTTACGGCAGTTATTATGCAATATAAACGTTGCTATTAGTTCAGGAGATTAATCCTCTTTTATTAACTCTTCTTCTTTCCTGTTGCGGCCCGTAGCAGTACCACTGTTTCATTTTTACTGACCATAAAATATACATTATTTTAAAATGCAATTTTGCCCGGAATTAAGCCCATTCTCAATGGAAATGTAATAAGCCCAGCGTATATTTTTAATTTATTTTAGTGGGTCAGGAAATAGTAAATTTTGGTACTACCATTTAGCTGTTTTTTTTATTACATTATGACACACAATGCTTTAATATGCACCGACGACATACTAGGTTTAGTACTTTCACGAATAAATGGTTTTGGGCTACATTACAACTAGGTAAGGGGGTTCTAGCGTATAGGAAGAGCTTGGAAATAAAGAACCAGCAAATGAGCAACGTAAGACGAAGAATGCAGGGTCGGACTGCGGAAAGAAATGAATAACAATGCCCTAAAAGGTTATTATTATTATATATTATATTATATTATATTAAAAATTAAATGAAACAGAAAAGCTTAGCAAAAAGAGTTTTGGAATGTTGCTTATACTTGCTTGACGTATATTTCCGCTTTTATATGATAATATAAAATCTGGTTATATATGGATGGTATTATTGGAATTTTATACCGTAATATCATGGTTAATCGAATTTTTCCCGATATCTGCAAACCTAGCACTAGCAAGTGGTACTTAGACTACGAAGTCTCAAGGCATGGCTTATTACTGAGGAATGGAATAACTAGTCTTTGGAAATTTGTATCGGCAATAGATTAAATATCACAAAGAGGCAAATACTTATGGAATCCCAAAAAATAGCGATGAGAAAATACCGTTCCTACCTTGATAGTGGTAATAATAATAATAACATATGTTTATTTTTTGCACTTCATGTTTACATTTATCTATTAGCAGTAAACCAAAAGCGCAGCAAAAAAAAGGGAACTGCTTACTTACTTACTTACTACTTGCTTACTTACTACTTATATCTTAACATATTATGATACATGCTGATATATATCAACCTTCATTCTGGATCACAAAAATTCGCTGTATGTAATAATAGAAATATTAGTTTTGGATAGATAAAATTAATGCAAGTAATGTAAATATCTGTATTATTTATCAACAATGGTAGAAATTTATTTTTGTCATAATTATTAATGTATCTTTAGTGAAAAAGGCCATTTTTATTTCTTAAATTTATTTATTTGTTAAAGATTATCAAAAATCATTGGTCAATAAATGATATATTTTAGTAAAAAGATAAGCCGAAAAGCTATTTACAATTTTAACATAAAACTTTTCAATTAATAGAATGCTCTAAACAAAATTATACAAAAAAATATTTAAAAAATATCTCCATGTTTTTGGTAAGATTACCACACTCTCAATATAAAACTGGGACAAGATCAAACAAAACAAGTATAACTTGTTGGATAGGACTGACATACGAGCAACTAATTGAATATTTTAAAGTATTTATCTAACTAATTTAAAAGTAGAAAAATGAAGCGATGACTATTTGATTTGAATTACCTATATTTTTGTTTAAACAATTTTAAATACTAAAATAATTAAATCGACATAGTCTTGAGTAAGCAATGCTTACTTTTGCTCAAATTGAGCTCAACCTATTTGAAACAATTATTCTGCTTTTTCCGAGTGCAAATTACTGCCTTCCAACAACAAATTCCAACAACACTTGATAATTTAATGGGAGTGTTCTTGTTTTCGTTAAGTATACGTATTTTGTTGATTTAATTTTTTTCACTAGAAAGTCAGTCTTTTTTATTGTATTTGTTTTTTCGGCTTAAGTCTAGAATAGCCTTGATAAATTTGGCCTTGGTCGATTTGTCCTTTGTTTGTCCTTTTTTTTCTGGTGTTATTTTCTTCTTTTCTTTTTTAATTCTGCGCATCTCTATTTCGTTTTGTACTTATTCATTTATTAACTTTTACCGATAAAGATAATAAGGAACAAACTTTTCCTTTAATAAATAAAAACTTAGGCAAAAATGTTTCAACCATACTGATCTTACTTGAGTCATTGTGCGCTGAACTAAAACACTTTGGTTTCACTGAATGATCCGTATCTCTTTTCCACTCGTATTTAAATTATAGGCAGCAATTCGTTAGAACTAATATCAGTAGATTTGTCGTATATCTCACATTTGGTATGTCTAGGGAGATCAAACTTTCCCATATTCATTCATATGCTGTTGACACCCAGCTGTTACACACATTTAACTCAAATAATTATGGCAACGTCGAAGCTAATCTGAGTTTGGATCTCTCAATATAGTAAAAAACAAAATCTTAAGTTATATTTTAAAAAACATAAATTATGCTATTCGCTCCCACTGGAAGTTATAATTTTTTGTGTGATCATATTAAAATTCAATTTGAAAATGAAGATCTTACATTTACAGATGAAGTAAAAAACTTAGGAGTGATAATGGATTAGATATAGTGGCCACCTTTCTAATTTATGTAAAAAGACATATATTCCTGAAAACGCTATATGCCAATAAACATAGGAAGAGTACAGGGAGAAAAAATAGTACATGGTAAACAAGAATAGGATTTTGAAACCTGAACTAAAATACCTTTTGACAGAATATACAAAAAATATAAAAATTGTCAATGCAAAAGTATAAAAAAAGAAACTTTGACGAAGGTCCATGATCTATTATCGTAATCTTATCAATGTAGTATTGCTGTAAAAAGTCCCGCGCTTTTTGAGAACAGATTTTTTTTAGATGCTGTAGGTCTTGAAATTTACCTTTAAATACAGGTATTGGCCCATCATAAGCTAAAGTTGGAAGCAAAAAACACTTTTCAGGTAGCGAAAGTCTTTTTCTTTTTTGTTTTATGACAACATTGCCAAGTTCTTGAACTTCCCCTATATATCATCATACGAGGGTGATTTTCGGTTACAGTTAATTCTTTGACGGGTCTTAAAGGAAAAGGACACTTGGGCATATAGATATCTTTCAGAAATTTGGTCCAACTCTTAAAAATGGGCTCATCTTCACAAGGAATAACTTTAAAAGGGCTTGGTTTTGTTCGGGAATCCCTTAAAACTGCATTTTTCTGTTTCACTGAACTCATATTTCTATCGCATTCTAGATACGAATGTCCACGAACAGGAAAAAACATTTTCATTGTGTTAAGTCTTTTAACAAAATGAACAATATAATGTAACATTCTAGACACCGTGAAATATTTATTTTGTCCACAGCATGAATCACAAAATATTGTAAGATTCTTGACATCAAAACTGTCATCAACACCCTTGTTTCCTGAAACTTCAGTAAGTATAGAAAAGAGCTTCAGAGGTCGAAAGTACATGTATGTTGAACATGTAGTTGTTTGCAATAATAAGTGTCATTAGTTGTAATATTCGGCAGTTGAAGATTTTTTTGAAAATCCATTACAATAGCTTCCTTGGTTTTATATTTTTGAGCCTCAACCCGAGCAACAAAGGCGTCTGCTCTTTTTAAATCTACTTCTTTTTCAACTTGCAAGCTTTGCAGTTCTGTGTGTAACTGCAGTGCATTGTGATCATCTGCACTTTGATTTTTTTTTCTATGTCGTCAATTTTTACTTTCAACTCATAGCAAGTACACAGGTATCGCTTCGTGGGTACCCAAAAAGCAATATTAAACTTGGTGTTGAATATTTCTCTATATTTTTCATCAGGATATTTTTCTTTGTACATAGAATAAATTTTCTTAATATTAAGCTCAGCAGGTAGTTTTACCTAAGCCATAGTGAGACTTTCTATTCTTTGATTTCAATTCGCCCTGTATAGTTTGTAGCCTTTTTGCAGTTATGCCATGTAAGGCTAAAAATGCTTTATAGCACACTGGGATTTCCCAAAGTTCGTTGTTTTTTAGCAATCTCCTATAAGTATACGAAAACAAATGAAAATCAGCTTCATTTTCAGATTTGCTGGGACGAGGGTGTGTTACAGGTTTGCACGTTATTAAACCACTCAGATAAAGGGATTGTTCATCATAACTTTGTAGTTGATTAAACTTAGACACGATCGTATTTAAATCGGGTGTAGTGAGTTTTTAGAAAGATTTATGTTTTGAACATTTGCAGTTTTGTCCAGTTTGATGACTACTTAAGCGTAACTTTTTAGTTGCTTCCTGCATTCTTCCATAGGATTTTCTTTTCCTTGTTTTTTGTTGCTCAGTCATTATTCAACAACAAGAAATATACCTAACCTAACTTAAGCTTAACTAACCAAAACTTTAAAAATAAATAGAATAATCAATAATTACACCAATCAACTTCAACACCAGTAAAAACAAGCCGGTAACGGCGAAATAGCAGGACGTTCTTTTTTGTCCACTACTATACATTTTAAGTTTTGTTTATATTTGTACTGTCATCTTTCTAGCCATTTCTTATAGGCGGATAGTAGTCTATAGCCGATATATTATACGAAATAATTTATTTGGGCAAAAAATGGACCCTCATCTTTTTTCCCCTGTACTCTTCATATATAAAATAAAATACATAATATAAACATATAACATATAAAAATATATATACAACATAACAAAATAAAACACATAAAAATACTTGCATTGAAATGGCTCAAAACTAAATACCTATTTCAATTTTTACTCGCAATTTTTGCATTTGAGGTTACAAAATATTCTTTACTAACGTATCTGAAGGACGCAGAACATTCTGGATATGCCCCGGCATAATTGCCATATTGCCATATTGCCATAATAATTATAATAAATATTTTGAATCCAACGCAGTTCTAGTATTTATGAAAAAAATTAAGGTCCATTTATTGGAGTTGCAAAAGCCTCTGTGCCAAACAATTAATATTTTACCAATTTTTAGACTCTTATTATAATTATAGTTTGTTTTTTCATTATTATTGTAATATTCGGTTAATGTTTTTGTCTAAATCTAGTGCAATAATTTAAAGTGTCTCAATAAAGACTATTATTATTAGTATTTTCCCCTAATCTCAGATTACTTCGGTCAATATGTTCAACATCGGTCCTTAGACAAGATGGCTGAACTTGGGCAACCACTTTCGGTTTCAGATTTCTCCAAGAAGCCTGCGAACTATTCTACATGTGTCATTATTATTATTACTATTATTATTATTATTATTTTTGTCTTCTCACATCTTTTTTTGGGTCCTTTTTCACCATGGAACTATCGGGACTTTACTCGTCAACGACTACTTCTTGCGCCATCACCCTTCTGACTATGTTGCAGGTGCCCAGTATTGTCGCCTTCTGCACCAGCGTGGTAATTTTCTTGTGGTTTTTTATGTCCAAAAGTTGTAAAAAATGATTTTGATTGGAATTATGGATACTTTTGCAAGTTGGTATATGCCTTTTAGCTCATGTGCTAGATTCTGATATTTAGTAATTTTCTCGGTCCTTACCTCAGCTATATTTTCGTCCTTGAGATTTTCAAATCAAACAGAAACCCGTAAACCCCAGTAAATATTTTAAAGTTCTTCTAACGCAACACTATTATCTTCTGATGTACACCTATGGAGATTTAGTAAATTTCACCCTAACTCGGAAACAGGTTAACCCATTGGTGAAACGAGATTTATTAGATTGCTTTAGAACAAAATTATTTTGAATTTAATGGACAGATTTACATCTCTAAGGAAGGTTTGATTATGCGAAACCCACTTAGTCCTTTGTTAGCCGAGATTCCACAGTTTTCGTTTGGCACTGCTTGTTTTAGCACGTATTTTCTGTAATTATTATAATTATAATTATAATTATTATTATTATAATAATTATTATTATTATTGTTATTATTATTATTATTATTATTATTATTATATTATATTCCATTTCCCGTGTGAAGTTACAGAAGAATCCAGAGAAATGGGAATCAAATTCGGACAAAATGTAAAAGCGGTTTTAATTCCCACAACAGTTTTGATATCTATTTCTATTTTCTCTAAATAATTTTTCAAAAAAATCTCGATCCTTCTCGGTAACTTAATCGAATTGTTTAAACACCCCGTAAATATAATTGAAACGATCTCCGTAACGGTGAAGATCCCGCGATAGTAATTATACCGGTCGTGGATATACGCAATTTTGTCATTTTCTCTAACAAGTATATTAATGACCAGAAATTACTACACATGTTCCCATAATAGCAACGCGGCGCTTCCTTTATCCGTCACTTATTTCGGTTTTATAGTACGCCATTGTTTTGCTTTTTACTTGACTCGATTACCTGCGGATTGAATTGGAATCTTTCCGTCATTTGCTTATAACCAGTTGAGTTTTCATTGACTTTAGAAAAAATTGGTTTTTCCTTCTTTTATTATAACGAATACGTCAACAAATCAGCAGTATCGCCGTTGTTTTTAAAATGAGCTTTCTTTGTACCCTAAAATTTGCCATGGAGAATTACACTGACGTAAGTTTTGTAAAAAAGAACCATTATTTCACATGATACTTGCAAAATAACATGTCAATATCGAACAAAATTTGTGATAGTAATTTTTTAATTTTAAAATGAAAATTACAACAAATTGTAGCTTATTTTTTGGAAGAAATAAAATAAATAAATAAAAATAAAATAAAATAAAACTTTGACGATCTTATTACCTATTGTTATTGAGTAAAGCCACTACCAACAAATTTATCCTTACTTGAGTGACAAGGCAGTTGTGGGCCAAGTATATTTCTTTCTTTCTGATATATTTCTCGAGTGTTGACCATTTGTTACAGTGTTTCGAAAAAGTTATTTTACGAGAACACAACAATGTCGCGTCGAAATCATTTGTCGCTTGATGCAAAACAGATTGTGAAAAATGTGTATAAAACTGTAATCAGTAGAGGATCAATTAAACGAGAAGCTTTAATGGAAACCTGTCTACTTACGAAAACGGCAATAAATGTAGTGATTTTCAAACTTACCGTGATCAGGACCTAATAAAAAACGAAGTTATTCCTACCTTGGATAAGCTGCAAAAGAAGCTAAGGGGTGTTTTTTTTCGATGTATAGAACTTTAAGTTGCAATAAAACAACGATGGATTATTCGATTGACATGAATTTTATTTATCCGAAAGATAATTTTGTGGCATTACATTTTAAATATGATTTCTGGCATATGACCGCCACGGCTGTCGCGGATGTAGTCCAATTTTCGATGACTTTTTTCAACATTTATGGCCGTATGTCGGCAATAACACGGCGAATGTTGTCTTCCAAATGATCAAGCGTTTGTGGCTTATCCGCATAGACCAACGACTTTACATAGCCCCACAGAAAGTAGTCTAGCGGTGTTAAATCACAAGATCTTGGAGGCCAATTCACAGGTCCAAAACGTGAAATTAGGCGGTCACCAAATGTGTCTTTCAATAAATCGATTCTGGCACGAGCTGTGTGACATGTTGCGCCGTCTTGTTGAAACCACATCTCCTTATTATCCCGTTATTCAATTCAGGAATGAAAGAGTTAGTAATCACAGCTCTATACTGATCACCATTGACTGTAACGTTCTGGCCATCATCGTTTTTGAAGAAGTACGAACCAATGATTCCACCAGCCCATAAAGCGCACCAAACAGTCAGTTTTTCTGGATGTAATGGTGTTTCGACATACACTTGAGGACTAGCTTCGCTCCAAATGCGGCATTTTTGTTTGCTGACGTAGCTATTCAACCAGAAGTGCGCTTCATCGCTAAACAAAATTCGCTTATGAAAATCGGGAATAACGGCAATCTCGTTTTGGGCCCATTCGACGAATCTACGCCTTACTTGATGATCGTTTGGCTTCAATTTTTGCACGAGTTGGATTTTGTAAGCACGTAAACCTTCCGCAAAATCTTTCATAAAGTGGATGGACACAGATCCAATTCCTGTGCTCGATGGAGGATGGACTCATTCGGGTCTTCCTCAATGCTAAGCTCTACAGCAGCAATAGCTTCTTCTGTACATACTGTACGGCGTCCCCGGGGATGCGAGTTATCAATAAGAGTAAACGTGGTGCGAAAACGTTCCATGGTTAATCGAATTACCTGCTCTGATGGGCGATTTCGTCGACCATAAAATGGACGTAGTGCACGATACGTATTCCGCACAGAACCATTATTTTCGAAATATAATTGCACTGAGAATAAGTCACTTGACAGCTGTTAAATCGGTCGCCATCTTGAACAGTAATGCCAACTTAAAGTTCTATACATCGAAAAAAAACACCCATTAGAAGAAGATAAAACCGATATAAATAGAAGCCGCGCCACCCTCCACAGAGTTGTTTGTAACATGGGATTTAGGTACAGCAAAATGGACTAAGGGGAAATAGTAATGGAATTACACAGATTACTCACTTGGAGATTTAATTACTTTCAAGAAAATACAAGATATAGATTAGACAGCAGATCCATAATTTACGTTGATGAAACATAGTTCGATACACGCGACACTATATCCAAAGAATGGGTTGATTCCACTCAAAACTATCAGACGAAAGCACCTTCACTATCACTATCATACACGCTCGGTCAGAGGACGGATTTGCTTGCTGTTGTCTGCAAGGAATATCAAGGATTCTATAATTCTGTAATTTCTAATAATAATCAATAATTTCAAAAAATATTCAAAAATAATCAGCTATTAATCACAGTCTGCAATGTTATTAACCTAATGTTTACAAATGGTAAGTGCCCCTCTCATCTCAAAATTGCTTTAATAAAACCCATTTATAAAAAAGGAGACAAAAAAAATTCTTAAATCTTCCAAAAAGCTTAAAAAGTTCGACTAGTTTCCTTTTTACTAAAACCCATATAATATCTAATGTATATATTAGATTAGATATTATATATTAGAGATTAATAACTGTTTCAGTAAGCCGAGAACTGTAATCTATGGAATTCCACAGGGTAGAGTCCTAGGACCCATATTTTTCCTTATATACATAAATCAACTACTTACTATTGATGATGATACAGTTTTGTTTGTTGAAGGTAACAACTGGGACGAAGTCGAGAACCGTATTAGTTCGGACACTTGCAACTTATGTCACAGTGGCTTAACAATAATTGACTAACAACCAACTTAGATAAAACGCAATACTTGCCCTTTTCAAATTATAATGATCGACTACCTACAAACTTACTTTTTACAAAACTTCTGGATTCCTCTTGAGTCGGTTTTTGCTGAGTCGAAGAGCTGAGCATGTTACCTTCCTAGGAATTCATATTGACTCAATTATAAAGTGGAACTTCCATATTGAACAGATAGTGAAAAAGTTACGATCCTTAATGTATTTTTTTTCGAAGACTTACTAAAATATCTGATAATTACTTCTTTCTACTTATTTTTCACTGGTACAATCACTTATTTCTTATGGAATAATTGGTTGCGATGCTGCCTATCACACAACCCTTCAGTCTCCTTACGTAATATGAAAAAAAAAAAGAAAATTATATTCAAGTTAAATCTGCGATATCTATCTGACTTCATTTTTACTCAATTTGAAGTAATTCACATAAAAAAATTATATTATAAATCATCCCTTTTGTTATTAGTAAAAAATAACTTACTGGTTAATTCAAAAACTCACGAGTATGAAACACGCTTAAAAAATGCATTTATGTGTTTGACAAAAAAGTTACTTTTACACTGGTCAGAAAAATTATAACGCACTAGCTCTAGAACTGAAAAGTAAAATAAAATTAAAATCATTTAAAAAAAATTTACCAAGTGCCTTATTGATGCTAAATTGTAACGTAAGTTTCTAAAGTCGCTGTTTATTGTAAGTCAAATACACATTATATAATAGACGGGAAACAGTAAAATTAATCTGCGTTGTGTTCAAGGTTGGCTGTCAAGTTTTTAACTTAGTATACCTTGAATATAAGTGTTTTTTTGTATTAATATTTATTTAATGTTTGCGTTACAATAGGTTGTTAAATTGTATATTTTTATTGATTAAAAAAATTATTATTATTTTTATTATAACGCAGCTAGCGCAATCGTCTGCTATGCAAAGAATCAGCCTCATCCAGATCGAAAACTGAATATTTGTTAGAAAATGACATTTATTTTGAATCCAGTTATAAAAAACAGCAACTTTTAGAAGTTCTACATTCATATGCAATTAAAAAACAGTATGTATGCGATGATTTGGCGTCTTCCTCCATATAATTGCATGTTTAACCGTAAAGCATTTGTGAAACCAAATAAAATCGACAGTCACAGCAGAAAATATTATTACTACTTCAAGTCCCAGTGTTATAAATTTGATAAAAAATGTAATTATGTAACATACAAATTGGAATTGGAAAAGTTCCGTACAGCACATTAAAAAATTTGACGGCTGTTACATTTCTATTCAAAACAACTAATTCCTATTATAACTTTAATAAAATGTAGCTTTGAATTTATTTCATATATTTAATGTCATTGTTTTTTCTTAATATAATTTAACATTTAACGGTTAAAACCGCATGGGGGAGTTTTTCAATTTGAAAATTTCTCATAAATTTTATTTATTAAAATTTTCAAGTCGCATTTTTTAAAACAAATACAGTGGTGTACTCAGAAAAAAAATGCCTATGTTGTTTAAGTAAGTTGCTTGTAGTAAACACTAAAGCTTAGGGCGAGAATTGACATTTGTTTTGTGAAAATCACAACAAAATTGTATTAAAATTCGATAGTTTCACAATGTGAAATCACACTTAACGCGGAAAAAGTATGTTCGGCTTGTAAATTACAGAGAATTTTACTATTTTTTAATCAGTTGATTAATTTTGCATTGATATTGATTGTAACGTCATTTTCTGCTTCGGTTCGGGCTAAAACGGTTTTTCAGCTATTTATTGTGATAAAAAATTAACAACCGCGTTGTGTTTCCTGCATTAGTACAAAGCTAATGGTCGTTATGTTTAAATCGAAATTTATTAATTGACTTAACCTATTAGATTGCAAAATCACGTGCTCATCAGTAATACGAAGACCTTAAACTACTTTCGCGGTGAATATTTATCTAGTTGGGCAAGCTTTTTCAGGATAAAATCGCACAAAGGAGCAATATTCTAACCGAAGATCACTTTATTTTACCAACGAAATAAGTTTTATTGTTTATATGGAATCACCACACAGTATAAATGGCGTTTTGGTGCCTGCAATTTTCAACTGTTCTGGGTTAATTTCTTTTTGGCTGCAGAATCAAGTTGATAAAATGGCCGTCCACCAATATTCCAAATTAACCAATATCAAAATTAGTTTTAACGTAATCTACTCTAGATAAGGAAACTTATATCGCGATATTAATTGTTTTACGAGTCGGTAGGAGGCGCTTCATATCAAAAACATCTATTTTTATGACTTTCTCGAAAATTTAAAATATAATGGCATAAATATTTTTGGCTAAGATGAAAGAAAAGTGGAAACAGCATGGCAAATCTTTTTTACACTTTTAAGATATAAATAAAAATGTATTTATTAAACATATTTTTTAACCAGACGTGGGATGCTTGTATTTTCTACTAGGGTTAAATTTGATTTTTTCCTAATTTGTCGCCAATCAACTTAACTGAAACTAGCTCGCATTTTACTCTGTACCTGCTTATATATTGTTCGAGGGGTGCGGAGCTAAATGAGGGGCATAAACACCGTCTCGGATGACTGATTCCCAAATTGATGCCAGGTAGAGACCTGAGTGGCGGTTAAGATTTTTAGGTTGTTTATAGTCTCTCGATCTTTTTGTTGGTAGAAGAACTGATTACATACAAGAATTTTAGTTTTATAAAATTTTATGTCCGGTTTCATGAGTTTATTTGTCTTAGTCGTATTGCTCTTTCGTGTTCTTTGAGTCTAGTTGATATTATTCGTCCGATCTCTCCAATGTATTCTTTGCCGCATATGGATGGAATGCTGTAAACTCCTGGCATCTCAAATGTCTTTGAATTTTGTCTTTGACGGACCGAAGATGTTGAGAGATTTTTGGACAAGTGGTAAATCTGGTTTTGACGTTATACTTCTTTAGAACTTTTGATATGTGGTCAGTGATGTTTTAAATGTAAGGAAGGACCACAGTGACAAGTGTAGGATTGCTTTCGGCCTCATTGCCTTTGGAAGGTTGTGATGAAGTGTATTTTTTGATGGAACGCTTAATATCTTTAATGTGGAAATTGTTAGAGAGAAGAGCAGAGATAATGGTGTTTTAATTCTGGGTTCAGTGACTCGGGCTGAGATAGTTTTACGGCTCTGCAAACAAAAGAGTTGAAAACCGATGATTTTTGGGCCGGATGGTGATGTGACCATGCATTAAGGTGTGCGTAGGTTTTCTGTAAACACAATGCCCCAATGTTAGGACTGATTTTCTATTGATAAGAATATCTAAGAATGGAATGTTACTATTAGTTTCTAATTCAATGGTAAAAGGTATGTTAGTGTGTATAGAGTTTAAATGTCTAAGAAAATCTACTAGTATCATCGACGTAGGGTTTCCATAATTTTGGTTTCAGATGAAAGGTGTCGATAAATATATTCGCGATGACTGGTGATAGTGGAGAACCCATAGCTGTTCCCGACGTTTGTTCAAAAATTTGACCGTTATAAGAAAAATATGTTCCCGGTAAGCATTTTTCAATTAAGGTGAGAAGGTTTGGTTCCAGAAAAACGAACTTTGGTAAAGAGGGATTCTACGTCGAAACTAACTAGACTAGTTAGTTTGAACATTTGCGGCGCCATTTAGTTATGTGTGTAGTTGGGTTTTGTTTTGTGTTAGGTTTTGTTTGAATTAAAACAAGTTTATACAGCTAATTGAATATTGTTTACTAAGGCAGTGTCGCTGAAGATTCCGCAGTAGTCGGATGTTATGGGGTTCTGATCCTTGACACCGATCTTCTATAGTGTTAATATCCTGGTGGAATATTTAATAAATAATAACAAATACGTATTAATTTAGAACTTGGTTCGTATCTTATATTAGTTACTATATCCATAGCAAAAAATTAAAAAACAAAACAAAAACCGTTTTATTTATTTAAGTAATACATTTTTAATTACATCTTTAATTCAAACTGAATAGTAAAATCTTCAATCGTGAGCGAATATTACACAAATTTTAAAAATTATCACAATATTTGAGACCTCTATACTCTGAGTTATGGAGACGCAACCTAAATAGCTTAACATTAAATAAAATTAAATCAATTAAATTTACTCGCAAATGCGAACAACTACAATAATTAAAGTGTGGAAAGACAATAATGTTGTATACTGATAAATTTGCTAATAACTCAAATTTTGGGTCCCCTTACAAAAAAAAAATCTTTTTGCACATAAACTCAAGTAATTGAGAGTCTGAAATACTTCCTAAATATTATATTTGAACCCATCGACCAACCAAGTGGAATCACACTATCTACGGTGACACTTTTAGACTGCGTTGTAGCAACTTGTACTGATTTGATGTTGATTGTCTGAGTTACCATGTTTTTTGTGTACTGAATAGTGGGATCAATAGAACAACAGCTTAATTTAAGACACTCAGAAACTTTAAAGAACTTAATTATGAGAGTTTTAAATCTGATCCAATGAATAATTAATATTTTTGAAAAAACTACATGATAAATATTCAGCTAAATTTAAAAAGAATAAAAATCCGGCCTACTGGGATTGTTATACGGTGAACATGGCAATAAAGCGTGAACGAAAAGGTTACTATTGTAGTAAACTAAACCAAGAAACTTAGAAGGAACTTTTATTAAATCTAGAAGTAGTCCTTTGTTGCTACCAGAGTTATCTTGTGTTAAAAATATAAACAAACACTTCAACCATGCTTCATGCATTAATTTCTCCATTGCAGGAGTCGAGGAAATCAATCAAATAAAGTGGTAAGTGTGTATGGTATCAATATCTCCTGAATTAAACCATGTGTTCTCCACATATTAGCGCATACGATAAATTTTTGTTTACCAAAATCTATATTTCGTGATCAATGGAAAAAAACCTTGGTAAAGTATGTTGCGTAAAGTAAAATTATTCCTTTGCCTAAAATACCATATAGGAATATAGGAATTCTCCCAACATTCTCTAAAATCTCTGTTCGGTATTACAACGCAACATAGTAGGCGTGTGACCCGGCTTTGCGAGTCCATCGTAGGCCACCGGCCCCTGGAATGCTTTGATCCGATGCCTATCCAGACCGGTCAAAACAGTTCGAAACAGTTCGATGAGTCTCTCTGGCAAGAAGTCGCGAAAAAGAGCTGGAGTCAGCAGTCATCTACCGGGCTATGTAATTAATTTAAAGAATGTTAGTCCTTTGTTTTCTTTAGAAAATGTAATTTACTTTCATTAATTAAAAAAAATCTTTTATCAAGAAATTTGGGTAGTGATTTATCGAGTGCAACAACGAGCGCACGGGTCACTCATCGGAATCCCAAACAATCTCTGAAAAAGTAATTAGCTCACAGCTTCAGGAGTATTTGTATAAAAACTCTCTTATAACGGCAAATCAACCAGATTTTAAAACTAGACACGGTTGCACAACTGCCTTTTTGAAAACTATCCATGATATTTTTAAAGTTCTAGATGAAGGTAAACTTGCTGTTCTGACTCTCTTGGAATATTCAAAAGCTTTTGATAAGCGGTTTTACATTACATGGGTTTCTATGTAAACGAAGTAAATCTAATTTTTGGTTATCTCAAAAAAAGGCGTCTACAGGGATCCGTTTTTACATTGTTTGGACGTAAGAAAACTAAAAGTTCCTTTCTACCTACACTTAAAGAATCAATTTTTATAAATGACAAAGCAATTCAGTAAAAAATTTTCGTTTTTCATATTATCATCTTTGGTGTTATCTTTAATCCATGTTTGATTCACATTGATATTTTTCGTATTCAGAAATTACAACACTGCCAATATTCGCTATAAGGGCGTAGTCACACTCGATAAATGGTGGGATGGCTAAATATGCAAAATCGAAGCACTCTGCTTATTTCCTAAGATTTTGACGAATTGAGGACATTTCCTCCTTACTTATATGAAAAAATAAAATTTAGTAGTGCGCACGTGCACACTATCAAATTTCTTAAGGTAGATTAATAGTATATTATGCAAGAAGTGCGGTAAACGGCATTTGACTTAAAAAGTTTACCATATTATACTTTTTGTACGACCGTTAGTTTTTGGGTACATTTTCGCAAAAAAACACGGAAATACATTCACTGACATGATGATCAGAATTGAAAAACGTCAAAATTCAAGGCGTGGGAAATTTATCCGAAAACATCCGATTGCTCCCAAACCTGTGCGGTAAAATCCCCGAAATGTCCGAAGTGGCTCAGATCCGTGGGAAACGACATGAGCGGAGCGCAGCGAAGCGAGTGTTTAATAAGCGAGTGACTTAAAAAGTTTACCGAATGTATTGTATACTATACCGTTAATTTTTGGGGACATTTTCGCAACAACGTCAAAATTCCAAGCTTGGAAAATATCTCCGAAAACATCCGATTGCTCCCAAACTCGTGCGGTGTGCAATTAGGTATTTTACATACGGGAGTAGGAAAACATAATCACTTCATCAAATACTAATAAGCCACTTTTTCAATATCTTTTTGAAAAACAGTGTTCGCTAGTTAATTGTAGATAAAAAAAGGTGTAAGTTCAAATAAACGATATTGTGTAATGGTTATTGTTCCGCCCTGTAAAATTAAAGATTACATTGTGCATGATACTTTTTCATAATTGTCACATCTCATTTATTTATTTATTTATTATTTATTATTTATTATTATTATTTATTATTTATTATGCCTTAAGTTTTCAGGTTAGATGGAAGAACAAGTCAGTGATAATCAGTCAGGTCAGTCATAATCCCTTCCAACATGTCTTTCAATTTTGAGTGTTTTGATTCGTCCAGCTGTTTTGTGTGAATAACAGATTATATCTTTCTGTTTCTCTTGGGATCTAGCACACAAACAGGACATTTTCACGAGAGCATGACTTTTCTCGCAATTGCGATTTTTTACTTCATTTTTTAGATCACATAGAAATAAAACGGATCCGGTGTCATTTCAATCTGCGTCTCTGTGCATTTGAATTATTAATGGATTCAATGTTTTGATCCTTTTAGAATATGTTTTATAGGTCTGACGATGATTAGGACTATTAATTTTCGATACATGTTTTATTTTGTTGCCACTGGTTTTTCATAGAAAAGTTTTTCAATATCGTTTTAATTGAGACTTGGGTCTATTGAGTACTGATCAATACCATAATCGTTCACTAACGATTTCTTTCTTTTGTGTTTCATGTAAGGAAACCAAAGCTGATCGTTGCTCGTCAAGGTGATTCTCCATTTGTTGAAATTCGCCGAACAGGTTTTTGTTCGTAGTCATCTATAGCCATGATCGAATGCGGAACAAAATTATTTACACTTTTTTAATTGTTCTCTGTGGCACGTCCCGTGCTCGTTTAGAACAAACCGTCAACAATTAATGCACTAATGGCGTCAAAACAAATTTACGCGTAGTTTAACGGATATCAGAGTTTTCGCGACCATTCAGGAAGAAGGTTTTTAGGCCTATTTAGCCAGAAACCTGAACTACAATCTACAGAGAAAAAAACAAATTTTTAACTGTAGATTCAATATTTTCCACTGGATTTTAATTTAATTTTCAAATTAGGGACACTAGCTTATGTTAAAAATTTCAATATACTTGAAAAATGAATATCATATTTTCAAGATATAGTTTTGGTTGTAGTAAATACTCTTGTTTTAAAAAACCATACTTTTCTAAATTATATAAATAAAAAAAAATGAAATACTCAAACAAAAAAAAAATTTTCATTTTTCTTATTACTCGCTTGATTTTGAGTATATTTTGTCATTATATGGCGGAAAAACAGGTCTTTGGAAACAAGGGTTTTTGTTACACTTGAAAAATAAAATTGGAAATTTTTATTATGGATCCATGGAACTTGGTAATATTTAATGCTTTGACCTAACTATGGAGAAAATATATTTTACAGAGTGGTCACTACTGACCATCAGAGAAATGTATTTTGTAATGAAAAAACTCATTTTTTTAAGCGGAACACCCTGTATTTAGCACTTTTTTTATCTTTGGAATTTAATTCTGTATTATTTCATATATATAGCTTTTATTACAAAAATTAGTAGTTTAAATGTTATGTCCAGATTTGTGCAACAACTTGTGTATTTAATTTTAAATCTAACTAATAAATAATAATAAACTAACCTATTTCAAGTTTTGTTCTAAACTTTAATTACTTAAATTCAATATAAAATCAACAAGTAATACAAGTAAGTAGAACTTATTACTAATTACAAAACATTTTCCATATAACCTCTACCTTTGGCAATACAAGAAGTATATGTGGTTTCAATTTTCTCAATAGCATTTATAACCGCGTCTGTTATTTTTATACACTTCGATTTTTATGCGGCCCATATAAAAATACCTTCTTTCTTGTTTTTCACTTTTGTTTAGAAATATTTTTATTTACTCTTTTGAATTAAGATTTATTTATTTTATTATTAGTGTCCCTTTGAAAATTGCGACGTAAGTTCGTCACATTGGGGTACCTTATAAAAAAATAAAATAAATAAAAACATAACATTATTCAAAATACAGAAAAAAAAATCTAGGCAAGTACTTAGTTCCCATATGTTCCCAAACTTGTTATCCTCCTAATCCTTTTCAATACTCTTGACCAATAGTAATGTAAAATATTGTACAATCATTTTCGATGACGAGACTTTGCATGCTTAATTGGGCGCCCAATATGGCTTTGCAAAAAAACTTATTCCTGGTATCGATAAGGTGGCATTTTTAATATCCAGTGATGTTCGATTGTTACTACGGCGACAATTTTTGACGCTATTTTGTTTAAACAAATCCCGTCGATTGGATCAGAATATTTGACATTGCGCAAGTTGAGTGTATTTATCATTTGCAATATATCTAATTATTCTCTAATAATTATCTAAATTTTTAGATATTTGTTAAGTTTTAAAAAGATTTAACGACAAAGTCTCATCAAAAATACTTAATAATTAAATTAAAAATGAATATGTTAGGTCAAATTAAAATGGAGCTGCTGATTCTTTTTCTATTTCTTCTGTATATCGCAGTTTTAAGATACCTTTGGCGACTGCACTGAGGATTTACTATGCCTTCGTTTCAAAGTTGACTTAAATATGTATAGGGTGGGCCGTTTATATTTATTGGGGTATTACAAGCCTTCAACTTATCTTTCCTACTCCCGTCTGGAAAATACATAATTACAAATACATCAGTTTCGTTTCCAACGGATCCGAGCCGCTTCGGACATTTTCAGGATTTTACCGCACGGGTTTGGCAGCAATCGGATGTTTTCGGAGATATTTCCCACGCTTAGAATTTTGACGTTGTGCCGGTCATGTCAGTGAATGTGTTCGGTCGTACAAAAAGTATAGTACGCAACACGTTCGGTAAACTTTTTAACTGACTCGTTTATTAAACAGTCGCTCCGCTGCGCTCCGCACGTGTCATTTAAAGTCGTGAGTGTTTCATTTTTCGTGGGCGAGTATCAACTTTCTTGTTTCAAATGGAACGCCTGGTATTTACTTCATTTTTGAATTCTGTACAAAATTCTAGATATATTTTGTGTATAATATCCTATACTTAAGTCTAACTGCTTTAAACATTATGCGAAAAATGACTTGGGTAAGTTTTGTTGTAGGCAAAGGACTCGAATAACGGATGACATAATAAATTTCGATACATAATAATAGAGGACATGCGAAAAATATGATTGAAAATGAAATTTAAAAAAATGCCAACAATTTTTTTTTTTGATGGGGACTACCCATTTTTATAATGTTGTACATATTTAGCATAAAAAATTAAGGCAATTTTTTTCAAGTTTTCTTTTAGTAATAAATTTCGATACATAATAATACTCAAGTGAAACAACGTCTCGCATAAAAAATTAAAAATGTCAAAAACGGTTAGAGTTAGGTATAGGACATTGTGCACGGAATATGTCTAGCATTTTGTATAGAATTCAAAAATGAAGTATGCCAGGTGTTACATTTAAAATAAGAAGGTTGAGACTCGCTCTCGAAAAATGAAATACCCTGTGGCTCCATCCCGTACAGTTTCTGATATAAGGTAGTGTCCGAAATAATTCCTATACAAAAAAAGTGTGTACGTAGCATCTTTTTTTATGGAAAATCATATTCTGACATATGTTGGCATGTATGCATTGGATTTTGTAATGTTTGTATTTGAAAACAAAGGTATAAATCATACATAGAGAGAGAGAGAGAGAGAGAGAGAGAGAGAGAGAGAGAGAGAGGGAGAGGGGGGGGGGTGGGGAACCGTAGCGTCTGACCCAGAGTGGGCGGCTGCAGACAGCGTCTGTTCTCCATGTTAGGCTGATATAAAACCAGAGAAGGCAACGGGAAACCACTCTGGAGTTTCTTTCCCAAGAAAATCACAATGGCAATACAACAAAATTTAATGGCCCCTAGTCCCCGGCAGAACTTAAATGTCCAAGGGGTGCGAAGAATCCCCGGGTTGGCTACGCTGAAAACCTTACAGATGGAATTTAAGATAGGGACATGGAATGTGAGAACTCTGTTTGAAACAGGAAAATTTGCAAATGCATGTCACGAAATGGACAGACTGGGCATCCAAATACTCGGCTTGAACGAGGTTAGATGGCCAGGCTCAGAAATAACCAGAGCAATGAATAAAATACTTTACTACTCCGGTAACATTGACTCCAAACACCACAATGGAGTAGAATTAATTTTGGAGAAAGAATACAGCCAGGCGGTTAATAACTTTCTACCGGTCTCTGACAGAAACCTGCTAATTCAGCTTTCGGGAAAACCAATGAACATAAATATAATGCAGACGTATGCTCCCACAGCCGATAAGTCCACAGATAAGCTTGAGGCGTGGTACACAAAATTGGAGGAGTTAATAAAAGTTACTAAGAAACAAGATCTTACAGTCATCATAGGAGATTTTAATGTGAAGATAGGCCAAGGGCGAGTGTCGGATTTGGTTGGCGAGTTTGGGTTGGGCGACAGAAATGACAGGGGCGAAAGGCTCATTGAATTTTGCCAACAACACAACATGACTGTAATAAATACCTGGTTCAAACATCACCCTCGCAGACTTTACACATGGACGTCACCACAACATACGAATACCAGGACAGTCCGAAACCAGATCGATTTTATTATTATAAACAAAAGATTCCACAACTCAGTTACTAACGTCAAAACCTCTCCGGGAGCCGACATTGGCTCAGATCACAGCCCTGTTATAGCTAGAGTGAGACCAAAATGGAAAATCATTAAAAGGCCAAAACCTCCAGGAAAACCAGATGTGGGGCTTCTGAGGGACGTCACAATAAAACAAAAAGTAAGTCAAGAACTAAACGAGCACCTCGCAAATATCTCTCGAGACCTCGCCCTTACCGCTGATGTGGATAGCACGTGGAAAGCTATAAAAGACATCTTAAATGGGGCCGTTGAAGCAAATCTAAAACCAACTCCTAAAAGAAATAGGAGAGAGTGGATGACAGGGGAAATCTTAAATCTGATGGACTCACGGAGGGAACGTAAATCCGCTAATGACATAAATAGGTACAGACATCTTAACAGAATAATCCGCACCAAAATAAAAAGTGCTAAGGAACATTGGATAGAGGAATTGCAGGGACGCCATGACCATTTCAACCTACATAAGAAAGTGAAAGATTTTACAGCGACGAACAGAAAAACTGCAGTCCACAACATATTAAGCTCGGATGGAAAATTATTAGATTCCACAGAGGGAAAACTACAAGAATGGGAAAAATACATCAAGAATCTGTTCGAAGATGCCAGAGCAGAGCCCTACCAGACGGACATGAACGCGGAAGAACCAAGTCTTCTGAAAACCGAAGTAGAGTACGCGATAAAACAACTCAAGGCAAACAAAAGCCCAGGGCCAGACGAAATATTACCCGAAATCTTAAAGCTAATAGGCGAAGAAAACATCGACCTGCTTGTCGCTCTCTATAACCGCATTTATGAAACTGGCAAAATACCTCAAGAATGGTTAGAATCAATTTTCGTACCATTGCCAAAGAAAACAAACCCCAAAGACTGCGGAGACTTTCGCCTAATTAGTTTAATGAGTCATGCGTTAAAAGTCCTACTGAAAATAATTCATAACCGCATCTCTAGTAAATACGAAGCGAATATTGGAGATGACCAATTCTGCTTCAGGAGCAGAATGGGCAGGAGAGAGGCTTTGTTTAGCCTACTGGTGCTAGCGCAAAAATGCTATGATCAACAACGAGACATCTTCATCTGCTTCATAGACTTCGAAAAAGTATTCGATAGAGTGAGACACGATCTGCTCATGGAGTCGCTTCGTGGCGTGGGCCTGGATGAAAAGGACAATACTCTAATACAGAACCTATATTGGAACCAGAGCGCTAGAATCAGAATAGAGGGATCTGCGTCTTGTCCCCTTTGCTGTTTAACCTTTATTCCGAATTTATATTTGACAGAGCCCTGGCAGACATCTCAGAGGGAGTCAAAGTTAATGGCGTGAACATAAACAGCATTAGATACGCTGACGATACTATTCTAATCGCCGACTCGGATGTGGGTTTGCAGCGACTGCTCGACCGCGTTAGCAATACCTGCGAAGAGTTCGATATGAAAATAAACGTTAAGAAAACTAAGGTAATGGTAATTAAAAAATCAAAGAATGTCCCACAACCAATACAAATAAATGGAAAGATACTAGAAGAAGTGGGCAGGTTTCAATACTTGGGATGCTGGATAGATAACAAATTAGATCCAGACACAGAAATAAGATCGAGAATAGAACTATCCAGAAACTCTTTTGTACGACTCAGAAAGCTCCTATGCGACTCACAAATCAACCTCGAGCTGCGTTTAAGACTCTCAAAATATTATGTGTGGTCTACTCTCTTGTACGGAGTCGAAACATGGACACTAAAAACACAAATTATTAATAAACTAGAAGCTTTCGAGATGTGGACATATCGCAGAATACTTAAAATACCATGGACATCGCATACCACGAACGAAGAAGTTTTGCGCAGGCTGGGAACTGAACGAGAACTATTCAAGCTTGTGAAAGTCCGTAAGACTGCATACCTGGGTCACATCCTGAGAAACGACAAATACCGATACGCACAGCTCATCGTCAAGGGAAAGATCGAAGGCCAGCGGGGGCTGGGTCGGAAGAAACTGTCATGGCTGAGGAATATACCTCAGTGGACTGGCATTGACTTCGAAGAGCTCATAAGATCTGCTGAAGATAGAGAGAGATTTGCCACTGTGATATCCAACCTCCACTGATGGAGATGCCACGTCAAGAAGAAGATTTGCTCCATCGATCCAACGAGCTGAAGGAGATCTATCAAGGTAACTGCTTTAAAGATTCTTTAATGATTTATCATTTATTACTGATTAATAACAAAAAATATATGTTTTTATAAATACCAATAGCCCTTAAATTTTTAAATATAGTGGCTTTTATTTCTTATGGATTTTACGAAAATATGTGCTACACAAAGTCATTAGTTTGCAGAATAAAAAAAAACAAAAAATTTACTATAAATTAATAAATTAGCTGTATTACCAATTACCAAGCCCATTTATTTTATCTGTTACAGTTGTTTGCTCCATCGATCCAACAAAAAATATGTTTTTTAAATACCAATAGTCCTTAAATTTTTAAACATGGTGGCTTTTATTTTATATGTATTTTACGAATATATGTGATACACAAAGTTATTAGTTTGCAGAATTAAAAAGAAACGAAAAATTTATTATAAATTAATAAATTAGCTGTATTAAGGAATTACGGATTATCAAGCGAATTTATTTTATCTGGATGAAATTTAATTCTTTTTACAGTTATTTGCTCCATTGATCCAACAAGCCGTGAAGGGGATCCTTTAAGTTTTCAAAGATTTTTTAAAAGTTTATCATTTGTTACAAATTAAATATGTGAAAATATGTGATACACAAAGTTATTAGTTTGGAGAATAAAAAAATACGAAAAATTTACTATAAATTAATAAATTAGCTGTATTAAGAAATTACCAATTACCAAGCCCATTTATTTTATCTGGATAAAAATTATTTTTTTCTACAGTTATTTGCTCCATCGATCCAACAAGGCATGAAGGAGATCCTTCAAGGTCACTGCTTTAAAGATTCTTTAAGGAATTATTAAATTTATCATTTATTACTAATTAATAACAAAAAATATATATTTTTATTAACACCAATAGTCCTCAAAAATTTAAAATATGATGACTTTTCGTTCTTATTTATTTTAAGAAAATATACGATACACAATGTTATTAGTTTGCAGAATAAAGAAAAGATGAAAAATCTGCAAAAAAATCTCAGCTGGACTTTTTTTGAAATTGCATCCTCTTTCCAAAAATTGTCCAACGACAACTCGTTGATAAACTTCTTCGTTTCGCTCGTGTCAAAACAAACACGTGACTAAAATGAAACTTGTTGCTATGCTATTATTTCACCGTCCGTAACAATTTTTATTAAAAAAAAAGGATCGAATTTGTGCCTCACGCAAATACTAAAACTACTCTAATTTCGGCTGGCCTAGAACGAGACTTGTTTTCGTTTTTACGATGCAGTTAAAAACTCCCAGTCACGAAGCACTGAAGATCCACTTCGCACATTCACACGATCGTTATCGTGGCTTTGAAGAAAGGATTAGCCATTCGATTCATGTGCGAAAGCTATTACGGAAAAATTAAAATCGAAAAAAATGGTTACGCCACATCTAATTTCGTCCGACCAAAATATTCTAAGGTCGTGCTCTTTCCGAATGCATAATTAATCGCAAGCGTGTGCGTTGCGTACGAAATATATAATCGATTCGGATTGGTGCCAAAGATATTTGGGAGGTTGATGAGGCTAGCGCGAAAAAAGACAAATAAACGTAATTTTTTCCGATGACGCACTATAAAACACATAGGACGACCTTCGCCAGACTACAACGGTTTAATTGCACCAACTAGTCGCAATAATTACAACAAAAATTGCCTATCGGTTGAAAAAGTGCGCATCAAAATTACACAGGAAACAATCTTCGCGGTAATTAATTCGGGGAAGTCCTTCCAACCTTTCTTGCCCCACTGTAACATTTCTCAAATTTGTATCTCCCCCATTCGTGACTTTTAACATTAAAAAAATTGATTTGCTCATTTAAGAAACACAAAGGATAAGTTTTAGGAAGATATCACTAGGAAATTGATATCAAAAATCGGTAAATAATATTTCAAAACACGTAATAAAAAAGTGAAATTCAAAATAATTTCAATATTAGCAGATATTTTATATTAGGTTCCAATTTAGTTATACTACGCCCAAAAATATAGTGCATTGATTGCTTGGACGTATTTTCGTATAAGTAGAAGCGTTTATTTTAACATCAGATGATATGGATCGTTCTTAAGAGTTTAATCTAAATTGCAATATGTTCGTATATATTACGGAGGTATTTGAATGTGATCCTTCCAGTATGTACATATCTATGTACCTGATTCTTGAGCTTTGACCTTGCGAAGCTGCTATCACTGGATAGTTCAAAGGGTAACGGTAAGTAAGCATTTTTGTCTTGTGTGCCTGTCGATAAACATCATTCTTCTCGTATTTTTGTGTTTTCTACATAATTCTTCGATTCTTTTTTACGACAATAGAATATATTCGCGGTAGACAAAGGTACGTCATAACAATATAGATAAATATTTATTGGAATCTTACAATTAAACATTTTTTGGAGATTACTGTTTTTTAACACTTTAAAATGTGGAGACCGTGGAATGAACCAGATGTTACCCTGTTAGAAGAAGACATGGAAAACATCGTAGAATTTGAAGACAAATTGGAGATGGTAGTCGAACCTAATGATAATTTAAAGGACGAACTACCTCTGCAAATAAAAAAACAGTTTACAATGTTTACAATGTTATAAGAAATTCAGAAGGGGGAACAGCAGTAAAAACAAGTGACATTACCAAAGTTCCGAAGTCAACTGTAAGAAAATTTGTTACAAATACTAGTACTGCGTTTTTGGAGTAATAAACAGTAGGCAAAGTTGAGCACGGGGTCGCTTGTAAAAGCACCATATTTCTGGTCCAAGTATAGCTTTAATCTCAATTTTTTTTTTAACACAATTTTTCTTTTACAACCAATAATTTAACTACAAAATGGAAATTTTGAGGATCTACGTTTCCGGGTATATGAATTTTTCCAATAGAGTAAATGGTTTTCGATAACCATGTAACCATGCAGTGTGCCGTTATAATGAACGACGTCATCGCGTCTAGATTGACGGGGAGAAATGGTGATTTTTATTTGGATTTTTTCAACAAGGTACGAAAAGCTTAAATTCAAAAATTGTAGCTCTTGATGCGGATGGAGAGCGATACATTGCAATTATTAATGATATTCTGGATGGTTTTCTAGATGACCTTGACCTCATTCCCAACAAGATGGCGCACCAGCTCATAACTTCCGAGGCATATATCAATATTTCCTTGGTAGCAATGAAACTATTCCTTGTCCTCCTAGGTCTCCAAATATAACCCCAGTTGCGAACAATACTAAAGGCAATTCGCTCAATAGAAAAACGTGCTCAAAAATGTATTTCAGTTTGATGTGCTGTTTATGAACACCTCTTAAAATAATTTTAATAGATATTCATAAATTAATTAGGTTTTTTAGTTTCTTTTTTCTATTTACTTTCCATATTTCTTATGCTCAAATTACAGAATACACGAAAAATGGAATCTTATTTCGCAACGACTCATAGCCATCTATTCTAAAAAAGGAATGGCTAATAATTCGCTTATTTTCAATTTTAGACTTATATTGCGGATGACCTTTTTTGTTCTGTTACGGATTTACCAACGTTAGAGTAAAAATATACAGGTTGCAAGGGTGCATCATTTTTTTCTTAAATCCTACAAAAATGCTATTAGATTGCTAATCTAACCGACTTTGCTTCTTTACTCATAGCAAAGCTGCCAATGATGACCCCGTAATTTTGATCGGTCAGTAGACTTTTCCGTAGCCTTTACCGAAAAACACAAATTAATGATATTGAGTGCGTGTAAATTAAATAATTCAAGTATCGTCCCGTTACATAGACGGAATATTAAAGAGCACGACTTTGACACTAATCGATGTTGCCGACATTTAATTACTTGTTATGATACAAAGTTTCAATCTAAACAAAAAATACTCATTTATCCGAAGCCGTTCCTACTCTCGATATTAGAATGCGGGCTTGATTAACTTAATTATCAATATTAGCAGCTCCGACCGATTTAAATCTCTGAATTAACAATAAAAATTGTCGGATAAATGGTTGGTCGTACGTTGTGACGACGCGTCCTTGCTTGATTTGCATTAAATAAATCACATTAATTAGTTGATGCTAGTTTTTTTTACGTAAAATGAAACGCAGAGAACGCGTTGTTTGCCGAAGACATTAAACCAATTAGAGCGACCTTGACGTACTCTTAGGGGATATTAACATAAATATTCGCAATAATGATGATCCAAATGTTTTAAAATACAGAGCAATTCTAAGTACAAATGGTTTCAAATCTCTCAGTGTGAGGATATCACAAGAGAAGAGTCTGGATCGTGTCTAGAACATTTGTTTCTTAGATGTCACACTAGATCTAAAGAAATACGAGTATATACTTTTAATAACTCACATACACAATACTTTTTATAACTCAACAGGATGATGTAACAGAAGAAAATAATAAAACTGATTCTGGTGATTATTTTACTAAGATTTACTTTTAAAAAATGATCACTGTAACTAAAACAGTAAATTGGGAGCACATATCAACGCTGGAGGAAGCAACGGAAAGTCTAATTCAAATACTTAATCATAAAGCAGTCAGAAATAAATACCAAATGCAAAAACTCTTTCAAAAAAATTAGGCGGTGGATATCAAACTCAATAATTCAATCAATAAAAGCAGAGGCAGCTTAAAAAAGTATTTAATTAAAAACTACACGGAAAAATCGTCGCTGAGTGGGGCAAGTTCGTAGCGCGTAGCGCGAAATAGCTTTTTTCTACTCCCGTCTGTAAAATTCCTAATTAAAACCAAACCGAACTAGCGTGCGGGAAGCGTCACTTTACCACATCAGTTTCGTTTCCCATGAATTCGAGCCACTTCGGACATTTCCGCTTTGAATTTTGACGTTTGGCAATTCTGTATTCGTGTTGCTTTGCGAAAATGTACCCCAAAACTAAGTGTCGTAGAAAAAGTAACGCAACACGTTCGGTAAACTTTTTAACTCACTCGTTTATTAAAAACTTGCTCCGCTCGTGTCAAATAAACTCGTGAGTAAAATGCCGGTTACCGCACTTGTTGCATAATATACTATTTATTATAAAACGAAAGAACTTGGCAGTTTCGTGTGGTAAAGGGACGCATTGATTTTCTATCGTGCTCCTGCGGACCACTATGAAACTTTCGCAAAATCGATTTAATTGTGCACCCACCTTTTATAATGCGTCCTTCACTTCTCGTCGGACTTCAAAGTTAAATTTGCACAAATATTAGCGTTGTTGAATGATATTTTTTCATATATCACGTGCCCTGTATAAATGACGAAAGCTGAAACTCTCTCTCGACACTGTTTACTGTTCAAATAAAATTATCTCATCTTTAACGACACACCCTGTATATGATTCAAATAATGTTCGAAGTAGAGGTTATACCCCTGGATCTTCCACGTTGCCTGGACCAAGAATTTTTTGAAAATAGTAAATGGTTTTTGAGAAAATAAGTTTTTTCTGCAACCATGCAGTGCGTCGTAATAATCAATGACGTTATCGCGTCTTGACAGCCTCCGAAATAACGATTTCAAAATGGATTTGATATAATTTGAAAACCCTGTATATAATAAAAAAATGCTTGAAATAAATGTTATTGCACTGGATCTTCCGCGTCTGCTGGTTAAAGAATTTTGCCGATCGGGAGGATTATGGAGGGAAACATATTTTTCTGGAAGCTAAAATTACAAAAAATCCGAGAATCTATAGGTACAAAGTAAAATGCGAGCCAGTTTAAGAAAAGCTCTGAGGAAGTCAACAGCATTGGTGGTGAAACGTAAGCACGTTTAATTTTGTCAATAATATTACAGTACCCTGTAAAAGTTTCCTTGAAAAAAAACGGTTATTATAGTTATTAAACAAAAAAATTAATGATTAAAATAATAATAATAATTTCTTTGTAGCTTATTATATCATATTGACATAATATAATATTGAATACAGATCTGAATTAAAAGCAAATGGTATATATTCGGAAAGTCTTTAGCGCATGCAATAAAATGACCTAAAGTTATATGGGGTGTCCTATTTAAAAATACAAAACTTAATGTCATGATTAAAAAAAAAATGCAATTCCAAACTACTTCCGCAAACCACAGGCCTCTTATAGCTGAGATATCCCGCAATGCCCACGGATTTCGGACACACTGTACATACATGAACACATATACTTTCATTTTCAGTTGCTTTGTGTTTATGATGGTTAATTAACTGATAAAAATTCATTATTACGAACCTGCAAATAAAAATAACCTATTCCCAAATACGATATATTTCAGTTGCGCTCATTAAAAAGTACACATAATTGCTTCGTTTATTGCACACGTTTTTCTAGTATATAGTAAAGTATCGCAAGCATAGCCCATACGCACGCCACTGGTCAAATTGGTCAAACTCTTTTTGTAATAAAATATGTACTAGTTTAAACAACTTTTACCCTTATTGGGGTTGCTAAAGTCGTTTTGGGCAAACCAGAAAAGCAAAAAATTTTAACACCCTGTAGATACAAAACGAAACATGTATTTTTTTTTTAAACACCCTTCGTAATCCTTTTAACTTATGGACGCTAATGCAGGATACTGCCTGTGGCAATTTAGTATTTAATTTCTACGCCTATTTAACACACAGCGTTTGCACCTAGCTAAAACAATGAAAGTACCAATTCTTAACGAATAAAGAATGATGACACTACGTTATTCATCAGTGACGATAACTTAAGGTCGTCTATAAAAAGAATTGCTTAACTAGCCGGGTAAAACTACTATCAAGGTTATTTTTTTCTGAATACGGATTTTGTAGTAAAAGAAAACTTGAATCATCTCCAAATATAGAAGAACATTAACCAAATTCAAATTAAATTCTGTTTGAGTAAAATTAAATTGATATTTCCTAAAAGGTTGTTAAATGACTTTTGTTTCGAAGAATAGCTAAAACTTCACTTGAAGTTTTCTTAAATGTACTTTTTAAATATTTTTAAATATATTGAAGAAAATGTACAGTTTGCCCCATTTTTGTGTGATTGTGGAAATTTTGCGTTTTTTGTCACCCTTTGAGGGTCGGGTATAATTTAGCGTATCGACAAGTTCCAAACGGGTGGGATCCAGTAGAGTAGTCATATATAGAGTACCCTGTTTTTCTTTTAATAATTTGATTGGAATTGTTATGAACTTATTAAAAATATATAACATAATTGTGACGCAGATATAAATATAAAGCTTAAACTTTATATTTTTTATTTTTCAGTAGGCCGTCCAAAAAATTTTTCACATGCACGTTTATTTTGCCACGTAACCAACTTTTTCTAATAAGTTATCTACCTAATGTAAAAAATCTGGCCTACTGATAAAAAAATTAAATTAAAGATAAACGCTTTGTATGGGAAGTAGCTCTTAAGTGTCCTATTTCTTTGAAAATTTAACAAAAAGTGTAATAAAGTAATCAAAAGGCATACAGGGTGTTCCAATAAAAAAGACGCAGTTTTGGTTTGGATATCAAAATTTGCGAGTTCCTAGGTTCTGGCCAAAAAATGGCCAAAATGTTAAATGAAGAATTTGTTTAGTTATATGGATATTTTATGTAATTGTTTTTAGTTGGTTTTCAATATTTTGGGTCAATCCTAATTGAACGCCCTATTTCATAGCTGCCCGTTTTCAATGAATTTATTATTATTGTAGTCCACTAACCAAAACTAAGTTGTAGACTAATTTCTGTCAGCGGCCCCGAAATTTTCAAAGTCATGATGACCTTCTCAAAAATTTTTTCATAGTTGCTTCATAAATTATCTCTAGTTGCAATATGGTTTGGTGGGATTAAAAAATGTGTTCATAACAATCTTAATAACTAGAAATGGATTATTTCTGTCAAAAGAGTCGTTTTTATTATTTTTTTAAATTCTTTTTCAAATTTTAACACTTAAATATTTGACTATCTCGAAAAATAAAAGCAAGTCATATCGTTGATTCTATTACTCTTTGAAACAAATATTTTATTTTCGATTATGTCGAAAAACGCTGCCTAGTGGCAAAGCAATCAATCGCAATTACGTCAATATTGACATTCATTTCCGAAAACCACTTTCCTTTTAGAGATGGAGTAAAAAACCATCCAACAAAAAAGATTTGTTATGAGATTTTTGCTTAAAAATTGGTTAAGTCTCGTGGATGGAGTTCTCAAAAATTTAATCATAGCTGCTTCATAAGTTACTGTATTATCGGCATAGACATATCTCTAGTAGCTATATGGTTTGCCCAGATAAAAAAAATGTGTTCACAGCAGTCTTGATAATTATAATTGGATTGTTTCTGTCATTTTAACACTTAAATAGATCAGTCAGTTTTCAAGAATTGATTATTTTTGGTTAGTTTGGTTAGTTAGTGTCGATTTCTTTTGTACAAATTTTACATTATATTGAGTTGCGGTTTGTTTTGGGGCCTTGTTTGACTATTTCAAGAAGTAAAATACAGTCACATTAGTGTTTTTAGCACTATTTGAACAAAATATTTCATTGTCGACTATGTCGAAAAACGCCATCTAGTGGCAAGGTAACCAATATATTTTTATATTTTTTGTTATGCTATCCCTAATTTATGTTCCCAGTTTTAGACAGTTTGCAATTTTACTTTTTTTTACTTCGAAGGGGATAATATTAATTTTGATCAATAAATAAATACCTTTTGGTAAAACACTTTTTAAAAACACCCCATAGTCGTAAAACGTTAAAGTAAACGACAATTCCATTGTCGAAATTCTCTTCAACGTAACGAATAATTATTAACCGTATCTGGACAAAGAAAACCAAACTCACATAAAAATGAAACATCTTCAAGTTCAACTAAAGATAAGAAATATTCGTATTAAACTTTTCTGTGCAGCTCTTACCATATCTCAAGTGGAACAAAGTTATCTTACATGGATCGCCCTGTGACTACGCGAATAGATGCATGATTTGTTGCGCTGTATGGGCCATTACGTTTCACTCGCTTTAGCGTTTTGAATTAATTGTTTTATTTTAATAATTGTTGATATTTCGAGTTTTGACGCACCATTTACTGAATCGTAATTGCGTTAAAATTATCAATATTAAAACACTTTGTCGTAACCAATTCGAATTGTCGGATTCCGACGCAAAAGGTCAGCGGCTGCCCCATATGTGGGTTTGTGGAATTTAAGGTGTAAAACTCCGCGATTTAACTGCATTGTTATATCGGATATGGGGGGACTCCCGCCGCATTCCCGTTACTCCGTACTAAATACGCTTTGTTTGATTTATTCGTCATTCTCGTGTAAATCGCAAAGGAAACAAAAGATATATTTGTAAAATAAACTGAAGTTCAAAATTTAGGCACTACTGGGAAACTATAGGGGATGGAGCCAAAAGGGAAATATAAAAGTTAATTTATTTTAATGTTGTGTATACAGGGTGTTCAATTTTTCGTGGGCGAATATCAATTTTCTAATTTTAATTGGAACACCTGGTACATCACTTCATTTTCGAATTCTATACAAAATTCTAGACATATTTTGTGTATGAAGGCCTATACCTAAGCCTAACTGTTATTGACATTTTTAATTTTTTTAAAATGACGTTTCCAAGACGTAAAATATCTGCCAATTTGTTCATTCGGAAGCATTTATTGTCTTACTGGAGTAAGTTTTGTGGTGTTGTGTGTTCGATGCATATTAAAAAATTAAAAAAACTTCCAAAAAACTTTTTATTTATTTTTAAATAGAAGCTGCAAATTTTTGTACCTTGTCATATTTAGCATTAAAAATTAAACATCTAAAAGTTCAAGTAAAGATAAGAAATATCATAAAATTAGCTGATTTTGACATGAAGCGCCTCCTATGGACTCGTAAAAGAATTAATATCGTGACAATCACACGCTAGTCAAATAAAAATAAATAAGAACTAAAAGTTCAGATTTTCACGAAATTATATATTTTTTACATGACAATTGTTTGCACAACACCGTATCTTCATCACATTTGATAAAGACAAGGTGTTGTCTAAACAAATTTTTTTTTCATCAAGTAAAAGCCACCTCAGTTCAACTCCTATAAATACTCCTTAAAACTAAACGGCGTCCTTTATTAATGGACCACCTGGTACATAAGCTAATATATATATATATATATATATATATATATATATATATATATATATATATATATATATATATATATATATATATATATATATATATATATATATATATATATATATATATATATATATATATATATATATATATATATATATATATATATATATATATATATATATATATATATATATATATATATATATATATATATATATATATATATATATATATATATATATATATATATATATATATATATATATATATATATATATATATATATATATATATATATATATATATATATATATATATATATATATATATATATATATATATATATATATATATATATATATATATATATATATATATATATATATATATATATATATATATATATATATATATATATATATATATATATATATATATATATATATATATATATATATATATATATATATATATATATATATATATATATATTATATATATATATATATATATATATATATATATATATATATATATATATATATATATATATATATATATATATATATATATATATATATATATATATATATATATATATATATATATATATATATATATATATATATATATATATATATATATATATATATATATATATATATATATATATATATATATATATATATATATATATATATATATATATATATATATATATATATATATATATATATATATATATATATATATATATATATATATATATATATATATATATATATATAATATATATATAATATAATAAAAATTGATAATCTTCAACTTTTTTATCAATAATAATGCATACTAACTAACTACTAAACCTAACAGTTTTTTTCAAAAACATACTAGTTTTCACATTTGCAAAAAAATTACGATAGCGAAATTATTTTTGAAGCTAAATCACTCATATTCGAAGTTGACGTAAAATAGATGTTCAAAATAAACGAATATATTTGCATCATTTTAAAAAATCTTGATTTTTTTAAATAAAAAAATATATATAATTATTTTTTCTGAAAGATCTTACAAAAACCTACAACTTTTGTTCAGCATGGCATATACCTATTTTTAATAATTTGCGATTTATTTTAACTTTTCGAATATTCTCAAAATTCCAATTACTTTAAGGGAAAAACAAAATTTCCATTTTTGGACGGAAATTTTTGAAAATTATAGAAATTGAATCATTTTTCATCCTAACTTTATTAATTTATTTATATTATTTATTTATTAATAATAAATAAAAAAAATATGCCCTTAAAATATTTATACTGCTTTCTGACACATCACGATCGATCGATTGCGTGCTAAAAATAGGAAATTTTGTTATCCACGTCAAATATTTAAAAACCCCCTTCGGTTAGCATCGTATAAATCTGCGCGAATAAACATTGCAAACGATTTGTTTTAATTACAATTATTTGCAGAATAATTTTGTCGTTTTGCGGAGCGGAGATCTTTGCAATTAGCGCGATTTGTTGTTTTTACGGCCTTGCACGAATGTCGGTTTTCATACGAATGTGTCGTGTCGCAAAAGCGGAACTTTACAGCACTTTTCCGGCCGGTAGGATGGAACTAATTTAATGGTCGCCTTACTACGGATTTGATAATGGTGTAGCAAAATTGGCAATATAATTAAGTTTTCCAAACCGTTCATTTAAAGTACACACCCTGTACACTGCAGGAAGCAAAAAACGTTGAAAATATCATGATTTTACCGCCTTGTACAAGATTGGCAAATACACCTACCTAAATAACATACTTAAAAACAATTGTCTCTAAAAAATCACATTATTTTGACATATTTGGCACAAAAACAAAATTCTACCTTTTAGAAAAAAATCATGGTTTACCTTTAATGTCATTATATTAATTTGTGAATAAATAAAAATTGTTTTCCATCCTCTGCACTATACCTTTTACCAATCAAATGAAGCAAAAGATAACATAAAGGTGTACTCTCGACTTAAGCAAAGTGAGATAATATACCAGAAGCCAGAAATCTACATTAAAACAGTCGTCAGACTATTAAGCCTTAAGAAAATTCGTAAAGCAACAATCAGCCATTCAGTAAAAGCCAGATTTGTATCAAATGTGGTAAAATTTACTTCAGTGCAGAGGAGCCTTTTGTTTGCATCCCCTAAAATATATAACGCCTTGCCAGTGTATTTGAAATATAAGGAATATGCAAAAATTAAGGGGCCTGTTGACTCCTGGTTGTTTAGTGTTGACTGTGAAAGTGATAAAGTAGCTGCGAATAAAATTTCATAACGCTGTGATTTAATTTAATAATTTTCAATTCGAATATTCATGTGAACATCACCATACCATGCATTAGAGTGAGCATTTGATATATTTTTTTCAATGAGTTATCTAATTGCTGCAAATAAATACAAAAATATCCTACATAAAAACACAAAACCTTTATTCGGTTTAATGATTTCTGCAATATTTCAAACATTTACATACATGCACTAAATTTTTATTCCCCAGGGGCGCCACTGGGTTTAAAAAAATACGAAAATAAAAATCTCGGGGACTGTGCAATATTTCATTAAAATATCTAATAAGTTGTTATGTTAGAAAAATTTGAACACCTTACAGCTTAAAATGCATGTGGTTCAGAGGTTTTCGTTTTAAAATCACCTCACACCCTTCAATATCAGCACCTTATTGCGAAATATATTTACTCTAATTTTGGAAGTTTTTTGTGCATTAAGTAAAATAAAATAAAGTATATAAAATAAGGAATACTAAGGGCAAATTTTATCATAAATGTTAATTAAATTTTTGAATGAATTTTTTGCAAGCACATCGTAAATTCATATCTGCTTATTTATATCTCATCGGATACCATGCCGCAATGCATCGTCGAAAGTAATTTTGCGAAATTGTTTAATAATACGTAATCCGCGCATAATCATCATCAGTAGAGCATGTTTATTCATTCGATGGGGAACGTATCTATCGGTTCAAATAGACGCCGGACTTTGATATTATCTTCCTTGTAACGTATTCATACCGGGTGGACAACTAAAATATGCAAACAATGTAATACAAAGAAAATGTAGACATTTTTTTTGTTTATCAAATCTTTAAACCCTTTTTTACTATCATTGTGCATATTGTGCATGGTCACTGCGGGGATAGAGCTACATTTTAACACGAAAATTATCTTGAACCATTAAGAAAAAGTATAAGCTGAAATTTACATACATATCGCAAGTGTTACTTAATATTTTAGTAAAATTTTGGAACCAAATTTAAAAGTCGGTTTGACGACAATTAAGGAAATGTTAAATTGCGAATAGTTTAATCCCAAAAATTGCTAGAAACTATTCAGGAAGAATATTCTTGTGTTCTATTCACACTTTCTGCAATAAATTGAGACTATATTTTAAGAAATAAAAAAAAAACGATATAAGGACGTTCTTCTAAATACTTAGTACCTTTTCGAATAATCATTTTAACCCCGCCTACGCAACTGGTAATGGAAATTTATTTCAGGTCGCATCCACTTCTATTGTGGTTGAATTACATCAAATTTATCCAACAACTGAAATAAATCCAATAAAAATTTTTGCCTGTCTAAATCTGTTGGTAATAAAGGATAGAACATTAGGGACGGACTCCCAAAGTTTTTGGTAATAATATATTTTTTATTTATTTAGCTGCTTATAAACTTATTAAATTAGGCTAAGAAAAACCAATAAATGCCGACATTAATAAACGAATGACTGAATTGGTGGCTAGGAATATACATACATATTATATTTTTATTCTAAACGGCTAAATCTAGTTCTGTTTCACTATCACTGTTGAAAGCTACTTCTTCAACATTTGTCGATTTAGATTTTTTAAGTAAATAATAAATAAATTCATTTGAATATCTTTATTTTTTAAAGTTGGTTTAAGTCCTTAATTTAAACTAAGCATAATTAAACGTTTCTAAATAAAATTGTGTTTTATAAACAAGTTCCTTTTTAAATGTCCCCATAAATAAAAATCTGAAGGGTTCAAGTCAGGGAATCTTGGTGGTCATGTTACTGAGCCTCCGCATTTCAACGATCAAAATTTTGTGCGTATCAAAATTAGCACCGCTGCATAAGTAATATTAAGATTTCAATTTCAATTTCAAAAGTTATATACACACTGGCTCAATTTTTAACAGGTACCGTTAGCAGAAATATAATTAACTTGAAAAAAGATTAATTTCGTGGCAAATTTAAATTGCGCAACAAGCGCGATCAAAAAATTTTTTTGGCTTAAAAAATACTTATAGAGTAAAATGCGTAAAATTTTTGTATGTAGTCATTTTTCTTAGTAGGCGATAAAAAACATGTCTCTATTTATTGAAGGTACATTTACATTATTATTAATTACACTTTGTTTTAGGAGTTATCACATCAGTTGACAGGACAGACAGATTCTTATAAAAAAACGTTTCATAATATGTTATGTTATTTGGTAAAATTGGTTGGGTTTTCTGACTTCCTTACACTTGTTTTTGAACGTTGTTAAAAACTTGCCGAAAATAAGGAAATTCTTTTCTGTATATCATTTTCAGGCACGTTATGGAATAACAACATACACAATGTAAAAAAAAAGAAACTTGCCCTAAAAATAATTAAAAAGAAAACTTAAATTATAAATGTCACTTTACTTACCGTCTAGTGCACTAAATTTAAATTGTAGCTTATAGCACATAGTATTTAAATTGTCTGATATATTACATAACATTTTTCTGTGTATTAGTTTTTGGGTACATTTTTGCAAAACAACACGAATACGTTCACTGACATGTCCGTCAGAAATTACAAATGTCAAAATTCAAGGCGTTGTTTGTTGTTGTTTGTCAAGTTATAATGGCTAAAAGACATTTTAAAAGTGTGATAATTAATAAACAATAATAAAAAAATAATTTATAAACGCAAAAACAATAATAACAAAAAAACGTATCAAATTCAACAAATCAAATACTTTTCTAACGCTCTGATCAATCAGTGACAATGACGGTTTTGAATCATTAGAGATAAATAAAACGACATGTATCTTATTAAAGAGGTCGAAATTGACGAAAGATCAAGACGCAACTCAGAAATAAAGAAAGTCAGTGGCGGCCGGATTTTTTTTTAAAGTTAAGTATTGCAACGATTGCCAATTCGCACTGCACTAGTCAATTTATTCAAATTCTTTGTACTAGTTTAAATAACCTTTTTATAAGTTCTGTAACATACTGCAGGCACGAAACGAAGCAAAAAGGCTTATTTGAGGACTTCCCGTTGAGCAATGGCACATATATTTTAAACGCCCTGAACATATTGCTTTTTGATTTTAACCAGACATCACTTAAACTCATACCACCCAGAATATCACATTTCAACATGTCCGATTAACTCCCATCTGTTACGAATCCCAGTAGTGGCCGTTCGGGTGTAAAACATGTGCGCGTGGAAGAGCGTTCTTCTAATAGCCTCCGTCTCCAGTGCGTATAATACGACCAAAAATATAGTGCATTTCTTGCTTGGACGTTTTAAGTATTTTGCACTACCTTAACCGCAGACCATCGCAGGACCGTGGTAAAACCCATCGCAATGTTTATTCTTCATTACGTAGGTCTTGCCTGAGATGGACCGTAACGAATATTATAATATATAAATGGACCGTTTTAAATTTGATTAAGCATTAATGCTGCGGAGCATTTTCGAATAAGTAGAATCATTTATATTAACATCTGGTGATGTGTGTAGATCTTAAGAGTTAAATCGAAATTACAATGCGTTCGTATATATTAAGGAGGTATTTGATTGTGATTCTTCCAGTAAGTACTTATTTATGTACCTGACCTTGCGAAGCTGTTTTCACTGGATAGTTCAAAGGGTAAGGGTAAGTACCTGTGCTCTATTTATCTTATAGGTAAGTTTGAAAATAATCATTTTTGTCTTGTGTGCTTAGCGATTAACAACATTCTCCTTCTTGTATTTTTGAATCTTCTAATAGTTCTTCGATTTGTAAACAACAACAGACGTCTTTAAGACTATAGATTATATTCGCCGTTGATAAAGGTACGTCATGAGAAAACAGATAAATATTTATCAGTATTTTAAACATTTTTTGAATGTTCCTGTTTTTTAACACTTTAAAATGGAATGAAGCAGATGTTTCCATGTTAGAAGAAGACATGGAAAACAACGCAAAATTTGAAGTCGAAGTGGAGATGGTAGTCGAACCTAATGACAATGTAGAAGGCGAACTACCTCAGCAAATAAGAAAAACGGATCCATTTGTCTTGGAACGCTAAACAAATTGTTTTGAATGTTTACAGAAGGGAAGTAAGAGCAGCAATAAAAACAAGATTGCTTTCGAAAAATCATCACTGGGCAGCTTTTTATTATAAAAGGAAAGGACGTCTCGGTTTCGTGTGGTAAAGGGACGCATTGTTTTTCTGTCGTGCTCCTGCGGACCACTACGGAACTTTCGCAAAATCGATGTAATTTAATAGTGCATGCACCCTGTATAAAATGTCCTTCACATCTCGTCGAACTTCAGAGTTACAGCAAACATCGGTAAATATTAAAATTTGCACAAATAATTACGTTGTCGAATGATATTTTTTCAAATATCTCTCGCCCTGTATAATTGACAAAACCTGAAACTCTCTCACGCCACGGTATACGATACTGTTCAAACAAAATTATCCAATCTTTAACGGTTCTTAATTTATCGCCAATAATTTACCTACAAAAGCGGAAATTTTTAGGATACTTTAGATTTTTTGCCCATAAACAACATACCCTGTATATGATACAATCATTGTTCGAAGTTGAGCTTATAGCCCTGCATTTTCCACGCGCAGTTATAACCAATTTTCAATAATAGGGGGACCAATTTTTCAGCTTTTTGAATTTGTGGCGCACCCTGTATATTTTTGAAAAATCGTCAAGAATAAAAGTTAATAGAGCCGTATCTTCTGCTTCAAGAATTTTTTTGGTGTCATAAACAGTTTTTGAAAAAATGATGTTTTTTGTAGACCCTTACACGCACGACTTTTTATTTTTTTAGAATACTTGCCGACCCCCCCCCCCTTTTTTTCAATAGGTCCCGTCACTGGGCGAAGCTGCATATATGTGCCAAATATGAAGTCGAGTGCTTCAAATTTCGGACATTTTTCATGTTTCATAGCAATGTCCAAAAAACAGTCGAAAATCGCCAAAAAAGATGGATATCGGCGTCGGATCAGGGCCATTTCTTATAAGCTCAAAGTTAAAAAGGAGGCAAATTTCAATTTTGTAGCTCCAACGGTTCGAAGGTGATTCAGAAAAACACAAAAGACGAAAACGGGGAACGGAGAACGGACAAAGAGACAAAAAAAAATTATACGAGCGCAGATACTTTTGAAAAATTTGATTTCATCGATTTTCGAAAGTAACAAGTGGCATGACCAAAGTTCCGAAATAAGAAAAATTGTTGCAAATGGGATAGTGAATAGGAAAGTTAGAGAAGATGCTGGTACTTCGCGAGTTTTTAAAGAGCAACACGCAAATGTGAATAGTTAGAAGAAATGCATAAAAAAGTACTGACAGACTTAAATGGATGTTCAGTTCCAATCTATTAATAAACGTCAAGTCCTAATGGAATCTCAAAGAATTACACAACGGAGAGTGGATTATTTAAAAGCAATCGAACAATTTCGAGAGCAAAATAGGCCAATGGTGTTTTTAGACTAAACGTGGTTCGACACTCATGACACAGTAAAAACAGAATGGTGTGCTAACAGAAACAAGTGTGTACTACACGTGCCGCCTTCACATGGAAAACACAAAATGATTGGCCTATTTTCGCCTGCCAAAAACGTCAAAGATTCAAGGGTGGATTACCATGAAAACATGACCGCGGAAATATTTGAGGACTGGTTTGAAAATAAACGGTTGCCAAAGCTATCGGCAAATATTATTACTGTGTTGGATAATGCCTCGTATCCCTCAGCCCAAATTAGAAAAATGCCAAGAACTTCTTCATATAAAGAAGAAATTAAAGAATTTCTGTAAGAAAATGATTAATACTTTGAAGAGAGCTACACGAAAAACCAACTTCTGGAATTATTAAAAATAAAACATTTTAATAAAGGCTACAAAATCTATTCGATAGCACAACAAAACGGACATGAAATCTTGAGATTGTATGAGCTGAAAGTGCAAAGAAGAAATGACACTGCACCAAAATTTATTGATAGGACCACAAACGTAATTCAGCAAGAGGTAGCTAAATATCAGTACAAAGCTGGTCTAACTGTGAAAAACGAGTAACAAAAATAAATAAAAATAAAATAAAATAATAAAAAATAAATAAATAAATAATAAAATAAATAAAAAAATAAAATAAAATAAAATAAATAAAAAAATAATAAATTTATCGAGAACGATTAGTTGATCATTGAACTAGGTGGCGACAGTAGAGATAGTGACGATTCTTTAAGTGACTGACACTTTATTATTATTATATTTAATATTTCGTATATTAATAACGATACTATGTGGAAATGTGTAGGTAGATAAATTCCTAGGACGGTCCTGGAATGGTCACAGGTAAGGAGCTGCGGTTTTTTAGTAATAAACAGTGGGCAAAGTTAATCACGGGGTCGGTTGCAAAAGCACTATATTTCTGGTCTAAGTATACGAAACGTTTTTTCTTATTCTTCGGCACCAACCGCAATATTTTCAGTCGCGAGGACCGCCTGTGACGTCAAAACGTGGAAGCACGACGTAGACATACTGAATCCGGACAACTGGGCTTCGCAGGCGCGTTCGAACGAATGCCGAGGTCTCGTATTTGGAAAAGAAAATGATGCGAGACTATATTTAAGGGAACTGACGGTTAAAAAATTAGTCCTGCCCGTAAGCGGAACCCTGAAACTGTCGGAGGGGTCGCGAATTTCGTTCGAAGAGGAGACCGAAGACGATCTAAATTGCAAGTATTTCGCGGTGGAGTAAGGGGCGGGTTATGCCGGGTGTTTCGATTTCCGCAGTCACAATTGTTTTACATTGTCCCAAGTTTTTTTACAGTTATTTTCCACTTCGGGTATATGATTAGAACACTCTCTTCAACTAACTGTTCACTGATATTAATTCACACCGAGTTTTAATTACACCAGTTACGAGGGTGGACACTTTTGGCTTTTCATTATTGTATATGACTTTGTTTTTCAGTTTTGGCAATGTGATGGTAATCTAAGCGGCATATTGTTGGAGTTTTATTATATGAAAAATTATCAATAGTAATGTTATTCTAAATAAAGCCAGAACTATTTCTCTATAATTAAACCCGTTCTTCAGAAATCCAATAATTGTTTACGTTTACTACAGGCCCACTTACACGAATACGTTCACTGACATGACTGTCAGAATTGACAAACGTCAAAATTCAAAGCGTCGGAAATATCTCCGAAACATTCCGATTGCTCCCAAACCCGTGCGGTAAAATCCCGGAAATGTCCGAAATGGCTCGGATTCGTGCGAAACGACACTGACGTGGTAAAGTGACGCATCGAGCACGGGAGTAGAAAAACTCTTTATCTCACTCGTTTATCAAACACTCGCCCCGCTGCGCTCCGATCTTGCTAAATAAATTCGTGAGTCAAATGCCGTTTACCGCACTTGTTGCATAATAAACTTCGGATATTTCCGGGATATTTTGGATATTTTCTGAGATATTATCGCACGGCTTGAATTTTGACGTTTGTCATTTCTGACGGCCACGTCAGTGAAAGTATTCGTGTTGTTTCCACATTTAGGCGTGGAGTTGAAAGAGCTAAAATTCAAATACTGGGAGGATTTTGACAACTGGTCCAGCATGGAAACTGCCGACAACAGCGCCGTTCCACACACGGAACGCCTGCCCTGCCAAAACGATGACGTCATATTTCCCAAAGGGCTTAACTCGAGCGTGGCTCAGTTTATGTTCCACAGCACAGACACTTTTAAAAGTTTCAAAATCGGAAGCGATTTCTACAATACCGACGGACTGCAGGAGTTTCTGGATTCAGAGGACGGACGGGACTCCTTCAGGATATCGAAAAGGATTAGGGTAGATGACACACCCTGTCGAGACCCTACCGGTTGCCTGTGTTCGAAAACAAGGAGTGTGTTGTGCGATCGGAAACAACTTTTCGACTCCAAATGTCTTCACCCCGTCAATCCAGTGGGTTTCTGCTCCGAATACAAGCTGTGCGGTTAGTAAATTCGTCTTTGTAAATGTGTTATCCGAAGGCTCTTTTTTGATCACAACCCCGGTTTTCCGTGTGCTGTGGCCAGTTTTTCGGAAATATCATCCAGAAAACACACGACGTTGCCCGCTAGCAATGTGAAATTCATTGCAATTAAAATAAATAGAATTCTTCTTCTCAGTGGTATTCTCATGTCTGAGAAACTGTGATCTCACGGAATCGTGTACATCCATCAACTTTAGCTTTCCATGTTAAGATTCGATCTTTCATATGTCTGGTGTTTTCATAGTTTAGGATTCCGCTCCATACAGAAAGATTGAGAATGTTCCATATTCTGGTGAGGTTGCTCAAGGCTGCTCGCGCCATTGCTATTCGTATTTTTATTTCCTTTTCGGACCCGTCTTGGTTCACAAATTCATCATCTAAATCTATGTTTGTGATGTTCGGACGTGGAAGGATTCCCTCTCTGTCAATCACCATGAGCTTAGTCTTGCTGAGATTTATTTCCAGATCCATCCTAGCACTTTCACTTTCCACTCTGTTAAACGTCATCCTGTCATCCTCATTTCGGTCTCATCTCTCGCCAGCAACGTTGTATCGTCTACATATCGTAGGTTTGTCAGTTTTTTACCACCTATTGACACTCCTCCCTCGAAATCGTCTAGGGCTTTTCAGAGTATGTGTTCGCCGTAGGCGTTAAAAATCCTGGGGGACAATATGCATCCTTGTCGCACCCCCTTTTGTATATTGAAAGTCTGCGATGAGTAGTTATCTATTCCCACTATGGCTTCATTTGATTCATATAGGTTCCCAATTAGACTTGTTGGGTGATTCGCTACTCCCATTTCTCTCAGTATTTGCCACAAGCATTTCGATTTTACGCAGTCGAATGCTTTTTTATAATCAATAAAGCAGAATAACATATGGGAATTATATTCGGTTGATTGTTGGCCATGTCTTCGTATGCCAGATCTTGTTGCAAATGTCCAATAGTATGTCTATCGCCAGTTCCTCCGGTGTCTTTAATATTTCGGCGTTTATGTGATCTACTCCTGGTGACTTATTTGTCTTCAGATGTTGTTTGGCTTCTGGTATTGTTCTGAATATTCTCCTCGTAGATCTCGATTGTCACCGTAAAGTTCTTCGCAGTACTGTTTCCATCTATTCAGAACTTTTTCTGTCTCCCCGCTTTTATTTTCTATACCCAGTGTTTTAAGTTTAAATTTTCTGGACAGTAAATACACTTTCTGAAAAAGATCACTCGTTTGGTTTTTATTTATTTTTATCTTTTCTGAATTTCTCGACTAAGGGGACTTAAAAGGGGAAATCTGACAACACTGCTGTTAGCTAAGTTCGACATGCGCAATCAGTCGCAACAAAAATGAATAGGACATTCGAAGTTCTGCACATTCAAATACCCTCAGGTGTTGAATTTTATTGTTTGAGCTTTGGTAGTTTTTACTACTATTTATATTCTTTTATATTCTTACATTCCTTTTTCTTCCTAAATTTATTGGATATATTTGTGGCATTTTTTCCATTAGTTGTGGAAGCATGCGGGTGCAATAAATTGCTTAGCACAAAGTAAAAATTATTTAAAGAAAAACGGGAAATTTTAAATATTTTATTATACTTTGGGGGTTTCTTTTTTGAATAAAATTGTTTAACTTTTCAGTTATCTACACAACCTCAATAACTCAAGATATCTATAAAAATCTAGTCTTAGTATTTTTTTTCTCAATGAATGTCAATTATTAAGGGGGCCATTTTTGGGACCATTTTAAATAGAAGACTTCATATGAACACATGTTCTAAACATCTTAACCTTTGAGATATAGTGTGGTAAAGTTTTTCAAAAATAAAATATATTTCAATTTAACTTTATTTTATCTATTTAAGTTTACGTACTTTGTATTCGTACTTCTATTTTTTGAAGTATTTTAATAAAACAGACAGACAATTATTTAAGTGATAAATAATAACGATAAGAATTTTGTGCACGCTGTCATATTAACGACATTGTTATGACCATACATAATAATTTAACTAAGATTTATATAAGGTCTATTATTAAGGAAATAATTTAAGTACAAATATTTATTAATATTTATTATATATTATTATATTATATATATTATATTATATATTATATTATATACTATTATAAATTTATTAATATTATACAAATATTTATATGAGGTATATTATTAAGAAAATAATTTAGGTATTAATATTTATATAAGGTCTAAATTAAGGAAATAATTTAAGCACAAATATTTATTAAGGAAATCATCTAAACACTAATATTTATATAAGGTCTATTATTAAGGAAATAACATAAGCACAAATATTTATTAAGGAAATCATTTAAATACTAATATTTATATAAGGTCTATTATTAAGAAAATAATTTAAGTACCAATATTTATATAAGGTCTATTATTAAGGAAATAATTTAAGCACAAATATTTATATAGATATATTATTAAGGAAATAATTTAAATACTAATATTTATATAGAATCTATTATTAAGGATGTAATTTAAGTACTAATATTCAGATATTAAGGAAATAATTTACGCAACAAATATTTATATAGATTTAATATTAAAGAAATAATTTTAAAACATTGAAAAAAATCAAGAAATAAAATTTCTTTAGCAATGCTTGGCGATTGTGTTTTAAGAGAACTCAGGGGCGTAAAATCAATGTCTGTTGAAATTCCGTACTCCCGCGATGGGTATATTTTTTCTAAATGTGGTTCACTAAATAATGCCTCTTAAAACATGGTACGTACATATGTTCCAAATTTCATTAAAATATTTTTTAAAATGGACCCAAAAATCTGACCCTTAATTATTGACATTAATTTAGAAAACACCCTGTATAACAATACCTATGCCTGGCTAATATTTTTCGACTAATTACTTTTTCTTGCTTAGTTTAAAAAAAAGTATAGATAATTACCATAATCAGAAATATATTAAGTAATAAAGATATACAATTATAATAAAAGACAATGCTTTAGATAAGTATTACAATATAGAAAAATTTAATTAGATTTAGTTAGTAGTCAGTGGTCTACTAAGAGTGTTTATTTTTTAAAAAAATAATTTAACAATTAGGAACTGGTTTTCTTCAACCCAAAAAATGCAAACGAATTGACAACTAAGAACTTATTTTGTTCTATGCAATGCAAAGTCATTTAATAATTAACAGCTAAGAATAACCTCACTTTCTATTGTTAATTTGTTTGTTGAATGCGCAACTAATTGATAGATTTGTGTTTAGATGGCGCTGTTTTCGCAGCAGTCTTGGCAAAACAAACAAAATTAATGTTTAAATAATAATTGACAAAATGTAAATATCGAGACCATATACATATACATCTTGCTATCAGGGTCAAAAATAATTAAATTGATTTTTAGGCATCAATGTCTCAAGTGCTTAGTTCATTGTTGTTAATTCCTTTTCACAAAATGTTAATTTAAAGATCGCGTTGTCGTATAGGAGGCTACGTGTTGATGAAATGGAAGCCCGGTTTCAAATTATCGGCCATTAAAGAACGACTCAAACGATACACGTCTGACACGTACGCCAGCAAAGTTGCGAAGAGTGACAGAGAATACATTCAAGTCGTTTTCACCGAAAAAACGTATTCTGGAAATAGTTTGGACGAAATTAGTGATTTTTACAACGACCTTTTGCGCGGTAAGTGTTTCAGTTGAACATTCTGCTCATATGTATGGGGTGGCCCGATTATTACGGAATGGCATCTTATTCAAGATTAGACAAGAATGCTGTCTGGATGAACTTATACTTATAAGATATCATAGCAACAGATCACCGAGCATATTAAGGTATTTTTATATTCCTCGAAAAGTTCCAGATGCATTTCATAAACACTTTGCACTAGAATACAGCGGCGTAGTCAGTTTTTTTTTGTGAACGTCACAAAGTTTGAGATATAGACTTAATTTGTGTTTTTTAAATGTAGCACTCCGTATTTCTTTTAATAACTTCGTTAGGCTTATTATTAGCTTTTCAAACATATACTGGGTCACTCATGGTTTAAGTGTAAATGTCAAAGATCAGGTAAAAATATTTTTTTTTCACATAGACAAATGTGAGTGATTCTTTGTGAATTGTGATTTTTTAGGTCTTGTATTCTCTGTTCTTACTGGTGATTAATTAATCTAATGAAATTAGTTTTTAATTATGAACATATTTCATCACATTTTTTAGATGATATAATTTTTTGTCATTCAGAGAGGACCTACCATGTCCATTTCTAAGTTTTATCTATAAATTCTTAATTTTTTTTTTGTCGCAATATATGATTTAAAGTAGTGACCTCATAGATTTCTACTATCGAACTAAAAAAATTAAGTTAATATTTTAAGTTAACACTGAATTCCAGTTCAATAACTTTTGTCTTTAAAATTTAACGCATTTTTAAATATGAAACATACAAAAAAGTAGCACAATGATTTTTCCTAACTTCCAGTTACCCTCTGTGACGTCTCTGTACAATTAATACAAAACAAGATTTTATATTGGAGCTTTACTTTTACGTTACGTGTTTTATTTAACATTTTTAAGATTTTCAAATTTCAAATTTTCCGTTCCACGGTACTGATTCATTTATCCACGGTACTGGCATAAAATAAATTTGACTTCTAAAATCACATAAACATACTTGCAAACATACTTGCAACCCGATTCACAAGACGTTTCATAAATGTCAACTCAATCTGAAAATTAAAATTCAAAAATTAGATAAATTTAAAAGGCAAATGTTACTGAACCATAATTCAGATTCTCTCTGAAATTAGATTATATAAAAAATATGATGAAATATGTGTATGTGCATCTAAAAACCACAGTTAAAACAAAATTACTTTGGACCTTGGACATATGTTGATGGGAAGAAAGATGGTTTAACCCTGGGTCACCCTGTATAATACGTAAGAGCTATTCCAAATACGAAATGTGTTCAAAAAGTAAGGTGATTTTTGGAAACGACTTTTACCTATCTACTAAGCTTGAAGTCGATATCTGCGAATTTAGGACACTTAACACATTTCTTATGTAGGATGGAATATCGGGAACACTCTTTAAAATAAGCAAAAATCGTAAATACAAAAGTTTTAGCTATCTATACGGGCTATATCTTCATTTAAAAGAAACTAACATCTTTTAGTTATAGCCAATTTTCACTGTTACGGGGACCCTTTTTTCAGTTTTTTTGACACCCTGTACATTCTTGAATAATTATCAGGGATAAAAGTTTAAGAAGCCAAAATAAAAAAAAAATAGATGGACAAACCGTACGGAAGGTATCGTCGAAAAACTATGGAACAGAGAACGGAGAAACGGAGAACGGACAGACAAAAAAAATTTTTTTTTCAACGCTGATCGTTTCATCGATTTTTCGAAAGCAACAAGTGAATATTGGTTTTTGGGCAAAATTTTAGAGGATTTTAGAATTCTGTTGTAAATTTTTGTCGACAATAATTGCAATCACTCTCGAACAGTTAATCCGAAACATAGCAGATATCTGTAATATCGCGATCAATAATAAATGTCACTTGAACGATTAAAATATTGTTACGTTTCGATTCGGTAATCGGAGATAATCGCCGGTTTAACACCATTAATTGTTTTGAGTTAACAAATAGGAGCAACAACCTAAAGAATGACCGCAAGCACCGTGAAATTAGATGTCGAAAAATTGAAAAGGAACTGTAAATATATATTAATAGTATGAGAACGGCTCGGGCTTTCGTACGAGATGAAAACATCCGTACCGTTACTTTTTATTCCGTAGGTTAAATGAATGATGCAACGTTTGATTATTAAATTTGCCTTAAAAATATTATGTCACGAATGTTGCGTACTATCGTCGTTCCTATTCAAACTATCCATTAACTGATAATCTAGCTTCAGTTTTCAGGCACTCCATATTTTTGCTCGAATATTAGGTCTAGGTTTAGGTTTATTTATTTAACCAGAGTATACAAAATGTCAAAACAAAATATACAAAAACGTATAAAAAATAAAAGTGTAAAAAGAACGAGACAAACTTGTAAAAGTAGACAGGCTACACAGGTTAAAAATTTGAAAAGAATTGTTACCAAGAAGTTTTATATTACAGCCTGAGCAGAAAAACTTAATTAATTAGAATGTATTTCGATTAGGCGCTTGTAATGGGTGTTTTTTTTTCGATGTATAGAACTTTAAGTTGGCATTACTGTTCAAGATGGCGACCGATTTAACAGCTGTCAAGTGATTTATTCTCATTTTGGTTTGGCAATTCATCATGAATAGACTCACGCCTGAACAACGCTTGCAGATAGTGCAATTTTATTTCGAAAATAATGGTTCTGTACGGAATACGTAACGTGCACTGCGTCCATTTTATCGTCGACAAAATCTTCCATCAGAACAGTTAATTCGATTAACCATGAACCATGGAAGGTTTTCGCACCACGTTTACTCTTATTGATAACTCGCATCCCCAGAGACGCCGTACGGTGCGTACAGAAGAAGCTATTGCTGCTGTAGAGCCTAGCATTGAGGAAGACCCGAATGAGTCCATCCGCCATCGAGCACAGGAAGTGGATCTGTGTCCATCCTGGTTATGGAAGATTTTGCGGAAGGATCTTGGTTTACGTGCTTACAAAATCCAACCCGTGCAAGAATTGAAACCAAACGATCATCAAGTAAGGCGTAGTTTCGTCGAATGGGCCCAAAACGAGATTGCCGTTCTTCCCGATTTTCATAAGCGAATTTTGTTTAGCGATGAAGCGCCCTTCTGGTTGAATGGCTACGTCAGCAAACAAAACTGCCGGATTTGGAGCGAAGCTAGTCCTCAAGTGTATGTCGAAACACCGTTACATCCAGAAAAACTGACTGTTTGGTGCGCTTTATGGACTGGTGGAATCATTGGTCCGTACTTCTTCAAAAACGATGATGGGCAGAACGTTACAGTCAATGGTGATCGGTATAGAGCTATGATTACTAACACTTTCGTTCCTAAATTGAATAACCATGATGTCCAGGAGATGTGGTTTCAACAAGACGGCGCAACATGTCACACAGCTCGTGCCACAATCGATTTATTGACACGTTTGGTGACCGCCTAATTTCACGTTTTGGACCTGTGAATTGGCCTCCAAGATCTTGTGATTTAACACCGCTAGACTACTTTCTGTGGGGCTATGTAAAGTCATTGTTTTATGCGGATAAGCCACAAACGCTTGACCATTTGGAGGACAACATTCGCCGTGTTATTGCCGATATACGGCAACAAATGTTGGAAAAAGTCATCGAAAATTGGACGTCCAGATTGGACTACATCCGCGCCAGCCGAGACGGTCATATGCCAGAAATCATATTTGAAATGTAATGCCACAAGATTATCTTTCGGATAAATAAAATTCATGTCAATCGAATAATCCATCGTTGTTTTATTGCAACTTAAAGTTCCATACATCGAAAAAAAAAAACACCCCTTATATGAAAGTATATGGTAAAGTCATAATATGAAACTGTGCCCTACAGGATTCTCTATAGTCCAAACCAAGAGGGAGACCTTTTTTTTAAGACGAAACACTCTGACTGCATAGCTAGATCCACCCCATATGGTAAACTAAGAGGTTTTGCATTTTATTTCGGTTCAACTCTTCAGAGACGAATTTCCGCAGATTGTTGCGGTGTTGTTTGCAAATACTGTACACTTAATGGACTTAATAAAATGGGCAAAGTCATTCATATAAAACCGATCCATGCGGAACACCGTGACTATCTACGCTCTACACTCTGACCAACGTCAGTGAAATACGATTCGAAAAAAGATTCGACCGACTCTGACAAACCGATTGTAATCACTGTTCATTAGAAAAAAATGAAATTTTTAGTAGTCTAACAGCAACTCCTTCAGTATAATTTGAAAAATCTGGCTAAAAACAGGCAATATTGAAATAGGACGGTAGTTGTTTACATCATATTTGCTCTGCCTTTTTGAAAAGTGGAATCACTTCTGCACACTTAAATTGATCTGAGAATGTACTGGGGGCCAAATAGGCCTTATATAAATGTGTCAAAAGGGACACCAAAAGATCAGAACAAATAATCGGCTGTTTATATTATAGATATGTAAGCAAGACGAATTTCTTAAAGTTAAAATGATAAACTAAAGCATTTATCAAAATAACTGTGATTTCAATTTAGAAAATCAATTGAGTTGAAGTCTGAAAATCAAATATTATCTATTATATTATCTGAAATGCTGCGCGATGTCACAACTTGATTTTATGTTGATATTTGAAATTTATTAGATTTTATTTTTTTTTATTTATTTGATATTTATTTTTGTAAATATTAATTCAAGCGGAATCTTTTCTTGCGTCGCAAAATATTTTGATTTTTTTTAAAAGAAGGATTATTTTTTATTCTTAATATGTGTGTGCTTTATGGTCAGAAATCTAGAACTTCAATGGTGCAATCTGAGTCCGCCAAGTTTGTGAATGAGAAAATTAGAGTACAGTTAAGCTGAGATAAGTACGAAAGAAGTTGTTCAAATAAGTCTAAAAACAAATGGAAGTCGCACGGACAAGTTCTATAAACACATATTAAAATATCATTTAGTCGTTTTATTCCATTCCTTTCTTTACTAAGCTTATAAGGTCTAGATTGCTGGTTTCAAATTAAAAAGAAGAAGAAGCAATAGAGAAAAATATCACTTATAAAATAAAATATAAAAATATAAATAAAATTTAATGAAACCTTTTCTAAAGATAAGTTTAGTCGGTCAGTCTTCTTAGAAAGACATTTAACGTTCGAATGCATGACAGAAACATCTGTCAGAGATTAACACTATTGCTAAAACGTTGTTCATAGTAGATCCAGACGATTCTAGGCAATTACTCGGAAATTTGGTATTCATGGTGTGTTCTTACTGGCCATAAAGTTGGATCTTGGGTTACTTTCTTTAATTGTAACCTTAAAAGAGGAATGCATAACCTCTCAGAAAAGGAGCTTTAGCTACTCTGTAGTTGCGGAGTTGTAGTATCTGGGTGAAGCTTGTCAACATGCAAAATAAAACACCAAATAAAACACCAAAATTTATTTAGATCAGTTTTCAATCCGACACTCCGCAGACCATGCATACAATTTATAAGAATTATTAAGAGCTGAGTAAATTTTGGCCCTTAATAGCTTAAATTCAAGATCATCAAGCATCAAGATCAAGATCATTCTTAATCTTTTAAATTTTTTAAATATTTAGATTTTAAGTGGATTTTCTTGATTATATCCTGCGTGAACCACGGGCGATACTTTCGCTTAGCTTAGGAACATATTCATCGAAAATGTTGTAAAGTTTACAGTAAAAGTAAGTGCAGGCGTCATTGACTTTGTCAAAAGATTCAAGGAAGGTCCAATACGATGACTCATTAGATGGAAATTGGCATTCCAGAAATTATATTCATCACAAAATAATGTCGGAAAATTACGTTTTAAACTGTGACTGAAGTTCAGCTTACAAAAAACATTCAACGCAGGATGACGCCTGTGCTTAAGACACTAAACAATCTGTAGACCTCTCAACAGATGTTATTATAAAAAACAAGATCAAGAAATTGTACTGAGTTAAATTGAAAACGAGCAGAAAGTCATTCAATGCTGAAATATTTGCATTTCTCAGGTTATATCCGCCCCTAGAAGAGAAAGATCTGTCACTGCGATAACTTAAGTAGTGACTAGGAAATAATGCGTTAGTGTAAATTGAGTCGTTAAACCACGTTTCCGTTAAAGCTACAATCTACAATTGGACGAAACGGCATTAAAAAAATTCAAATATTTTATATAGAAGTGGGATTTGGCGCCCAAACTGCTAATTTAAATTTTTGGCCAATTTATGTAGCTCTTTAAAAAAAAAATGATTTTCTATCTATCTATTAATTAATTAAATTTCTTTAGAAATGATTAAAGCTGGTAAGAATAATTTTTTATTTTAACAGAAATAGACAGGTGAAATTCCGTATACGCCCGCCACTGGTGTATTTCATAATTTTTATTTTAACAGAAATCAGTGACGTACCATCTATGTGTGCCAAAATAGACAGGTGAAATTCCGTATACGCCCGCCACTGGTGTATTTCAAAAAAATTAAGGTACACCAAGTATTGCCTCTCGATACATAGTACATGTATTAAAATATTAAATTAAATTAAAATATCTAAAGTGGTGTAACACTCCACGCGGTACATGAAATTGCCACATCTAATGCGCTTTTTAGACGGAAGCTCTCTGGTCGAAAATGTTCAAATGTTTGTTTCGAGTCCTTATTTTGAACAAGGCGAGGGTTACCGGAACACCATCTCCATGATATTCGGCACTTTCTTCGGAGCTGCGCTCGTGTTTGGCGTCCTGTTTTTGGTGTATTCGCCGAAGTTTTCAAACGTCAATTGGAGTAATAGGTACGTTATATGTACAAGGTCGTCCAAATTCGAGGGGCCTCTATGGCTTTAAGCATTTGCAGCATAGTTAGCACAAAACTAATAAGCACGTTACGGGTTCGATTTTCGAAAGAAGTAGAAAAACAAAAACTGCATCATGATATGTCAAAGCGTTTCTGAGCTCCAGGGTGATTCTACAAAATATTTCTAAAAACTCTCTATAACTTTTTTATTTGTAAAGATAGAGATTTTTGTTAAAAACATTTTTCGAAGATTTTTAAGTTTCACCGATTTTGTCTTCAAGCCTTTAGTTCACGAGATTTAACACAAAGTTATATTTTTTTAAATATGCTTTTAAAAAAAATAGTTTTCTAATAAAATTTCCTGTCAAACGATGTGCCATACACCTATTTTTATTAAGTAGTCAAAAAGATATCTGCAATTTTTAATAATTACCATAGTAGGCTGTGCTTAACTCTGACCTATGCAGTTTTACGGTATCTGTCTAGGTAGCTATGATCAGATAAACACAATTGTCGTGATACACAAGCCCAAGTGTCAAAATGGCGTCGTCGTCAAGCTATAAAAATGAAAATTTTGAAATGTACGACATGATAACACGTTATATTGAAAGTAACGAAAATCGACAGACGGCGTTAAATGTATATTTCCAAAGATATCCAGAAAGAAGGCGACCTAGCTCAAAAAATTTTTTGAATTTAAAATGTCATCTACAAGAATACTGATCCTTTACAAAATCCCGGCCTAGGACGTGCATATTAGTTTTGTTCTAACTATGCTGCAAATGCTTAAAGTCAGAGAGCCCCTGAAATTAGAACCGTGTTAAAGGTTGTCCTAAAATTGACTTATTTATTATATATTCCCAAAAACTAAAACAAACAAAAAAATCTAAAGCCTGTTTTAAAAAGGTGTGGAGTAATACAATCTAATATGCAAAGGTGCCACAAAATGCGGAAATATACGCCATTTTTTGTTTATGTACTAGTAGGCCATGCATATAGTTGTCAATGTCAGTTAATTACATAACCTTTATTCTTTATTGAATTTTGTGTTCTGTCACACCCAATTTATTGATATTGTGCTGTAAAGTTCCTGTAACCTTTCAAACGTGTTTTATTCGTGACGCTTAAGTATAGCGAACTGAATATTGCATTGTTGAATGCTAGATTGTTAACGATTTTTAAAAGATACAGTAACTGAGTGATTATGGTTCTGTTGTTTAGGGTTCCCTCTCGCAAATTTAAGGAATTTCTTTTCATTTTTTTAATTATTATACATTTACTATAACAATGCTTCCAAATTATGCTACCATATTCAAGTTTCGAATACACTAGCTTATAAAAAAGGATTTGTCTAGAGTTTTTTTGAGTAATTTTTCTTGCATTTCTAATTAAGAAACCATTTCGTGTCAAATGTAACGCCAGGTCGTCTTCTGTCGTGGTGGCAGTAAAATCAACCAAAATATTATTTAAATGTTTAAGCCTTTGCTTCATGTTATGTGTAAATGATAGATAATACAAAAAAAAACTTAACAACTTACATAAAACTTACTTAAAACTTAATAACAACAACAAGATGCAATTCATGTAAAAACAAGGTCAGAATCCATATCAAAATAAGTGAGAAGGAATTCTTCCGAAAGAAAGTTATGTCAAACAAATAAAAAATCAGAACGGTACCATCTATACTAATCTACTAATAAGACCGTGAAATGTCAAACGAATTTAATAACTTTTATAGCGTCTTGGGTCAACATTTTGCAAAGAAAATCAAACAAATACCTAAATACAAGAATAACATCCCTACTTTGCATAGCTCGATGTATTTAAGCCACGTGTCTTCCTCTGAGGTTGAAAAAACAATACAAAACTTAAAGTTAAAACATCACCTAGATTGGGACCACATAAGGAGCGTAAACTTAAAAGCAATTATGGGAATATTCGATTCAGAATGTTTCCCAGAGTGCCTAAAAGTTGGTATTATTGAACGCTTATTGAAAAAAGGAGACAAACTGGAAGTAGTTAACTACAGGTCTCTTTGTTGTTTTTTTTTTCTAAACACGTAGAACAGGTAATGAAAAATAGAATAGGTAATGAAAAAAAAGTACGTGGCTTGCTCAAGTTACATAAATAACCTTCCAAAAATAGGCAGCTTAAAATTTGATAATTATGAATACTGTTTTTTTATTATTTTTTTTAATTTACTTTTTTTGGTAAACAAATTAAGAGTGCTTCTGATAAACTTGACGTATATAAAAGATTTCCTTGATATCAAACAATTTAATCATTATTTAATTTTATCGACGTTTAAAAAAGTTGTTTTGTAACTTATTAAAGACATAATACTCTTTTAAACCGACCAAATGATGAAATCTAACCAAAAAAAAGGATATCTTGGCAAATTCGATTTATCTATACACATTTCCATATTTTTTCCAGGAAAAACACGCCCAACTAGCTATTAATGATTTTTGTTATCAGGAATTATAAACGAATCGAAAAATCGCGAAACTTTTATCAGCCGTGAATTCCTGTTATCTACATTTAAACAAACAACGATCAATATTCGTTGCTTTTTACAGACAGTAATCAGATTATGAATTTGTTACCGTTCTCTCAAAGTGTGCTTCCATTATCCCATCGGATCTTCAAATATATGTTGGTTATTATTAAAGTTCCATCTTAAGCTTCCTGTTTTCCCAATCATTTTCCCGTAAATATCTTCTGTTCGTGATCCCATTTCGATCAAAGTTTGCCCCGAACGTACCCCCTCCCCCCAATTGTTTAAAAAAATACTTATTTCGACCGCCTAGAGCAACATCATTTTGTAAAACTCCAAACAAGTTAAATTCCCGTTGCACATGAATTTAACCTTTTTCGCTACTCCAAAAGTTGTTTATAATTGAAAATACTCTTTGTTCCTCTGCATTAGTGTCGAATATCAACCATCAAAAATATGTTTTTAAACCCCAGTTGCCTTTTCGTACAATTATCAAAATTTTCAAGCCATTACAAATTCCCTTATTAAAGAAATTTCGTCAAATGCATCTTCATTTATCAATGTTTCATTAAACAATAAAATAGTTTTTTCTACTCCCGTCTGCAAAATACCTAATTACCCACCGATCTATCGTGCGGGAAGCGTCACTTTACCGCGTCAGCTTCGTTTCTCACGAATCCGAGCCACTTCGGATATTTCCGGTATTTTACCGCACGGATTTGGGAGCAATCGGATGTTTTCGGAGATATTTCCCACGCTTTGCATTTTGACGTTTGTCAATTCTGACGATCATGTCAGTGAGTGTGTTCGTGTTGTTTTACGAAAATGTACCTAAAAACTAATGGTCGTAGAAAAAGTATAGTATGCAACACGTTCGGTAAACTTTTTAACTCACTCGTTTATTAAAAACTCGCTCCGCTCATGTCAAATAAACTCGTGAGTCAAATGCTGTTTACCGCACTTGTTGCATAATATACTATTATTGCGGGTTCAATTTTTGAGTAACGTGGCATGTGGTAATACCCATTCAAATGTCTCCAAAATTTGAAACGATGGAGTTTCCGATAAGTTGTTTCTATGGAATTACGATTTGTAAAGCAAGAATGAAGCATTGTTCATCGTCCCTTTGCAATTTTGTCTATGATCGGTAAGCGTCACACCCAGATAGTTACATTCTTTCGCGATTTATTGTTTCTTGATTTACTTTTAGATATTTTCCTTCTTCTTGGATCATTAGATACTGGCTTTTCTTTAGATTAAGATCCAGATCGCAGACTTTTGTCTCATCGTGTGCCAAAAAAGTTGCACAATTTCAAAAAGCAAAATTATTTGTCACGTTCTTTTGAGCATCCTAAAGATCTCTTCAACTTTTATATTTATTTGTACTGGGTTATTCATTAGACTTTGACACCCACCTACAGGGTTACTTTTGAAAGATAGAAAAAAAAATTATTTAACTTACGCTGCAGATCTTTAGTTTTGATTAGTTGTCAAAAGTAAAACATTGTTAAAACATTTGCAAACATAGATGACGTGGTTGCCATCAAGGCAAACTTGACCATTTTTAAACAAAAAATGTCAATAAACTATAGGATTTAAGCTAATAATATATAGGGCATTCCATTTAAGAAAATGATGTTGCTGTCATTTTGATAGCTTGCGATGGATGGATTACATTTTACATTTGCATAAGATAATAGAGCAAAAATCTTCAAACTTTTGTATTTACACACAAAATATAATGAATAACCCTGTACTTACATTGTTGAGACCAATTTAATAAAATAGAATATAAATATATCTGGGATAAGCAACAAGTCCTCTTCGCTCCCATATCAGATAACTTTCCTCCGTCCCTACTTCTGCTGCAATTGTGGCCACACAGATTCTTAACTGCGTTGATTATCACCAACACGTTTTGTCCTATTCCTGGCTCATATTCCACAGATCGAGATCGACTTTGTCAAGGCACTCTTTCTTCTAGCTCGGATTTTCTTTTGTACGGATGTTCCAGGTTAATAAATTCCCGACCCCTATCGAGCTACATGTTCGCAAGGTACGACAATTTGGAAGATAGGGCTAATATCTACGAAGCCCCATCAGTAGCTGGGTCGGTGCTGAGTTTGGACAAATCCTTTGAGAATCCTGTGTACGGAATAACTCCTTCCACCAGTACGACTAGCAACGAGACCAACACGCAAAAAAACGACCAGGTATTTAGACTATATACAGGGTGGCTCACAGCCATATTAGACGTCTCTTTGGCGAAAAAAAAACAAGGTCAGGACCTTTTCCGTAAACTTTGCCCAATTTTTCATGTCATTGATTTTGTATTGCTTGAAATGTCAGCAAACAATTCGTTAGTTCGGCAGAAGTTGTGACTAATTGTGACTCTATTAAAACAAGGTTACTTTACAGACCAAAAATACACAAGAAGTACGTTTCCAAGACCTTTAAAACCTTTAAAAATTTACCTAAAATAAAATGTTATACGTTCCTATACCTATCTTTGGTGGTTTTCGAAAAATTATCAATTTTCTTTATTTTTATTACATATTTTTATTACCACTGGGACTAGTGGAAAGTTAGAATTGTGGACGTAGCAAATTTGCCAAAATTAAGAAAAATGTTATAAACCGTTTTACAAAAAACATAAAAAAAATATTTACACTCACAAAATATTAGGTACTGCGAAGGTTCTAACTGTTCACCATCAAATTCTAAACACTTGCGGTGAGGTGAACCTTCTTTATCCTCGATGGATCTATTTATTCAAAGCATGGTACACTACGATAACGTAACTTTTCCTTGCTCTGCACAGGGGTCAAATGGACGCGTGAGTTTAACGCTCCCCATAGGTAAAAATCTAATGGCGTGAGATCGGGAGATCTTGCTGGCCATTCCCACGGCCCCAAACGTCCAAACCAATAGTAATTCTGGTGAAGCCACTTCATTACAGTGAATCTGTGAACATCTGGTTGGTACCACTGTTCATAATTAAGGTATTTTGAAGCATTCGAAGGTTCATCATAAATTTAAAAACTTACTTTATTATCTTCTAACAGGAAAACATATTTAAACTAAATTTCCATTGAAATTCCTTTTCTTTGCTTGTATCTTCTATTGAAAATACCTTTTTTGCTTCGTCGGAGCAATTAAGTCCTCCTGCATGAGGACCATCTACCAAAATTCTATAAATGGTGCTGCTAGCAATACCCGAGCTATCTGCTGCGTTACCAATGGAACTATTTGGATAAGCATGAAAATATACCAAAACGTTTATTACATTTTGTTTTTGTTGCATCGTCTATTGCATAATAAACAAGTTTATCAAAGCAGCTGTAAAATGCAGGTTTCCTTCCATTTTGAATCGATTTTATCGACAAAATTTGCGGCACAATCAATAGTGAGTAAATCTTTGTTGAAGTCTGAAAGGGGAAATGAATTATGGCAAAGTAATCCATTTATCAAAGAAATTTGAATTTATTTCCGAAGATTTAGGTATATAGACATGTCATTCGAAAGGGAATTTAATTTAATTTAATAATATACAGAGTGTTTCGTTAAAAAATATACTTTTTTCTACTCCCGTCTGTAGAATACCTAATTACCCACCGATCTAGCGTGCGGGAAGCGTCATTTTACCACGTCAGTTTCGTTTCCCATGAATCCGAGCCACTTCGGACATTTCCGGGATTTTACCGCACGGATTTGGAAGCAATTTCGACGTTTGTCAATTCTGACAGTCATGTCAGTGAGTGTATTCGTGTTGTTTTGCGAAAATGTACCCAAAAACTAACGGTCGTAAAAAAAGTATAGTATGCAACACGTTCCGTAAACTTTTTAACTCACTCGTTTATTAAACACTCGCTCCGCTCGTGTCAAATAAACTCGTGAGTCAAATGCCGTTTACCGCACTTGTTGCATAATATACCTATTAACCATTTTTATATCTGGCGGACATTCTTTGGTATATGCGTCCAACTTTGTTTACAAGTTCGGCCCATATTATTTCTCTAGGATTCAAATCGGAGTGATAAGGTAGTATCTAAGAGTTATATTACCGGATTTTTTTTATGATCTCGTCTACGCAATAAGTGTTTTATCGTACGTTTAGTTATTAAAACTTCAACTAGTTGCATTTTTGTATAACTGTCTTCAACATAAAAGTCACGCTACCAACGAACTCTTGCAATACCTGTTTTTTGCTTCTGATGGTTGGATCCAGAATTTATTACCCAATGTTCAAAAAGTTCACTTATCATGTCCTAATGAGTAGTCTAATGTTTTTGCTGAAAGTAGGCACTGTGTAAAATATATATTCTTTTTCCTATAGATGCCACTTTTGCTTTATAGTGTAATGGGTGTCGAACCAAGTTTATTAAAAAAATATTATTTAATATTCCCATAATCTTTGTAAATAATTCGCCCTGTCATGTTTATCTATTTTACAGCTTATATAAGTTTTTTGTGATAATCTTCGTTCAGTTTTAATGTATATCCAGATGCCCAGAGAGCGTTTTACGTGTAAAATTGTTTAATTGTGTAATAAATGGAATGAAATGAAATAAGTGGCCGTACCATATCAATCTGTTAGTTTCGCGACAGTTAAAATGCTGGCTATTTTATTTTATTGTAAATAAACTCCGATGGTGATAAATAGGCCATTGTGAGACACCCTGTATAACATAATTATGGACACAGCAATTTTGATTGGAGTGTTTTCACTATTTCTAAATCAAATACACAATATTTTAAACTTACACTTTAAAAAGTGCCAAGTAAGAAAAAAAAAATCATTGATATTTTGCCGTGAAAATATAATCATTAATCACGGCTAATAGTTTGTAATGTCTTGTTTTTTCTTTTTTCAATTGGATGTCGGATTGATAATGTACTAGCTTCAATTGCAACACAACTTGGCCATATTACAATCATAAATATCATTGTTTAAGTATAGAAATAATGAAAGAAATTCCAGAAAGGAAATATGCCAGTTGGGTTTATAAACTACAAATTTATATTTATATATATATATATATATATATATATATATATATATATATATATATATATATATATATATATATATATATATATATATATATGATGACACTATATTCCGGGATATCATCCGTTCGCTTGTTGAACTCCGACTGGAATCCCGCATCCGACTGAAATCCTGCAGGCATCAACACGACATATCAACGGCATACAAACCTGATCATACCACCGGAGCAATACTAAGAAACCCAAAACAAAAAATTACTCTGGAAAACCAAGGAGTATACAGTGTAGCAAGCGGATCGTGCAGCCTGACGTATGTGGGACAGACCAACAGAAGGATTTCAACCAGGCTCGAGGAACATCGTCTAGCCATAAGAAACAAACAAACAACATCTGCTTTGTTTCAGCACCAACATCAGACAGGCCATAAAATTGATTTCGGTACTTGCAAACAAATAGTTAATATTCCTGATTTTAGGACTAGGATTATACGAGAGGCCATCGAGATAGAAAAGTCCGGACACCTGAATACGAGAGACGACGCTCTGCATTTATCCAATGCGTGGAGAACGATAATCAAACAGCAGAGCGATACGCAGCAGCCAACGGGGACATCGCAACTACGATCGGGCGAAATTAGCAACGCGACAATTCGGGGGGCGGAGCCACCTCCCCTCCCGCACAAGCGGCATCGTTACCATCTCCGGCGCAGAATATAAATACCGCACGCACCGCCGATAACCTCCCAGTGTTCGAAGTGTTTTCGGAGCGCGAGCATTGAAGATGCTAAGTGAGATTTTAGCGAAAAGTCTGCAGGATTCCAGTCGGATGCAGGATTCTAGTCGGAGTTCAACAAGCGAACGGATGATATCCCGGAATATAGTGTCATCACATTTTTCCATACGTGAATCAATACGGAAATCTACCGAAATGTCGCTTTTAGAAGGAAATTACGCCCGGCTCTCCTGAAGAATATTCCGAGATCGAGTTGGATGACAGCAAGGCCAGTTACGCGACACAGGCAACCGAAGATGTCGAGGAATTGTTACTTAAAGATCTGTAACAATTAATAATAATTACTAATTTATTGTCTAACGGATTGATGAAAGATAGTTGAATTAGAAAAAAGTTGCAATATTTAATAAGGTGCTGTTAAGAATAAAAAAAAATCGAATTAGTTTTATTCTTATGTTGTTTAAGGAGATGTAAAAAAAATAAAGTTCACTTCTTCTTTGCCGTTTCGGCGAAATCATCAATGTTATTATTTCATATACGCGGTGTGTTGAAAAATTAAATTTTATCAAGATGTCTATTCAGCAAAAGTAATTTTGTCTAATCATCGTCGATTCTTTGTTAAATGCTTCCTTTGAAAGTAGAATGTTAAAAGGCCTGTATATTAAAGAAGAAAAAGAAGTAAATTTACGAGAATACGAGGTGTGTTCAAGAAGTAAGTTGACTTTTAAGTTTTATCAAAAAGTTATTTATTTGTCAAAATTAATTGTAATTTTTGGGAATAGGAAAAAGTCGCAGGGTGAGGCATGAATGAAATGAAATGGAAATAAGTGTCATCAGTAGACCAATAATGCTAAATATGTGGCAATGAATGATAACCCGAGAACAATAAAATACCTACAAAATTTTGGTCTTGAACAAATTTTACCGAAAATTCTAAAATCAAATCACTTCGTCATCAACAGAAAGCCTGTTTTTTAGTTCTTCACATGATCTAAATTCATCGGATATAGGTGTGTTAGTGTACTCAATCAGACCTTTCTTCCATTTGACAGTTGAAGCAAGCCTGTCGTTTGCATAAAGCGTACGTCTTCTTTTGAATTCCAGGTTCAGCAGTTCATGAATTACAGGACTGTTGAAGGACAGTTGTATGTATGTAACTCGAAAGTTCCAACTATATCAGTTGGTTCCCCAAACTCTTGTAGATTTATGTTATCGTTCATATCTTGTTCGTCAAGGTATACACGTCGGGTGGAATATAGACCGCGTCAATATGTTCTGTAAATATAAATATTTTTTCACGTTATTTTTAGAATAAATTTACAAGGAATGGAATGCTACAATACATATGAATACGTAACTGCAAATAGTACTTACGACTTTCATTGTTATTGTCCTCATCCATCACGATCTCCTCCATAGCCGCCTCTGATTCCTTTTGAGTCAAATACCTCGGAAATGCCATATTTTACGAACTGTAACGTTCACTGCACAAAGCACAAATAAATACTAAAGAACACGCAAATTGTTGGATGTTTATTCTACATGGGCTAACTTGTCTAGACTTGCAATAACAAAGTTTTGTTTCGCAGATAAAACCAGTGGTGCATTCATGCACCAGTAAATATTTTCAAAAAATAAAGCCTAATCAATATAGTATTTCCAATATATGTTTTCTGCGATGTAATCTACATGCTATAGACTTAACAAAAATGGCAATACAAATCCAAAATATTTTTTTTACTATTTTGGATTTACTTGAAAATATGATATAAATTTATGTACCGCTTTTGTTAACTTTTGAAGTCATATATAAGATTTTTACGGTTTTATGTCCTTTAGTAGTGATAATAATAAAATTTCTAAATGGATGTGCAAAAATATTTCCTGAATGTGACAAAAAAAATCATAGAATAGGTGGTGCATTAACGCACCACTGTGACAAAATGGGTACATTAATAATGATACTATGTAGAAATGTAATGAAATAGAAGGTAATAAATTGTTACTTTGTACTAATTTTTGATATACAAGTTTCAAGAATTGCTCGCCGAAAAAGATTGAAAACGTACTTATATCCCGTTTGTTTGTGTAGGTAGATAAATTCCTAGGACGGTCCTGGAATAACTACGGGTAACGTTTTGCTCGGCAGGATGTTCTATAAGGGGTTGCGGTTTTGGAGTAATAAACAGTAGCCATAGTTAATCACGGGGTAGGTTGTAAAATCACTATATTTCTGGTCGAAGTATAACAACCGTCAATAAGATCGAATGCGTCAATTTTATGGCAGTGTCTTCTCAAGATCCCATTAAATCTCCATGCAAAAGAGAGTTAAGTGTTAGTGGCTGAAATGTAAGATCATAAAAATATCATACCCACCAGAAGCGGCTAATTTTTACAGTAGTAGCTATATGGTATCAGCTATACGACATTCTTCCAGGCATCAAGGACAATCTACACTGCCAAAGTCAAATTAAAGAAGTTTTTTAGGAATCGCGCCTCTCGCAGAAGCATTTGCAGTACGCAAGCAGTACGTTTGACCGAATTCTCATTTGCGATGTAAAAAATGGCAAACGGTAAATCTACGAGTGGTACTGGTGTAAGTGCGTGGAGTAGACGCACTGTTTAGTCATGGTACCATCTGGCTAGAAAGTGTTCGTATCATAATATAAAACGACCGTTAAAGCCGTCGCATTTAAAAAAATATCTTTCATAGCCAGTAGTAAATGGAATGTCAGACTATAGGCTATTTCAGAAAAGCGTCGGGTATTTGTTTTTTTTTAATTATTTGGACAGTCGCAGAAACACAGAAAGAACATTGATAGTCTCGTTTTTGACGCATTTGCTGTTTTGTTTTTAAGAGATGGGTCATAGCCATCTAGCTACTTAACAACATAATTTTTATTATATTAATAAAGCAAGATTATTTTCGATATATTACGTAAAAAGTCTCTTGTATAGTAAGAACTGCTTATTTCTATATTATTTTTATTTGATTTAGTTGATTTACTATGGTCTCCAATCAACCAAAAAATGAAAAAAATTGAATTTTGAGCTTAATTTTCAAAAGAACTTTATACCGATGTATATTTTTGAAATGCGCAAACGATTTACAATTAATGAAAAAATAATATATAGGGTGTTCCATTTAAAAAAACAAATATTTGCATCATATCTAAAAACGGTTAGAGCGAGTAAAAAAAACTACGCCACTGCATTCTACGGAAAAAAGTCTCTAAGAAGGTCTTGTTACTCTACAATAACTTAAAAGATTTCACCCTGTATCTCAAAAACATTACAATAAAAATAAACATTTACAAACCTTAAAAATTCTTACATAGTTTCTTTTTCATGGCACACCTATGCTACCATAAAAAACAGGAACAATATCACTTACTAAAAACTGTACCTTACAAACCAAAATATAAAATATTCTAGAAAATTTGACAGTAATTGAAACTCATCTGATTTTTTAATGATGTCAGAGATATTTTTAATTTTTTACACCTTCTTGCTCATTACCCATCAGAATACAATTGATGGTAATTCATTCTTCCTTCCTACAATTAATAACCACCTTAAAAAAGATATTGTAAAGTTTTCCTACCTCATTTTCCACGTAAAATGGAATAAAATAACCGGATAATCCAACAAGAAGTTCCAATTCACTATTTTTTGTTCCCTTTAACGTTTCTTGCATTTTAATTAAATAATGATTATTATTTCGTCTTTATTATCCAAAAAGCAAGTAAAATTTTTAAAAAACGATATATAAAGAAAACGATTATACAAAGAAAACAATAAAATAAATAATTAAGAAACATTGGAAGTCCTTATACAAGTCACTTTTTTTTTTAATTAAATAAGGATAAGTCGTCTAAAAAATATATCTATCTCCTTCGAAACTCTCTAGAACGATTCTACAATTGATGTTGTTATTTAAATCTACAGATTCACGTTTTTGCTGATTTTTCTTTTATTAAATCTAAAAAATGTATGGTTGTTTCGGTCAGGTTTTTCAAAAGATAGCCACAACTAGAATAACAAATCACTGAGGAATACTTGGCAATGCGGTAACGGCTCAAATATTGAGAAAAAAAAGGTCGTAGTCTCTTATGGCCCAGTGCTTGAATGTCTGCACTTTTCCATTCTCCATATAAAGTACAGTCTCGATTATCCGAAATAACGTGGACCAAAGTGATTGGGAATAATCTATATTTCGGTAAATCCGACATTTATGAAATACAAGCATAAAAACATGGAACAAATAATTAAATGCAATGTAAAATTTAAAATATATATCCCATTTTTTACTTTACTTTTTCTTTACTGACGAAATTTAAAAAAAAAACAATTTTTAAATCGATTCGCATTCATTCAGCCTTTTTTTGTTTTTATGCAAAACAGAAAAAGCATTAGGACGAATATTCTTGAAGGCTCGAGGTTTTACTAACTTATCGATACATAATAATGGAAGTTTGTGTCTTCCAGAAGCATTATAGCATGCAACAACAGTGATACGTTCCTTGATACATTTGTAAAGAGGTACTTCAACTTCCAAGCTAAGATATGGTCTCCCAATCTTCATCGTGCTGGCCTTTGGTCGCAATTAAGGAAGTTCAGTTTGGGACAATTCCGTCTTCTGACCCAGCCTGTTCCTACTTGCCCTTTGACTATTTTGCTTAAATCCCATGTTACAAACAACTCTGTGGAGGGTGACGCGGCTTATATTTATATCGGTTTTATCTTCTTCTAGCTTCATTTGCACCTTATCAAACAATTTCGCTTTGATAAAGACAATATATTTTCCTTCTAATTTCCTGATCACTATTGTCTATACGGTGAGTTTAAAAATCACTACGTTTATTCATGTCCGAAACTTGAAGCAATGGACTTCATATTTGGCAAATCTATGCAGCTTTGCTCCGGGACGGAACTTAAAATGGGGGAGCTGGGGCGTCGGGAAATATTTAAAAAAAATTAAAAATCGCGTGTGCGAGGGTCTACAAAAAAGACCAGAGGAAACGAGAAAACCATTTACTCCATTGGAAAAATTCGGATGCTAGGAAACTAAGGAGATCCAGGGTTATATCCTCTATTTCGAAAATTGTTGAATTATATACAGGGTACGTCGTTTGTGAACAAAAAATTCTAATAGATGCTAGAAATTTCCGCTTTTGTGGGTGAATTATGAAAAACCTTGAAAGATGTGATAATTTGATATGAAAAGTATCCTAAACTGTGCCGTGAGAGAGTTTAAGGTTTCGTGTATAATACAGGGGACGCAAGATATTTGAAAAAAATATAATTTTAAATTGCAATTACCAGTACAAATTTTAATATTTACCAAAGTGTGCCGAAACCTTGAAGTTCGACGAGATTTGAAGGACACTTTAAACAGGGTGTATTCACATTAAAATGACATCGATTTTGCGAAAGTTCCAAAGTGGTCCAACGCGTCCCTCTAGGACAAGATTCCGCGAAGCGCCTTCTTTTTAAAATAAATAGCTGATTCGCGCTATTTGCGAAGAACTTGCCCCGCTCACAGACGATTTATCAAAAGCAATCTTTTTATGTTGTTCTTGTTTGACGGTTTTTTCTCCATTCTGCACCTAAATCTCCTGCTATATTTTTAAGCAATTCACAATTATCGAATAATTAAGTTTTTCCTGCAAAAGTTCGCAACCTCTATCGGAACGCCGAACTAGGTTATGCAACCTCCTCGCAAACCAAAACGAAGAAACGGTCTAGAGGTTCCGACCGCTCATCTCTTCGTTAGTAGTCACAGAACGGCCGCGTGACCTTGCTAAGGTTGGTTCACGGCGCCTTCTCCGTCTACGGCGACGAACTTAGGCTCTCTCTTGGCTTTCGGGATGCGCTCGACACACGACGGATTAGACGTGGGCGGGCGAAGATTCGAATAATTCCCGAACGATTCGGAAGATCTTAACTTAGAGTATGCCTTGTACGATTTGAATGCATGAATGCATAACGTTATTTATTTTACGCAGGACGATAATTTATGCCGGGTTTACGAACATTTCACCGTTAAGATTTGAGATATTCTAAGTTTAACGGAATCTTTAAGGAACTTGCGCATAAGCAATTACCAGTAGACGTCATATTAAGAGTTAAACGCGATTTAACATGTGAGGAGACGTTGAACTCGCTTTAATGTATTGTCAGGTGTGATTTGAGTGAAACTGCGTCCACATTCAGCCATTGGGCATTCAACGAACTGCACTACCGCTAGTTTGTCAACTCTACAAATGTCATACTTCTGTACATCATTTTGAAATCCAAAAAAGGGGTTTTAAGAAATATTCCAACATTAAAGTTTTTGAACCACAACTACGATAACTAATGTGTATTTACCACGTGCGTATGAAATGACATGACCAGAATTGTTTGCTTAGAATCTTAAGGTTGAACTAAACCAATATGAACCTTTCTTTTTGGTTAGTAACGATTCTAGGCGGTGACGTCGTATGATAATAGCCCTTTTTAAAAATAATTATAAATAAAAAATAGAGCCCGGGTGTAGCCTGTCTTGTGATATTGTTTTCCCGTCTTAAAATGTAAAGGCTTATTTTAAGCATGTAGTTTAATTATTTAAAAGTATAAGAGGATAGGATAAAAGCATTAAAATCGCCCACTTACCATCCGCGAAGCAGTGGTCTTGCTGAAAGAAGAATTCAAACTGTTAAAAGGATCTAACTAAAACTAACCAAAGCTGACGCAGGATAGAATATTTGAGAATAGTATTACAGGAGCCTGTAAAAGTCCCTTTGAAAAGTTGACACTTTTCGTAAAAAAGGAAATAAATCGTTGCGTTTTAAAAATTGGGCTATTAAATTTTTTGATTTACACTTAGAAACTCAGCATTAACAGTCACCGGTATTTCTTCTTCAGAATAAAAACACGTGCAAATCCAGATTAAATTGTATTCCTTGAATAAGGTTTTTGAAAGTGTGGAAGGAAGAAAAATAAATAATAATATAAAACATGTTTATGCTAACGATATTCGCAATTTTTCGAGAAATTTTAATGTACAGCAAACCTTTCCAATGGAATATCCGTCACCGCAGTGCGCACTTGATAATAATAATTAACGTTAGTAATAAGTTGTTAGATTCCTAAAAAAATTATGCACCGTAATAAACTCAGTTGTATCTACAAATCCGAAAAATAAGATGTAACGTGAAAGTACCAGTACCAACCAGAAACTCAAGTTCAATACTAATACTCGATAAGTTAAGATTATTAAACCTCCACAGAAACTTCTTCTTCTTTGCTTTTTACAAACAGTTGGGCAAGACTACTATGGCCATTCGCCCATTACCGACATCCGTCGATGAATTTTTTCTTTTGGTCACAGACCAACAGTTAACAGAGAAGCTATTACCAACATTTATTCTCAGCTTGAAATATAGGACTTTGACCGATAACAAAAAAAACAGCCTCCCCCGCGGCCATCCGACCACCTTTCCGGCGTGAACAGGAAAAAACCGAGGGGCCGGCGACGATTACACCTTTAAAACACTCACTGGAACACTAAATCCACTCTGTGGAAACCGATTCCATCATTTTTAGGGACGATTGCAAAGGATTCTGTCGGGAGCGAACGGAGGTTAGACCCCTGCGTGCAATGCTCACCGACAGAATCCCCCTCCACAGAAACTAGACTTGTAAAATTAGAATATGCCTGCTCCTTCTTTTAGCTTTCGCACCAAGATCGGCTCGGATCTTTCGCCCATTAGTAGAGTATGTATTATTTCAAGCAAAAGAAGAAAATATTACAATTACAATTACAAAGATTACAATTTAAATACGTTAAAATATTTTTCTTCTTAATTTTTCACAAAAACTAATAACGAATGAAACGCATGCTTTATTGTCAAGGGGTCATGTTTGTTTTCTTCAGAGCCACCATCGGAGAATAAACTAACAATTTAATGCTTCCAGAACCGACTCTGACATCGCGTAAAAGCTGATTCGAGCCAATCCGCCGAACCCAGCTCTACTATTAACCGTCAAGTTTTCGTTTCTCGCCAGTCCGAGCAACAGTCGCGTTCCCAAACGGTTTCAGTAACTATCAAGCGGCGCGTGGAGTTTGTTCGGTTTTTTGTGTTGTGAATACGGTTCGTGTGAATGAACGAGTGTGCTGCGAGCTTTGCAACCTTCCGAGGAGTACGATGGAAGTACCTAGAGACGTTCTCAAAATAGGCTGGTGATACAAATTATTGACAGTTTTCGATAAGTGTTTACTAATTTTTCGGCGATAAATGTAAGTACTAGCCAAAAATTACAAGTGAAAGAATAATATATGCAATATTCAAAGTGATTCGGTAAAGTGTAATGGTAAAAGCGGCAGCAAATAGAAAAGAAAAGCTTCTCAGCGGTAACTTGATATTTCCGTTATAAATCCGACCATTAAAAATAGAATATGTACCCATAGAATTGTACTCTGCCAACGTATGACAGAAAGGGATACCATAAGATTTAACGTACGCCGGAAAGGGACACCATAACCTTTTCGTCTGTGCAAGACGTCGGTTATTTTAGGGTTGGGCGAGGTGACCTCTCTTTATAGCGTGAGGTGCCCGAGAAAACTGTTTTGGGCTGAAAATTTTGCCGTTAAATACAAAAATGCAGGCAGTGCTTTTGCTATTTCGAAGGCACGTTTCTCGCAGGTAGGTCGACAACGAAATATTTGAAAAGCAACACCCGTGCTTTTTAATTATAGTTATTTAAATATGATCAGGTTTCTCCAACATTTGGTCCGTTGCTTTTATGCTGATGTATAGTGAAATCGCAGTTGAAACTTGTGATCTCGATACTTTTATTTGTGTTGAATAGATCTTCGAAAAGTTGGTTGGTCCTTGTTTTGGCCTCTTTCAGCTAGCTATTTTCTCTGTAGCCTGTCTAGAAGCAGAGTGATTTGACCAGACTTCACCACAACCATTAAGATACAGATACTAGGTTTGAACGATTTCACAGATTTTGAAAAATAACTTTTTGGTTGTAGAAAATTTTTAGTTATTAAAATAAATAGTAAACGTTAAATTTAAGATGTATATAGGGTGTTTCTAGAAACATGCAGTAAGGCTTGGCTGAAGATTGCTAAAAGAAAAAACATGTAACCGTAGGTCTGAAGGTGGTTACCATTCAAAATGCGTCAAAAGTCAAATATTTTTTTGGTTGGCCAGATGTCCAGACGAGCGTTTCAAAAAAATATTGTCCTTGTTTTCTTTTCGGTTTTCTTATTAACAAAAACAACAAGCCTATAACAAAAATTGTATCCCATACATAATAAAACATTTTTGCAGATTTGACTTTATTTTTTTATTACTTTATTGTTATTATTATTACGATTGTTGTTATTATTTTGTGAAATTAATCGGCTTTCTGGCACATCTGTGTGTAGATATGTCTTCTCGAATCGCCAGGGCGTTTGCATGCTTTCGAAAAAAACGTTGATGTAATATCTAATTTATGCCTATTCCAATGGTTTATTGACACTCGTTTGAACATTGTTACAATACAATATTTATTTAGAAATAAACTTACCGCCAAAGTTAAAATAGCCAACGAGACATCAATGTCCATGTATGTCTTATTTAATATTTTTTTATATGTAAACAAATTGTTTGACGGACACTACAAGTTATTGAAGGTATGTGATTTATTCTGGTGTTATACCAAATATTTCTAATGTTCCTATTGGATTATTATCCCGGTGCTGTAATAATTTAAGTTTAAAACTACCGTCGTTAGCATGCTTCTTTGCAATCAGCTTGAAAATTACTGAAAATCTAATGGATATGAGAAATTTATAGGATATTAAGTGAAATTATGGAAAAGTAAGGGGAAGTTTTGTGTTTTTAAAGTGAAATGGAAGTTATTTATCATATTGCAGTTTATACACATCAACCGATAGTACCAATTCGTTAATGTAGTTTTAAATTTCGTGCAGATCAATATAAAACTAAAAAAAGAAAAATTGGTTTAAACTCCAAGGTACTGAACACGTCCTCGTTGAAATATATCTACTTGAACACCACAACTTTAACAGCAACTCGAGCATGTACTCGATAGCAGCCACAAAATGGTAGAAAACTTACCCCAGATGTAATACACGGTTTTCGAGGTTATGTCAAGTCAAATTCGACTGAAACGTCGATTGCCAAAAATAATCAACTCAACTGCCCAAAATATAGTGTAAATATCCAGATGGACAAATTCCACATAGGAAAATTTTGGGTTTCCAACGGCAGCTTCTTGACACAGCTTGAATGATAAAATCAAAGTCGAAAAATTAATGATATATGCGACAGGTTAGATTCAATATTGGTTGGTATCAGACGACGGAAAATCTTCTTCTTCCCCTTTACGTTTCACACCAAGTTTGACACGAATACACCACGGATCATACCATGGATTATGAAGAGATTGATAAACCACTAGTTAAACCGTGGCCACACCTATAAGCAACCTAACCGCTTTGTTTTACTTTGCATGCTGATAAACTACCATTAAGAATACGAAATATGCAAATCTAGGGGGACGTGGAACAACACAACCAAATCTGTTTTTGAAAGAAAAATTGAATTATACGAGGAAAATTGATTATATTAATAAGACCGTTATACAAAAATACGGTCGGCTCCCAGAGAAATACGTGAGCTGAAAACTCCACATAACACTTGACTAGATTTTTATGTTGTTTGCTTCTGATTTTAGATTTAGAACTAGAGACTAATCAGGAATAACAGTATGATTAACATTACCATGGATAACCAAATAGTATTATCGCAATTATTTGAAAGAAATAAACATTTATAATTTATTTTGTAGGAATGAAAAATAAATAGGAAATTTTTAGATCGCTTTAGTTGTCAACATCTGGAACATTCAGAAGAACAAATCTTGCTACAAATCTTTTCATTTGCGCCCATTTGCCTGGCAATATATATATATATATATATATATATATATATATATATATATATATATATATATATATATATATATATATATATATATATATATATATATATATATATATATATATATATATATATATATATATATATATATATATATATATATATATATATATATATATATATATATGGTGGTGTGAGTAGCACAGCTACAATTCCTTCTTTATCATATTATATTGAAATTCAATATTCAATCATTTGATGAAAAAATTCATGTCCTTAAAGGTTTAAAAGACCCGTTTCCTGAAAATACTTTATTGCCCGGAACTGAATGGGATTTTCCATTTCATGACTCTACACTTTTAAGAAATCGTTTTTTCTTGCTGCAATTGTTTATGGATTAAATTGGTCGGCGCCTCCTCAGTCCACTTTGGCCGTACTGCTGACACATTAATTTACAATTTAATTATTTTACAGCACTCAAGCGCGTATAATTAAAGCACACATGCATGATCAATGAGCGAGTCACTTTTTGTTAGTCGTCGTTAATGAATCCCACTAAGCAGATGTATTTTAGCATACATTACACAATTTCCAATTAGGCGAGCAAATTTAATATACATGTACCCATATGGATGTAATAAATAACATATTGTATTGAACTGAACTGAATTGGGAATCATGGAAAGCAATTTCGTTAAGTAAGTAAGGAAGATTGTTGTGGAATAACGTATGGAAATATGAAAACTAGTGTCTTTTTAGAAAAATATTTTTAAGTCTTATCTTAAAAGTCCTACCCTGATGATCTATACGACTATCCTGACTGGTCAAGTGTTTTATTTATTTGGTCCATTTATTTTTTAACAATTTTCTTAAATAAACAGCATGCTTTAAAAACATTTTTTTAAACTCATTCCGAAGTTAAAACCATAAAAGGTTGTGAAAACGGTATATCGTCGGGAAAACTCTACTCCTGCGAGTTCCTTATCGCCATCCCATAAGCAGCCATTCGTTTAAAATGAATACCGCACTTTGACTTTAATCGCGATTAAATTATTAAGCATTAACCGAGTATCCGCAAAAAGAAATTCTCGATTTCCAAGCATCGACCTCAACGCAACGCGATAACAACTAATTTTCCTTTATTTCGCCGTTTATATACTAAATGTTATTAACAAAGCGATATTTTTGTTGATTTAAGTGGAACGGTTTCTTTTTCCGAATATGTACGCACAAATTGCCCGAAGTTTATCGAGTTCTAATTATTTATGCAAACGGGTCTAGACTGTTTTAATGTAGAAGCAATGTCAGTATTTTTGATTTCAAGGGGATTTGCATAGAAGAAATCCGAACATATGATCTGTTAAATTAAAGAAACTTGACATGCTTTTGGAGATATTACAGACCACATTTTTTGAAAATTTACGTAAAAGATTTCACAGATTTCACATAGATTTTCGAATTTCAGATTGCACAAAGATTATAAAGATTTCGAAATGATTTTGAAAAATATTTTTTAGTTTATTTGTGTTTAGTAAAAAACCACTAAAGTAAAAAATAATTAAAAAAATACGCTTGTGTTCAAAAAGTGGAAAAGAATATTGTCAGTATTCAGCATTTTCAAAAGGGGCATACAAATTATATTTTTGATTTTTTTTTTAAATTTTGTCTCTTTATCTTCAGCAATAATTAATTTTCTCCATAACACATATAGTTAAGAATTTCGAAAATTATTAAAAAAATCATTGGATTTTTTTTCAAATGGAAACTAATTTTTATCACTTTATTTCATGCATTACATCTTAAAACATGAAAAATGTAGAAATAATTTGAAAATACTCATTTAATCACATATTATTTAATTTGAAAGTGTTCAAAAATCTTAACAAAAATTCATGATTTTACAGAGCTATCATATATTTCAATTTCAGATTTCACAAAGATTATACACATCTCTAAATGATTTTAAAAAATAATTTCTGGATTATTTGTCGCTAATAAATAACCACTAAATGAAAAAATAAAAAAAAATCGCATAAAATCTATTTCCAAAAAGTGGAAAAGAATATTATCAGTATTCAGCATAAAATGAATAATTAAAAATCCATACATTTTCAAAAGGGGTATAAAAATTATATTTTTCCTTTTTTGAAAATTTTGTCTCTTATTTTTTTTCTTTTTCTTCAACCATAATTAATTTTCTCCATAGAAACGGGTACGGTTAACACATATAGTTAAAAATTTCGAAAGTTATTTAAAAAAATATTGGATTTTTTTTTTCAAATGGAAACTAATTTTTTTTACCTTATTTCATGCATTATGTACTTAAAACATGAAACACTTCAAAAATCTTAACAAAAATTCATGATTTCGCAGAACTGGCACACGAGATTTCACATAACCATAAGATTTTCCAATTTCAGATTTCACAAAGATTATACAGATTTCTAAATGATTTTGAAAAGTAATTTTTAGATTATTTGCTGTTAATAAAAAAACCACTAAAGTAAAAAATAATGAAAAAATACGCTTAAAATATTTTTTCAAAAAGTGGGAAAGAATATTGTCAGTATTCAGCACCAAATGAACAACTACAAATTTTGTGAAATCCACAAATTTTCAAAAGGGGCATAAAATTTTATTTTTTATTTTTTATATTTAAAAATTTTGTCTATTAATTTTTTTTCTTTCTCTGCAACATTAATTACGTAATTTTCTCCATAGAAACGGTCACGTTTAACACATCGTCAAGAATTTAAAAAATGAAAAATCTTAAAACTAAAAGATTTCACATATTTTTTAAATAATTTTCCCGTTTGAGAAATAATTTTCCCGTTTGAGAAATAATTTTCCCGTTTGAGAAATAATTTTCAGACTGCGTTGCCCAATCTTGCATTATATCCTAATTAAAAATATTTAAGTAAAAATAGTATATCAAAAACGGACTTTAAACTAGAACTAAGAAAGATTCTTGGCATTCCACAAAAAGTCTAAACGGACCCAAACATTGTATTTTTAAAAGGTTTTTTCAATATTTTCTTTCTTCATTTTGTTTTCGTCCGTTTTTAACAATAAAAATAAAAACTTATGGTTGGTTTTTGATCCGATATAAAGTATAAAGGATCACCCCCTAAGTTTTAAAACACCCTGTATGCAATATTCAACTTACCACCATTTAGATAGACCAACAATACCAACAAACAAACTATTGTTAAAAAATCACACATGCACCCGTTAAACCAACAAAGTAAACTTACTTAACCAAAATATATGAAACATGGACATGGACATGCACACCCAAATTTTCCAAACACATTTATACGCCCTTCTTCGTTGTTTCAATCAGTGAGGTTGACATAAGGATCGCGCAGAGATGAAATGACGTCATAGGGTCAAATATATAAAGCAGGTGCAAAACAGTAAATTAAACACTTCCTAATAATGGACCAATAATGGACTTTTGCTTGAAGGTGGTAGACATTAATTCAATAGGAAGTGCAGACTAATTAGCCCGAAACGTTATGTAAACAAAAAAATAAAGACTTAGACAATGCCTTGGTATTTCTATTTTAATGGACTGAACGAAGTAATTCTTAAATGGAGAATTAAATTTCCTGCAAAATAAAAAGTGCGCCATGAAGATATTTTGCCTCATTTATCTAAAACTCGGAATTTTAGAACGCCCTCTGGCGGGAAAATGGGAAGTAAAATTTGGAATAGTTTTCGCAAGAGTTTCAGGATTTGTATTGATATTGCTGAGACAAGGAGAAGATTTAAACCCATTTTGAGTAATCGGAAGTGCCCAAATCTTCTCCAAGAAGGACTAGTTTTAAACCAGGTTCCCGCATAAATCTTTGGTCTTTTGCTTTATTTATTTAAAGCTCTGAATTGTTTATTATATTCACTAAAACATTGAAAATCGCGCGTAAGCATTAAAAAAATACATAGGTTCGTATTTGTAGGCCCTGTTTAAGTGTGACGTCGTATGTCCTTGCTTTAGTGCCATCTCTTCAATTTCCAATTTCAAGACTTTCCAAAAATTATTAAGCCGACAAGGTTTATGTCCTAATAAAACGGATAAGAAATTTTGAAGGCTTGATAAGATTGTTCACGAAAACAGTTTATCAGTATTATATTAATACCCTAAATAAATATTTTCATCTTAAAAGTAATTCAAGATCGAGCACGATCGAAGTGTCTGACTGGCAAAATGTAGATGCCTTGACCGAGCTATACAGGGTGGTAGCCACTACAGGATTCAGCAACATTGGTGATCAAAATAGTATATTATGCAACAATTACGGTAAACGCCATTTGAGTCACGAGTTTGTTTGGCACGAGCGGAGCGAGTGTTTAATAAACGAGTGACGTAAAAAGTTAACCAAACTTGTTGCCTACTATACTTTTGCCAGTGTTTGGGTACATTTTTGCAAAACAACACAAATACATTCACCGACCTGATCTTCGGAGTTGATAAACGTCAAAAATCAAGGCGTGCGGTATTATCTCCGAAAACATCCGTAATGTCCTGGAAATGTCCGAAGTGACTCGGATCCGTGGGACAAGCATCTCATGCGGCAAAGTGATGCTTTCCACAAGCGGGATCCGTATGTAATTAGGTATTTGACACAAGGAAGTAGCAAAATATTTTGATTCGTGAAAGCTTTAAAAATAGAAACCAAATTAGAGTGATTTTTAATGTTCTTACCAGAATTTAAGTTTCGGTTTTTTTAATTTGGCATTTTTTGACTGTTACATTTATTTTTTCAATTGTCAATAAATGTAATTCGTTTTGAACTTGAACCTTTTTTGATGAATACTGTTTTCAATCAACTGCATATGATTGATAGAACCAGAATCAAATCTGGTTTTCTTTTGTCACAGTAAGCAAGTTTTGGTTAGTTTTGTGTTTTTACAGACCTTATCTCAGTCCTTTTGATGGCGTGTAAGGTTAAAAACAGTTAAAATTGTATAGAAAGTTTTTATTTTTCTCTCTCCTCTGGTTCAACCAAAACTATAGGTTAAATCTAATAAATCTAAATAAAAAAGCTCTTCAAAAACGCATCGAAATGGGATAAAATGAAATTCCTGTACAATGCAAATTGCAAAATGCAAAATTTTTTAAGGAAATTAAACTTTTTTGAATTTGAATTTTGTCTTTCAAGGTAAGATAGGATCACAGTGGCATGTGTGGAATTGCTTTCGGACTGATTTTCTTCGAGAGGTTGTGGTAAATTGTATTTTGTAATAGAAAAGAGTTGATACCCGATGATTTTTGGGCTGAATGGTGATGCGACAATGCATAAAGCTATCGCATTCTTCACGCAGGTCTTCACACTTGGTATTCCGCGTGAAGAACGGACATACTCCGTCCTAATGGACTGTTTCGAGCGGAACAGCTGGTGAAAAAATTAATTAATAATGGTTTTCTGTAGTGGAACAGAGGGCAGTAAAGCCTTAATATTGAACAAGGACTTACGACGTCACACTTAAACAGGCCGTACAAATATGAACCTATATATTTTTTTAATGTTTACGCTCGATTTTCACTGTTTTACTGAATATAATAAACAATTCAGAGATCTAAATAAATAAAGTAATATACCTAATCATTGTACCTAGTCTCTTACTTGGACAACTTAGAGGTTATATCGTAAAGTTTAGATAAATTCCGGTGATAGTATTTCAGTTTTTAAGACCTACACACCTGCAATCGTTCTTAAATGAAACGCACACTAATTTGCATAGGATGGATAGTCGAATTTGGTGAATAGTGAATATTAGAATTTTAAATTTAATAATAATTATGCATGATATATAGAAATGAGAATAATATCAAAATAGAAGTTATGGAAGAAATTATCGTTTTTCATTCCAGACATTAGTTTAGGTGCTGGTAGATATGCCTTTTTTTTTTAAATAAAACGAGTGTATTATTCGTGTGATTGCATACTCATTTATTATAGTCAACTTTTTTCCTGTACTTCTCTTGAGTGTGCAACTCCAGCCATATTCGAACACATTTCAATTCCTAATCTTGATTTTTTATCAAATAATTATATTAGAACCCAGAGAGCAATTTTAACTAATCTGCAGTTCTCTCTTTCCATGCTCGAGCATATTATCGGAAAATCGTGACAAGCACGCATAAAAAAACTTTTTGATTTTATTTTGTACGTATTTTGGGTGATTTCAGAAAATCATTGTGTCATATTGCTTAGCGACTTCATGCAATGTATGAACCTCTAGCAATGTAATTTTCGCAGAAATAGAAACGATGACATTTTGGGCTGCATAACACATGGAAGAACGTGCCATAGATATGTTAGTTCACCAAGATGCAATACTTCAGTTACTTCAATTTCCTCATTTCTTAAATAGAAAACACGACTTTCCTATGTCACTTAAAAATAATTTTAATTTTAAAAAAGCTAACTTTCTGCCCGTGTATGATTTTAAACTTGGACTAGTAATTTCTCTCCCATGATAAAGTGTGTGAAATGAAAGTCAGCTAATAATAACTATCCGCCCTAAATTTTCTGGTTCCTCGTAGAGAACATATATTTCAAAATTTTCACCTATTCTATTACTAAGGTTTGTTTGTTTATTAGAGTTAAAACTAATGTTGGTAACTATTTAATAATTTTGACTACAACTTATGTGTTAATTGGGCTTACATAAATAAATAAATAAAATCGTTTTGACGCGTCAACGTACAGCAATGAGCGATGAGCGAGTGACATCGGGAATACGTAATTATAAAATACCTATTCCTGGTATCAATATGACGTCAAATTATTAAGGAGAAACAATAACATGCGAGAACAATGGCTCTTCGCTTATCCCAATATAATTTTAAATAATGACCGGTATTCGGTGCTTTATTTTATGCTCTGGTTAACTGGAAGTTATCTATTCCATCGCCGGAAACCATTATTAATTAATTTTTTCACCAGCTGTTACGTTCGAGACAGTCCATTAAGGCGGAGGATGTCTGTTCACCACGTGGAATACCAATGCAAAATTACGTGTGAGTGTAAAGAATGCGATACCTTGTCGCATCACCATTAGGCCCAAAAATCATCTGTTACAAAATACAATTTACCACAACCTCTTGAAGAAAAGGAACCTTACCTTGAAAGACAAAGTTCCGTTTGGGACACCATGCATCCGCGATAAAGAATATAAATGTTTTATTTCATTTTAAATGCTTTTAAAACAAGTAAAATTTTAAGTTTTGCAGTTTCAAAAAGTTGCATTTTTAAATTTGCATAAAATTGGAGTTTCTGCACAGGAATTTCATTTTATCCCATTTCGATGCGTTTTTGGTAAGCTTTTTTATTTAACTGGGGTAATTTTTCACCTATACTTTTGGTTAGTTTTGGTGGAAGGAAATGCTTACTATACAATTTTAACTGTTTTTATCCTTAAACGGCATCAAGAGGGCTAAGATAACGTCTCTAAAATTACCTTCCATTGTAATATTGTAACAAACAGATTTCAATTTTGTTAGCAAAACTTGTTTCTTGTGCCAAAAGAAAATCTGATTTGATTCTGGAGCTATCAAGCAGATCCATACGAATTTTAGCTGGCGGTATATATAAATTTTAGGATGAGACAGTGACACATTGATTGAAAACAGTCTTCATAAAAAAAGTTTAGGTTCAAAACGAATTACATTTATCGAAAATTCAAAAAATAAATTTAACAGTCAAAAAATGAAAATTTAAGAATTCGAAACTCCACTCCCTTGTGTAAAATAGCCAAATATAAACGATTCTACCTTGCGGAAAGCATCTTGCCCCACGGATCTGAGCCACTTCGGACATTTCCGGGATATTACGGATGTTTTCGGAGAATTTAAAGCACAGCTTGAGTTTTGTCAATTCCGACGGTTATGTCAGTGAATGTATTCGTGTTGTATTGCAAAAATGTACCCAAAAACTAACGGTCGTAGAAAAACATAGTATGCAACACGTTTGGTAAACTGTTTGAATCAGTTATAATAATATAATATAATATACTATTTTATTTAAATTGCGTGCCGAAAAAAAATTGATTTGCAGGTCTGAATATATCTATTGATTTCTGTTTTTGAAAGGCTTTGTTTTATATTTGAGGTTGATTTACTTATAACAATTTGAAAATAAATAAAGACAGGGTAGTCAGTAAATAACTAAAGAAATATAAAAATTTAAATGAAACTCTGTAGACAGGTTTATGCCCTAGCCATCAATAATTGTTATGATTCTAATAAAAAGTAGCCTCGTTGTAATGTTTTATTTTATTTATCTTATCTTTCTTTTCGTAATATTTTATTGTTCTATCTATTTTCGTTTTCAAGATAACAAATAAAAACATTATTCTTCCGCTAGATTTATATAATATATAATAATAATAATAAATATAATAAATAATAAACTACCTAAAACTAAACTAAACTACTAATATATAATAAACTGCCCTGCACCTGAAAATGCTTTATTCCAATTCTGGACACTTAATCGGGCCTATAATCTACATTTCAAAAGTCCCAGTTTAGCGCTTACTGTTGAATAAAATATCCTACATATCCTACATTTAAATACTGCAATATTAATCATAAAGGAACTAATATAATCGATGACCTATTTAAAACTAAAACACGAAAAGTTTGCGGCTGCGCAATGATAACGTCACCAATATAGTCATCGGAGACCAACATACATGATACATCAGCGGGTTCGATTCCGCAACAAGTGCGGTAAACGGTATTTGATTAACGAGTTTATAAACGTGTTGCATACTATACTTTTCCTACGACCGTCACGAAAAAGTCACAATTTAACAAATTAAAAATAATAACAGATTATCGGATTACTCAATTTCGTACCATTCAAACAAAATATTTACAGGTGGCCATTAAACGTATTCATTTATCGTTCCGATCGGTTCTGCTATTGTTGGCTCTTTTTAATTGTGCCCGTTAGACAGAGGGAGATGTATTATTGGATATATCATATAAACAACGGATTAAACACAATTTTAAAACGTTATGTTGTTTATTTAACTTTTACAACTGACCATTAAGTAGTTTATTTAAAGAAAAAGACTGTAATTGGAAGAAAAATCATTACTGGGAATAAATTTTTAAGATCGTAGAAACTAGAAAAAGCAGCCTTCAATTTTGTTTTGTTTGTACTGATGAAGCATGGATATTTGAAAATGGTACAATTGATCTTGGCAAGATATTAATATAAAAACTGTAAAAACCACTAAATTTCATGCGAACGGTATGTAAAATTTCTGTGGGAAACAAATTATAAATGTCACTTTACTCTTACCAACTAGTCTACTAGATTTTAAGTTTAGCTTATAGCACGTAGTATTTAAATTGTCTGATATATTGCATAACATTCTTCTGTGTATTAGTTTTTGAGTACATTTTCGCAAAACAACATTTGATATGACCGTCAGAATTTACAAACACACATTTTCCCAAAACAATCCGAATACCCTCTCTGACAGAATTCACAAACGTCAAAATTCAAGCTGTGCGGTAAAATCTCCGAAAACATCCGATTGCTCCCAAACCCGTATGGTATTTAATTAACAATTTTTAACATTTTGTAACAATCTGAAATTATTCTTAAGCAAAAAACATAATAATTATTTTTAATATTATGCGTACAATTATTAACATTATTTATTTGTGACCCAGGTATTTCAAAATTATGTCTGTGTTAAACTGTCTATCTTTCGAATTTTGTCAGTTATATCGGCATCCTCATTGGAGCTTTCAGCAACTTTTTTTCTAATTTATCGATATCCATTATAACTAATACATCATGATTTCTGTCTTTTATACTCCAGAAATTTTTCTTTATGAACGCTGAACATTAAGTATTTGCTCTACAGAGATTATGGTCTTAAAATTTCCGATTTTTCTGATAAATATGCTAATAAAACATATTTACAAACGTTTGTTACTTTCTTTTGCAAGCATAACTTTTCAGAAATTCGGTATGGTAGTAGGTCAAACGTTGCTTCTCTGTTCATTTTCGACTAATTAGTATTCTTCAAGCTCCATTTTAGAAAAACAATTTTCGTGTTTAAATTTTGGCCATAACATGTCAAGACACCTATTTGTTTCGCTTCCATAAAAACCAATATATGTTATGGAAATTTTTTAATAAACACCACTATACTTTTTATGGGACCATTAGCTCTCAGGTAGATATTTGCAAAACAATACTACAAACGTCAAACTTCAAGCCGTGGATAAATTTTCCTCGCCCACGATAGTGTATTTTTGAGAAGGGAGTAGAAAAATAGTATATTATGCAACAAGTGCGCTAAACGGCATTTGACTTACGAGTTTATTTCACACGAGCGAAGAGAGTGTTTAATAAACGAGTGACTTAAAAAGTTTCCCGAACGCGTTGCATACTATACTTTTTCTACAACCGTTAGTTTTTGGGCATATTTGCCCAAAACAATCCGAATACCTTCACTGACTTGACTGTCAGAATTCACTGTAAAATCTCCCAAAACATCCGATGGCTCCCAAACCCGCGTGATAAAATCCCGGAAATGTCCGAAGTGGCTCGCATTCGGGGGAAACGAAACTGACGTGGTAGTGACGCACGCTAGATCGTTGTGTAAATTAGGTATTTTTGCAGACGGAAGTAGAAAAAATAATATTCAGTAGCCCATGTAAATTTCTTTGTAAAATTTTTATTTTCCAACGACATCCCTTATATATATTATATTGAGATCATAACTGCGACGTAATATTTGTCGTTCGTCAGCAAATATTTTCGCACATTATGGGATCTGATAAGGCTCGTATGAGTAACGCCATATTGTTAATAGCCGCCTGTAATCGAAGCCAAAAATCAACATCTCCAAAATGGCGATGGCGAATACTCCGTTGTTTTTCAACGCGTATAAAGGATTGGTTGATCTGACTATTTCAAGGATTTTGTCAAATGATTCCCGATTCTATACTGGTGTTGACTTATAGTCCTTCTTCAGTTTAAATGTCAAACTTCAAGGTCGATTCATGAAGAACCCAGAAGATTTGTAAATGGTATCATCATGGCCTAATAGCTTCCAAAAAATATCTAGCTATTGGTACTACTGTTATTGATTGGTAGAACTAGCTAAGATGGTTGTCGAAATTCAAAGCCTAAAAAATTGTCAAACTTCCGTCGTTTTTATTTTTTAATAACGTTTCGGTCATTTGGTAGATGTTATGGACCACATAAAACGATGTCTTACAGTCAAGTTTATTAGCATTGACCACACAAACGTGCCTTTGAAGGAATTGTTGTGGTTGTAGTTGTAGATTAGGGAATGAACCAACAACACCAACAACAAAATTTCACTATCACTTCAGAAAGTGAAAGAGTTCCTAAGGTGCTGTGATGGGTTCCTCTCTTTCTTTCCATATTTAATTATATCATAGTTGCTCAAACGATATACGATATTTACTATAGTAGCATGAAACGTATTGCCCCGAATGTCATTTACTATAAAGCCATTGATGAATATTCGATACTTGTACGAAATTAATTAATAAAGTTGGATATAGATGAGGATCCTACAATAAAAATGTCGGGAAAATTAATTGTCAAAATGTGCGGCGTTTTATTACTACTTATCGATATTTCATTGTTAAGACATAATAGCTTCACCATGAATATGAGTATCAGTTTTGAAGTTGTGTTGCCTTGCTTATTGAAAAGATTTCCTATTAAAATCTTGTCTGCATTTTTTTTAAACAAATGCTATTTTAAGATTTTATTTTATAGAGGACGTACATTGCAAAGATTTTAAGGTGGTATGTAACGGTTCAAAAGAAGTCTCTCTCCTTGTAAACGTGTGTCCTAACTTTGAAAAAATTCGTTATTTGTCGCCGTAAAACCATTATGTGCAACAATTAAATAACAAACAAAAGATAAAAATAGTGACGATTTTTATTTTAAAAAATCAAAAATTATTGATTTGGGGTGCAGAGCGATTTGTAAAATCCACCACGAGAAACGAATACAGGTAGGTAAATAATATTTTTCTTTATTACTTATTTCGTTTTTATTTAACTTTCCATGTCTTAAAAGCTAGAAGTATGGTATTCACAAAAACGTTTTTAAAAGAATTATTGTTGCTTCCGAAGTAGTTTAACATTATTTTCTCATTGAGTTGTAAAATATCGAATAATCCTACGGTAACATTATTGAATATAATATTTTCCGAGGCGCGGAACACACTCTCGTTAATTCGACATCATTTCTCTCGCATCGTGCTTTACCACGATGCGATGACCTAAAATTTTTCCAAATGCCACAAGCGTTAAGAGAATCTTTCACGCTGACCTTTCGACTCCGTAAAATGATTAATGCGAAACCATCCGAAGTTCGTTCGGTTCTTTATAAGCGTTGCCCTGTTTGGTTTCGTCGATATCCGTTGGCTGATTTAATGTAAGGAGCGTTTGGTGCTGGCAATAGTAAATTTTAGTTTTATTGCCTTCGTTGCTATCAAACCGGAAGAACGAAACGTAGCCGTTCAGTTCGATCCTCAAAATTCAAGACTTAAATTTGGAGAGTTGGTTTAAGAAAGTGTCGATACTTGTCCAACGCGCAATACCTATATAGCAAATGCCAAAAATATTGCATTCTCAGTCATTAGTCCATTGAAGTGGTTTGAAATGGAAGCAATAACAGGTTACATTATAACTTTGAAGATCACCTAGTTATACGCTGATTTCAGGAATTGTTTGACTCGTCTTTTCCATATCAAAGATGCATGCACGGGGCCAACAGAGCCAGAAAAGGGTGGCTTTCCGTTGAAATTAGGGAACGGTGTGAGTGACTTAGAGAATATACCAACAATAATGAAGTTTTAACCAAATATAGAATTATAAAACAGTACCACGAAAAACAACTTAAGAATGCTAAAAAAAGTTTTTACAATAAACTTCTTACAAACTCTGTTAACAACTCTCAAACGGCGTGGACGATTATAAAAAATGAAAGTAACCTATCTAAAAATAAAAAGTTAGAGAAATAATAAATTATATAAAAACAACACAAACAACTAATAAAAAATCTTTAAGTCGAAGTCTATTCGTAACACCTTTCAAAGTGTTGAACTTCGATGCATTACTTGGTCAGTTAAAAAAAAAGATTCAGCTGGGTACGATGAAATACCCTGTTCATTAATAAAACGTGTTACAGATTTTATAGTTAAACCTCTTACTTTTTTTATTAATCTGTCTTTTTTAGAAGGTGTCTTTCCCTCAGCCTTAAAACACTCCATTGTTGTGCGTATACGCAAGAAGAACAAACCCATTTCGTGGGATATCACTTTTACCGTTTTTTTCCAAAATATTCGAAAAGTGTTTTTATATGCGACTCAATGCATTTCTAAAGAAGGAGCAATTTTTCTCGAATTCTCAATTTGGTTTTCGCAATGGATTATCTACTCAAGGACTGTTTAGTTTCCTTATATAATCGAATAGTCTTGAACCTGGATCAGAATAATTATATAAAACATTATGTATGTTCTTTGACTTCAAGCGAGCTTTTGATGTGCTTGGGTGAGTCGTTTTTGAAGGGTCGTGACCAAAGAGTTGTGCTTAGAAGTGATTCTTATTAATGATAATATATATTAATGATATATCTGATTCTTTCCCAGGCAATTAAGGTTCCTTGTATGCAGATGATACTGCTGTGGCATTTTCATTTAGAAATCTGGAAGATCTCACGTTCTTGGCCACTAGTAAAATTAATAAAAAGCCATGGCTTTCCAGCGATATTATCAAAGAGGGTTGTTTGCTGAGAGATTTGTACAGAGTCTGTAAGGATAAAAAAGACATCGACATTGTAAATAAATTTAATATTTTAAAAAAGCTATATCAGAAAAAAATTGCCGATGCAAAATGATCATTTTTTGTTAGGTTCGAGCAGTATATCGCAGGCATCGCAGGAAATTATAAAAAAAGAGGCAAACATTCATAATACATACATTTTTTACTGAAAACAATAAAACTATATCGATATGAATATGGCTGCATCTGCTTTTAATGATTTCTTTATACAGTGTATTAAGCGACTAACTTCGGGATTTGATTTAAATTTTAACGTAAATTTAGAAAACCGGATTAGTAGAACCTTGTTTTTGAGACCTTATTCGAATGATGAAACCAGGGAAATAATTTTATTTGTTTCTAAAAAGCATTCAGCAGGTTTTGATGAAATATAGTGCCTCCTTGCGTTGTCCGTTATTGATTTACTTGTCGATCTATTAACCTATCTTATTAATGAATCCTCAGATGGTACATTTCCAGCTATATTAAAAAACCATAGTACAACCGATATACAAAAAGGGTAATAACACGAAATCTCTAACTATAGAGGAATACCATTGTTGTCAATATTCTCCAAAATTTTGGAGAAAGCTTTCTATAAAAGGCTGTTGGAATTTTTAGAGAAAGTAAACTTTTTCAGTAATAACCAGTATCATACCCATACTGGTTATTACTGTACAATAAAATACTAAGTAATTTAGATGATAATAAACCAATAACTTGTCTTTTTTTAAATTAAATCATTATGGTATTCGTGGCAACGCTCTAGGATGGTTAGAGAGTTTCCTAAAAGATCGTGTGCAAAAAGCTGTCTTAAAACAAAACGATAAGAAATTTTTTTCTAGTGATGAGATGACTTCCAGTGGCGTTCCGCAGGGACGTATATTGGAATCTCTATTATTTATTATCTTTATTAATGACATAGTTTCCTGTCCATCAGATAATAACTATCTATCACTATCTGATGATGATACAGCTGTGGTTTCCTGCGGTGCCGACATGGAGGATCTCTCTAAGAACTCTAATGAAGCGGTGGCAGATATTGTTGATTATTGTAACAGAAGTCTTGAAGAATTGATTAATTTCTCACTAAGAGGCATAGATAATAGCATCTTAGTTAAGTGTAATAATAAAACGATCAAGGAGAGGCGGTTTGCGAAATTTCTGGGAGTTTATTTCGATTCTGGTCTTTCTTGATCTCATCAGGTGTACTATATTCTCAAAAAATACGATATGATGAAAGATGATATTGTTTCTACTTTGGATAAACTTAAAAGCTATAAGGAGGTAGAGTTATTTGTAAAAAAAATACCGAAAAATTGACGAAAAACAAATGGTAATAGAATCTCACAGATTGCGTCCTTGGAATTGAATACTTGATACAGTATCCCAATTAAAAACTGCCAGACAAAAGCGCCTTCAGGTAAAAGAAAACCCACCACCATAATTCACACTGGATCAGAAGAGGCTTCTTCTTAACTTCTATGGGCCAACACTGCCAAGGTCATTCGGCCAGTATTATATGCCTCATGCTCTGTAGCGCAATATTTACTGGTCAGGTATCAGAGACCCACGCTGATAATGAGGTTTACAAATCCATATTTTATTGCACTGAAAAGGTTTCCAAAATTTTTGTGGTAATTTAAAAAAACGTATTCCGTATATATGTCTAATCTGGGACTGGTTGCTCGCTTTGAGGGGTTGCATAAGAGCAACGATGTCGCCCCTAACTAACTACATTCTCTTATTATATCAGTATCTTTATAAATTTATTTAAAAAAAAAATAAGCTATGATCCCCAACATTTCTTCATTTTGAAATTTGTTCAATTTTTTGATTTCAAAAAAAGAAACACAGGCCAGAAAAAAGAGGGCACCTATTTCTTTTTTGTTTTTATTTAAAAAAAAAATTAAACTATGATCCTCAACATTTCTCCATTCCGAAATTTTTTCAATATCGTACTAAAGTGTTGAAATAAGTAACACGTATTTTGAAAAAAAAATTAAAACCCATTTTTCGATTTGAGAAAACGAAACACAGTTAATTTTTTTTTGTTTTTATTAAAAAAGTTAAACTATGATCCCCAACATTTCCCCATTCTGACATTTGTTTAATATCTTACTAAAGTGTTGAAATAACTAACACATTTTTTGAAAAAAAAAATCGAAGCCCGTTTGTTTCGATTTGAGAAAAAGAAACACAGGCCGGAAAAAATAGAGACCTGTTTCTAATTTGGTTGATTTGTTACTTCGATTGGTTTCATGTCTACGAATCCGGTTTATAACATCCAACGCGCGCAATATGCAAAGTAAATGCACATGATATACGAGTAGCCAATTAGGTACAGCAGAAAAAAAATGTCGTAGCCAATTCTATATTGCTTTTCAATGTCAGCTGCTCTCCTTGCAACGGCGGCAGTTTTTCGAAACGTACAATCTCTCTATTACACTCGCAAAAGGGTAACGGCTATTAAAAAATATATGTATATAGCATTAAAGGTCACTCATCAATTTGTTTAATTAAAAAAAAAGGCGAAATGTCCTGGTACGTATGTTTTAGGCTGTTTAAAGGTCGACTGCCCACGTTAATCCGGTTAACTGACTGAACGGCGAAAATGCAAGGAGAAAACGTATTTTTACGTGAGCTATTATTGAAGGGCAAACCCGGGTCACTCTACGTTGCCGGACAACTAATATACCCGCTTGAAAATCGAATTTAATAATTTATAGCATAATTCATTCGTTCATTTTGAAAGTGACTTAAGTCCATTTATCTGTAATTTGAAATACTTATGGTTCTGCGTTTTTACAAAATTAAAAGTATACATAAGATATATATTAAATCGCATTTATGCTTACCTTAAAAGGACTTAGGTCACTTTAAAAATAAAAATTTGTTTTGTTACAAAAAGTGAAGCCGGTTACATATAACTTAAAAAATAGAAAAAAGACATTTTAGATAACAGAAATAAATTTAGTAACAAGTTATTCGTTAACATTCTCAGTATGCGGGAGTGATTTGAAGTAGTTATGGTGTTCCGGAGGTATATATCGCATCATGTGTCGGTATTTTAGTGATGTGATGCTTCTTATACTTTTATATAACGATGGCGATACAATATTCCCAAATTTTTTAGGTTCACCCCGACGTGGCAATAAATCAAGAATTTTAAATTCTGCGTTCTCATCCATGGTTGATTTCTTAAAAATCGCTTCTTCCAAGAGTCTCGTTGATATAAAATGCTCCTGTTTGGCATTGTCAAACTTTGGCAGGAATAATTTTTCCCGATTGTGTATGGTATTTATCGAATTTTCTGAATATACACTTCTTTGTTCTCCGAATCCTTCTTTGAAGGTGCTGTTTTGTAAATTCTCATCCTCAATTACTTCCTCTTCCTCTGTTGAAGAAAAATTAAATATTATTTTTTAAATTTCAATTTAATATCAAAACGCAATTTAAATTACCTTCATCACTGCTTTCGACATTTTGGGCCGCACTTTTTGACATCGTCAATAAAACCTGGACTTGGTCACTTTCAAAATTATTATTTCCAGTATTTATATTATTTTGAAATGTACGTGATATAAAATTTCAAATGTATTTCAATTCCGATTATTTTATTTTATTCTTGTTTATTTTATTATTTTTTCTTGTTTATTTGCTTCGCTTTTTTTTTGGTTCTTAAGATTAATTTCGTTATACATTAACTTGAGGCTTCGTTTTATTATGCAGTTTCGTTACCTTAAAATTAATATCCCCAAAAAAACTTTAACGATGTTATTACCTATTGTTATTGTGTAAAACCATTAAAAAAAAAATTATACTTACTTATGTTTTACTTAATTGTGTATAGATCTTCCTAGCTGGGAATTTATTGTATATATTTAATGTCATTGTTTCATACTGTAATTTAATAAGATACCACCTAAATAATCGTAAAAAATAATCTTGAATAAACCTACAAGAGTCTGTCCCAAAGGTTCTGTCCTTTAATGCCTACCGGATAGATAGATATTCCTAGCTTTGAATTTATTGTATGGATTTATTATAATTGTTTTTTCTTATTGTAATTTAATAAGAATATTCCCACTTAAATAAACAAAAAAAATTATATTATTGCCCTCCCCAATGTTCTGTCCTTCAATATCTACCAGACCCGAGTTTTAGTGCCATTGGCAGGTAACTTCCATAATTGCTTGAGACATACTATACCTTCAATATTTTGTAGTTTTTTATTTCGCACAACAATAAACGTGTTTATTATTATTATTATTAATGCGTAGTACAAATTAATAGGTAAACAAGGTTTCCCAACGGTATAGTCTATTTCCTAAACGTGTAGCGTAAAAAAAGTCTATTAGATATGCAAAGGGCTGACAGACTTGACGAATGCGCAAGTCATTTTGTGCAGATAGTATCACCTGGGTTTGGGTCATTTTGAATATTCGCGAAGTCCAAAATTGAAAGAAAAAACAAGGAAAGTAGCAACAGAGATTTTTATAGCAAAATAGACAAGCAAGTTGTATATCCTCGGAAGATTCGGCTTTAGAATTTGTTGTCTTATTTTGCATATTCTAAGGTAGCGTCATAGCAAATAAATATCTAGGAGTACTGGAAACTATCTTACCAGAAATATGCTAAACAGAGGACGAAGCTCCTGCGTATAATTCTCAAATCATACGTCCATATTTAGACAATAATTTATCTAATCATAGGATTGGCACACCTAGCATGGGGCTGCCTTTAAAATCAGCATCGTACAATGGAAGGTCTGGCAAATGCCAATTGACCACTTCTTAATTGACTAATCAAAAAATATTTTTAATAACATCATTCTATCACTACAACTATCATTATTTAATAACAACATGTATTTTATAATAAATTATTGTGCGTTTATCCGAATATCCGAATACGATACTGGGCGAAACTCAATGATAATATCGACTCCATGGACTAAACTAATAATTCATATACAAATCAATATCAAAATATTTACAAACGCACATAAAATGTTTTATTTTGATTGTGCAGTTTAAAACTCATGATTTTTGTGAGTGTGGAAATTGGCCATAAGAAATTGTAAAATAATGGCAATTTGAAGGTCAACATATATGTTTTAGCGGAAGCATGGTTTGTAAATGTTCTACGGTTTTTGGTTGAAAACATTTTTTTGACTTAGTTAATGACAATCGACAATCTATTGACGCCACACCTTCCCGACCAAGACAACGTAATAACCGACAAATTATTCAGGAAACGATTGACTAATTTTTATTCAGAGAACTAAATTTTTAAATATGCCTGCTGATGATGTTTCGAAACCCGTTAGGAAAATCATCATGGAAATGTGGTTCTAGAATTCGACTCTCGAATCAATCGGAGGATTAACCTAGCAAAATATATGATATGTGAAATCATTTTAATCGTTTTTTTTTTGTTTTCTCTAAGTGGTACTAAGATAGTATTAAACACTCAAATTGCTGATTGTAAAATTGAACTACTTATAATAATGGTAACGCTAGGTTAAAAGCATTAGGCTATTATAATAATAATATTTTTAAATTGTTTTGTGCAACTATCTTCAAAATAAAGGTGGAAGATTGCCGAGTCTATGAACGTTACAACGTTACAACACTTACGCATTTGGTGGGATAGTTGGAAGAAGAGAATCTTTTATCCAATTATCGTGTGCTGGACTATGAGATGCGTATGAGATGCGGCTAAGACCGTTAACCCATATTATCCCAAGCATAAACAAAATAAAATAAAAAAATTTCATATTTCTTATGTTATTAATTTTGTTGCACTTTAAACATTAAATAACGTTTTAGGCACATAAGATGTAACATATAATTTATACATAAATATACAAAAGAAAGTTCAAATTTGACAGAAAACAACTAAAAGTAGTTTGTTTTCCAAATAGAACCTGATTTGATACAAAAAAAAAAAACGCATAATATTTTATGGTGCGTGAGCGCACCACTGGTAACATCCGGTTTTATTTTTGGTGATATTTTACAAGGAATGTGTGGCAGATTATACATCTCCTTCGGGCTTTATTAGCATGAACAATCATGAGGTGAATAATTGTCATATCAGTTTTTAAAAGTCGCAAATCAATTTAAGATAATTAATCACTTGGCCATCAAAAAACATAAAAAATATTTCAAGCGGATTTTTTCCAGAAAGCCTATTTTTTAGTTCATCACATGATCTAAATTCATCGGATATAGGTGTGTGAGTGTACTCAGTTTGAACTTTCTTGCATTTGACAGTAGAAGCGAGCTTGTCGTTTGCATAAAGCATACGTCTTATTTTGAATACCAGGGTTTAATCATCTGATGAGTCCCATTCAAGTTCAGTAGTTGATGAATTACAGGACTGTTGAAGGACAGCTGTATCATTCAGTTCATATCAGTTGGTTCCCCAAACTCTTGTACATTTATGTTATCGTTCATATCTTCTTCGTCAGTCAAGGTATCCACGTCGGGTGGAATATAGACCGCGTCAATATGTTCTGTAAATATTTTTTCACGTTATTTTTAGCATGAATTTACAAGGAATGGAATGCTACAATACATAAGAATACGTAAATCCAAACAATACTTACGACTTTCATTATTATTGTCCTCATCCATCACGATCTCCTCCATAGCCGCCTCTAATTATTCCTCTTGAGTCAAATACCTCGGAAATGCCATATTTTACGAACTGTAACGTTCACTGCACAAGGCACAAATAAATACTAAAGAACACGCTAATAGTTGGATGTTTATTCTATATGCGCTGACTTGTCTAGACTTGCAATAACAAAGTTTTGTTTCACAGAAAAAACCAGTGGTGCATTCATGCACCAGTAAATATTTTCAAAAAATAAAGCCTAATCAATATAGTATTTCCAATATATGTTTTCTGCGATGTAATCTACATGCTATAGACTTAACAAAAATGGCAATACAAATCCAAAATATGTTTTTTACTATTTTGGATTTACTTGAAAATGTGATACAAATTTATGTACCGCTTTTGTTAATTTTTGAAGGCTTATAGAAGATCTTTCCTTTACACATAAATTAGAGATTTCTGCGGTTTTATGTCCTTTAGTAGTGATAAAAAAATTTCTAAAATCATAGAATAGGTGGTGTATTAACGCACCACTGAGAGAAAATTGGTTAAGTTTAAAAACGTAGTAACTGCGATTAGACGCCAAACATTTACGCCGCCATGATCGATTTATTTCGTTAATCTCGAAAGATTAATCGACAAATACCATTCTTTTGTTTTCTTTTCGGAATAATCCCGAAGATTCCCGCTGGGTTTACGCATTAATAATCGAAAAGTCGTAGGGCCGATTGCAAATTAGGTAGTTCTATTTTTATTTCAATTCCAATAGAAATGTGAAACAAAAAACTAGTGAAATTAGTTTTTGTTAATATACCAACACTTCTCTTAAACAATTATTAATAGTCTATTTTATAATGAAATACCTTGCTTATGTTGACTGGGAAACAACGACAAATTTGGTTCAACATTTCAATCAGACCAATAAATTATTTTTTTAAACCTAATTCTAAAATAAAACTTGGTTCAATTGCATTTTTCTCAAACTTGTCCTTTAGAAAAATCAATATGTAGATCTTTTATGACTTGCAGGATTTCGAGCAATACCGATACACGTTTTATTATATTCGTCGGTTTTTGCTGAGACGAACTTGCTGACGTTTCGCCAATCATACTGTTGGATTCTTCAGAGCTTCACTGAAACTGGCTCGCCTTTTACTCTGTACGTGCTTATTGTTTGCGGAGGGCGGAACGGATGACTGATTCCCATATTGATGACAGATAGAGACCTGAGTTGTGGTTAAGATTGTTAGGTTGTTTATAGATTTCTATAGACTCTCGGATTTTGCATTGGTAGAAGTTGGTAAACTCTATACGCCCTAACATACGTTTTACCATTGTGTTGGAAAGTAATAATAACCTTCCATTCTTAGATATTCTTATAAATAGAAAATCAAGCCTAACATTGGGTCATTGTGTTTACAGAAAACCTACGTACACAGACCGATGCCTTAATGCACGGTCACATCACCATCCGGCCCAAAAATCATCGGTTATCAACTCTCTTGTTTACAGAGCCGTAAACTATCTCAGCTCGAGTCACTGATCCCAGAATTAAAACACCTTACCTCTGCTCTTCTCTCTAATAATTTCCACATTAAAGATATTAAGTGTTCCATCAAAAAATACACTTCACCGCAATCTTCCAATAGGAATGAGGCCGAAAGCAATCCTACACGTGCCACTACCCTACATTCAAAACATCACTGACCACATATCAAAGGTCTTAAAGAAGTATAACGTCAAACCAAGATTTACCACTTGTCCAAAAATCTCTCAACATATTAGGTACGTCAAAAACAAAATTCCATTTAAGATGCCAGGAGTTTACAGCAAAGACTATATTGGAGAGACCGGACGAAAAATATCAATTAGGCCCAAAGAACACGAAAGAGCCTTACGACTAAGACTACCAACGAAAAATGCGAGAGTCTATAGAAATCTATAAACAACCTAACAATCTTAACCGCGACTCAGGTCTCTATCTGTCACCAATATGGGAATCAGTCATCCGAGACGGCGTTTTTGCCCCTCATTAAGCTCCGCCCCCTCAAACAATATATAAGCAGGTACAGAGTAATAGGCGAGCCAGTTCTAGTGAAGCTCTGAAGAAACCAACAGGATGATTGGCGAAACGTCAGCAAGTTCGCCTCAGCAAAAACCTACGCATTAGGAATCCAGAAGTTTTGTAAAAAATATTACAGTTGCCTGTGCAAGTTTCTTTTTTAGTAGCTTTAAACAAAGCCATATATTCAGCTTCCATGTTCCATCATATAGTACAATTTTCAAATAATTTAAATCAATATCCTGTTTTCATTACCACCCCAATCAAAATCAACGTAACCTACGAGATACTCATTTACACCTTTAATTATCAAATAATGATACCAATCAATACTATTTATTTCACTCCTAATTAGTTATTTAATATGATTTTATTACTGCGTCCTTCAGATAAAGGGGGTTTTCCGATACCACGAAAAGCAACTATGTAATGCCTATTAAAATTTATGATCACTTGGTAGATTACCATTGATATTTGGAGAATGGTTTGAAAATAAACTGTTGCCAAAACTATCGCCAGATACTGCATTGTGTTGGATAATGCCTCGTATCATTCAGCACAAATGAGATAAATTCCAAATGCTTCTTCAAATAAAGAAGATATTAAAGAATTTCTGTACGAAAATGACTACACAACTTCTGAAATTATTAAAAATAAAACATTTTAATAAAGACTACAAAATCGATTCGATAACACAACAAAACGAACATGAAATATTACATTACCCTCGTAACACCGCACCAAAATTTAATGATAGTAACATAAATAAGCTGGTCTAACTGTGAAAAACGAGTAATATAATGAAGGTAGATAAATTCCTAGGACGGTCCTGGAATGGTTACGATTAAGGGTCTGCTCGGCAGGGCTCGGCACTATATTTCTGGTCGAAGTATAATTATACATTTAATTGTTGAAATCGAAGGTATAGGTTTAGCAGGACAATAAACTGCTTCCCGCATAATGCAACTCAATTATGGTTACTTTTTCTTCAATTGAAGAACGCATCACCCGGTATAAGTAAACAACATGTCCGCTTGTTGTTTCCTACATTGGCCCCATCGAACCGAACGGTTTCGGTTTTCGACCGGTGGCGTTAAATTGCAAAACATCTCGATTTCACATCAACGCTAATGCGGAGAGCGTTATCTGATCAAATATTAAATTTCTCTGAAATCATAATGCCTTAATCCTGAATGTGACCTTAACTGCTGCACGGCGTTTAACCAAAACTCACGTCGAATAGTAATTGTTTCAATGATTTTGTTGACTGGAACTTCTCGGTTTATTAACGATATCGGTTTTATCATTGAAACACTTCTTGACACACACATTTCACTTTAAAGTCAATTCGGTTTTCGTTATAGCAACTTGGCTACGTGTCAAAACGACACCGTTTGTTGTTTACTTTTACTTTCGTTTCGCCTAGTTGGACCGAAGCCAACGTCAATAAATAAAAGCGCAAAAAAAACACCGACCGTTTGGTTTCAAACGCGGATATTTTTTCGTACAAGATATGCTAGTTTATGCGAGTTGATCGTACGAGATGTATATCGAAAGAGATCCTATTTTTGTTCGACGAATGAGTACAAATGGTGTCGGGTACTGTTTATACCAATGAAAATTTATAAAATAACAATTAATTAAATAATTAATAGAATTTTTATTGCATTTTTAAGTATCGGAATTCCAATAAAATTAACTGAACTTTCTTTGGTCTGGTATTCTATAATTGCGTTTGAGGATTTTCTTTAAAACCTTTTTTTTACCCATAAAATTACGATTTTCTCTAAAAGTGTTGAATGCCGATATACAGGGTGTTTAAAAATTACGGGGCAATATTTAAAGTGATGATTCTGCAGATTCCATCCCCATAAATACAGATCCCGAAAAGTTTTTTGCAACTGATAAAAATGTACGCTACTGACTTTAATTTAATTTAGATTCGATTTAATCGTGATTTAGCCTTTATCACTACAAAAAAATGCTGCTAAATATAAAACAAATCCCTAAGAAGATATTTGAAGTTTTCTATGTTAATTGGACTGGATTTTTTGTAGTTTTTAGTTTCGGTTAGTTTTTTAGTTTTTAGTTAGTATGTAGTAGCTTATAAATTTTATTGATAAAAATGTACGCCACTGATTTAATTTCGAGATAGAGCGAGTAAAACCACTACTTTTCCGTCTCTTGATTTTTTCTCATATCTTGCTTCGTTTACGAGATAAAAATAAACTATTTTACTGCACGTCCATTTATCATAAAAATATTTTCAGTATAGTTCGTCAGCCAATTAGGTGAACAACAACAACTACAACAGTTTTTGTTGTAATTTTTTTGTATGATAAATATTACGTTGTTTTTAATCGAATTTTTGCAATTATTGGTATGCTGAAGAATGTTTTTTTTTTTGCTAAATTCAATGTGTTGTACATTTTATCTAATTAAAAAAAAATATTAATAATAAAATTTAATTAAAATTTTTGAAACAATGTCCCTGTTTAATTTTAATTTAGTTAGGGCCAAATCAGCTTATATTTAAAACAATAATTTAAAAATAACACCCTGTATCTTGGAAACAATCCATTTCCGGACCTACATTTATTCCCTTAAATATTGCCGCGGCTGTCTGAAACACCCTGTATTACATAGAGTAATTACATATTCTCTATAACATTTAAAACAATCTGTACCAAAAATATAGTGTCTCATTTAAAAATCTAACCTAATGAATGTTAATATTCAATATGGCACCCATGAGAAATTTCAAATATCTATCTATGGTGTATCTCTAAAATAACTGAAAAAAAAATATTTTCTTCTATGTCATGTTGTTCTCCTTAAAAAAGTGTTTCAGTAATGATTGATTCACTGTTTTTTTCAGAAATGGTTCACACTGGAATGTTAAGTTTTCCATAAAATTTCCGATGACCTTATGCTATTCCATCTTTAAGACATACTGTATAAACCTTTTTTTCAGTGGAACACTTTGTATGTCTTATTATTAACTGTTCGAAAATATATAACAAATAGAAGTCATTTCAAATATCATTTTCAATTTCATATCTTTAATTTTACTTTCTTTTTTGAGTAGGCCATGGGAAAAACAGTTTTTTTTACTTAAATTGCGTAATATATTACAAAAAGTTACTAAGCTATAAAATAAACTTGTGTGTGTATGTGTGCAATATTAAATGCGCATTAACAGTATACCCTTATTATATCGAATTTCTCATGGCAGCAGAATATTTAACTTCTAAAGTATATTAGGAAAACCGAGATCTTTTCAGAAGCTAATAGCAGGCCTAATAAAAGAAGAAGAAAACTGACTACGCCACTGAATCCTTCCTATAAAAAGTCTATGCGGACCAGTTTTTACCTTTTCGCTAAGCGAACTACAAGATTGTATCTAAAAATCCCAGTTAGCTATGACATTTCAGTTTGTATAAGCTTTCGTTTTATGAAAAAGTAGCCTTGGGTCACGAAAACAGCAAAGGTCCAGCTTTATTTGTAAGGGTAATAAGCTATACCCAGTAAACCCATCAAAAACTGAACAACACTTTAACTGTACCTTCTTGTCAGCTTCTGCTACTAATGGAACATCAGTCCCCATTTTAGTATATAGGAAAGAAAAGAAATAAAATGTTTTTTCTTTAATGGCAAAATAATATGTATACTAAAAATTTTCCCATAAAAATATAAAACTTTTATTTAAAATGTAAAGTTCAAATAGAAATGAGTCCGTGTAGTCATTTTTTAGTGACTTTCTTTCTGCAACATTTAGATTTTTCCAGGACTGGACTCGGAATAACTGAAGAATTTCAAAGTAGGTGTTTTGATACAATTGACGATACAAATTTTGGATAAAATTTATTCCCATGAATTCGAAAAGAAACATAAAATTTTCTAAAAAAATAATCTTTCATTTCGGTTCTCTCATATGTAGTTATAAGTAACCCTAGACACAACATGCCATGCAAAAATGTGCACATAAACAAAGTTTAATGAGAAATGTCAATGTGTTATAATTAAGTTTAATTCGTCTGATCTACGCGTACTATTATTCATATCTCGCGCCAACAACTTTATTAATACTAACGTGTGTCTGACTTTTACGGTCTCTTAACCTCGTTTAAATTGACCGAAACGCAGACTAATGTTTTTTATTACATAACAATGTGTATAAATGACGAATAACAACGTCATACTTCTTTAACCTTATGCTAATTTGTTGAGGCTATTAAGATAAATGGACCTGGATACGTAGTTTTGCGTCTAAATATGTGTCGGCAAAGCGGGCAAGTTCAAAGTATAAAATATACGCCGAAATGTATTATTTCAATCTTGATTTTAAGCCAGAAAAGTCCTCGAAAGTATGCCCAAGAGCCGTGGAAAGGATAAAAAGAGAAACCGTCTATTTAATACGTTTTTACACAGGTCGACCTGCACTGTCAAAATGTCAAAATCCAAAACCTGAAAAATGTCTAAGCGGTGCGAGATCCGAATGTAATTAGAGCGAATTTTAAACATAACATACTTAAAAAGTAGCCTTTGGACGAACTCAACAATTGATTATGGAGGTTATATAATTGAACCAATATCCAACTTATACATTACATAGGGGCAATACAACAGTTTAATGGAGGTATATGAAAAAGATTGCTTTCGAAAAATCGTCGATGAGCGGGGCGAGTTCATCGCAAATAACGCGAACCAGCAGAGGGATGCATTGTTTTTCTATCATGCTCCTGCGGACCACTATGGAACTTTCGCAAAATTGATGTAATTTGATTGCGAATACATCCTGTATAAAGTGTCCTTCACATCTCGTCGAACTTCAAAGTTACGGCACACTTCGGTAAATATTAAAATTTGTAATGGTAATTGCAATTTAAAATTATATTTATTCAAATATCTCGCGTCCCCTGTATTATAGACGAAACCTTAAACTCTCTCTCTCTCGACACGGTTTACGATACTGTTCATATCAAATTATCACATCTTTAAAAGTTTTTCATGTATCTTTAATAATTCATCCACAAATGCGGAAATTTCTAGGATCTGTTAGAATTTTTTGTTCGGAATAGAGGATATAACCCTGGATCTTCTTAGTTTCCTGGTATACGATTTTTTCCAATGGTGTAGACCCTTGAACACGCGATTTTTATTTTTTTTAAATACTTCCCGACCCCCTAGCCCACCCATTTTGAATAGGTTGCGACACGTATGTGCCAAATATGAAGTCGATTGCTTCAAATTTCTAATAAATTCTGTTCTATATATAAAGTTCTATTCTATTCTATTCTATAAAGAAACTCACGTGGTCCAGAGACACTCCACGCACGCTAGATCGATATATAATACAGGATTTGACAGAAGGGAGTAGATAAAACATTTTGCTGCATCTCGCAGATCCGTACTTAGCGACTATAGCAAAGGTACAAAAAAAATCCCGTCGCTTTCCGTGGAGTTCATCATACCGATGATGGCGTTTTACGAAATTTTATGAGCCATTCCTTAGCCTTCCTTCTTACTTGAACTTTCAACTACTTTCGATGAGCTTGGAGTTAAAAATTTCTTGTCCATTCGATGGCGGAAATCGATTTAAAGTTTAAACGATTCTCACAAATTCTTTAACGCGCACTTTTGCTTGCTGAATGTTCCGTTAGATGGTAAAACGTTATATCGGCAATAATGAGTCGGATAACGGCCACATTAACGAAATTGTTATGGGTTTTGCGCATTGCTAGCTAATCGCGTAAATTGGATATTAATGTTTGTTAAATATTACGGGACACGTAAGTAAAATGCCGAAATTCATAACGAATGGGTAATTTCTACGATATCGGTTTACCTCTCGTGACGTAATCGGTCCCCCAATTATACACGCTCGCTTTAAATTTTCGAAAAGCAATAGCAAATAATACGTGGCTTATCGCGTTTGGCCGGATTACTATTATGTTGGTTTTAATTAGTTTACGAAAAATGCCGTTTTTTTTTTCGCAATTTAACTGCCCAATGTATATATATTTTACTTGTCGCCGTTTTGGATTATGGCACGCCACTTTATTCTGCGGCGATTGTGCTGATTGCAAAAAACGAACTAACTTCCAGACATGTACTGGATAAATGACTGTACGGCGCGTTCTTTTTTTTTTGTTTGTTTTTAGAGATGTCAAGGTAAACAAAAAAAAACAAAATGTAGGGTTCGTGGCCAAGTTTTTTTCCAAGTGACGTATAAAACAAAAACTATCGATTTTCTGACATCATATTTTTTCAATGGAGCACCCTGTATATTATATATGTGTTTAATAGAATATCTTACTCCGATTACAACGATATAACATACTTTATATATCTATTTTTATATCATTTCAAAGAGTGCCCTGACTGACAAATAAAAATATGTTTATGTTTGATATATTAGTAAACAACATTATTGTTAAAATGGTTTTTTGTCAATTTAGCATCCATGAAAGGAGTGATATACTTCGAGTATACTTTCTGAATAATAATAGAATAATTACTAGAGGATATGAAGAGACAGGTATTTTTCGGTGATCAATCCACTCAGTTTTAAAAGACTATAAATATTAATCCATTTAAATTTCGTAAAACTCAAAAACCAAGTGCAGAACTATGTCAAAGGAGGATGCAGTTTAGTTTGGATTTTTCTAAATAGACATAATTAGAATAATAACTTTTTGAAAAACATTTTATGGACTGATGAAAGTTCTTTCATTACAAGAAAGGGTTATAATATAAAAAATTGGCGATATTAGTCTATAAATAATCCTAGATGTGAGAGAGACATAAGCCCCACACGGTTCGGTTTCAGATAGGGTTTTGGTTGGTTTTGGCACTTTATAGCTTAACTGCTCTACTTCAGAAATGCAGAGACCAGCAAAAAGATGTCTTCCTATACTTTATAGATTACGACAAGCCGTTCAACTTTGTCAACCATTCAGAATTAGTAAGAGTGCTCCAAGAATGTTCGATAGATGAGAATGATCTTAAAATCATAAAGAAGGAAGAAGAAGATGGAATCAAAACCAACGGACATACTGTTAATAATCCTCTCTAAGCTGATGATGCAGTCATAATAGCCGACAGCCAACTACGACTAATAGATAGAATAAATACTTAAGGAGAACGACTGGGATTGAAACTCGAGACGAAGGCAATGGTGGTTAGCAGAACAACAACATCCAAAAGGTTCCCAAGTTCAGATATTTCGGTAGTCTGATAACTGAAGATCTAGATCCAGGCTTAGAGATTCGTAGCAGGATCTAGCAAACCAGAACAGCATTCGTTAATGTGAGAACCTTGCTAAGCAACAGCCGACTTAACGATTCGATATCGCTTTGTAAAGTGTTACATTTAATCCATATTGCTAGATGGTGTAGAAATCGATTGAAAATCGATTTGAAATGTGGATATTTAGAAAACTACTCAAAATTCCGTGGACCAATCACACAACAAATGTAGAAAGTATTAAATCGAATGGGCCGAGAAAGAGAATTGTTGGCAACAAAAAAAAAACTGCCTATCTGGGTCATATATTTCGAAATTCGCACTCATGGCTAAAAAACATAAGGGATTGGACAAATGTATGCCAGAATTGTCGCCAACATCTCCTAATTCGATAAGGCACCTTAAGAAGAAGAACAAAAATAAAAACCCAGGGGTGGTGGTGTGGTGTCATAGATGGGCATATTTTGGGTCCGATATTTATAGATCCTAAATTAAGCCCTAAATATATCAGCGCTGATTATATGGCAGCAAGACGGTGCCCCTCCTCACAATTTCTTAACATGGAATATCCAAGGGGTTGGATGGAGAACGGCGGAACTATGGATTGGCCAGCCAACAGCCCTGACTTAACTTTAATGGATTTTATTCTTTTGGAGACACATACCAAATTACGTGCACGTACACTCCTTGTAATAATGTCCTGGAACTTTGACAAAGGATTTCAGAGGCAATCAATCATTTAAGAGACAATCCGGAAACGTTACTAAGTGCAAGACATCATACAATAAGAGTGTATGAGAAATGTGTTCAGGAAAATGGTGGTCACATACAGCAGAGTGGACGAGTGGACTAAAATATAAAGCGTGTTGCATTATTGTGATCGGAATAAGATATTCTATGAAACACATATATAATATGCAAATGCAATTTAAAAAAATATGATGTAGGTTTATACGTCAGAAAATTGATAGTGTTTTGTTTTATACGTCGCTGGGAAAACAACATGGCTACTAACCCTACATTTTGTGTTTTTGTTTATCTTGATATCTGTAAAAACAAAAATGTTACAGCCAATTAAAATGTTACCAAGATAAATTGAACGCACGGCCCGACTGCCTAATTTGTTGTCTAACGCACTCTTATCTTTTCCAGCGCCCTACCGCACGGCAATGCCTATCCTAGGAAATGGCGGCGGCCGGTTCGTCACCAAAGTACTCACCATGCTGGTACTGTGGTGTCTGCTAATTTACACGGTCTTCCAGTTTCGAGAGATTAAGCTCGATGTTCCCATGTCGCACCTTCACAGGAACATTCTACAGAAAAGGTAAGGTTAGGTTCTCACTTCTACTTCTGTTTTATTTTAGTAAATACCAATTCAGGTTAGATATATTGACGAGACATACGGATTCGACTACCGAAAACATCGACTTGGAGCCGTCAGTCGACAAAAGTCCGTCTTTGTCGGAAGACAATCTGATTGAGGACATACAAAAACGGATGCCTAATTTGCCCATAGTGTACTGGAACCAGAACAAGAACAAACCCATGGGATTAAACAACACTTGCGCCAGGTTAGACGCCAGTCATAACTAGTGTTGCCAACCGTACTGTAATAAATAGTATCAATGTACTATATGCTTTTAAAAAAATATGTGGCGCCGAACTTTCGTTGCTGGTTTCAGAAAATTTTTTGCCTGGATACTGTGTTGTTATTTTCTCTTTTGATCTTGAAATTTATCTAAAATTACGTTGGCAACCTCAGTCGTAACCCAGCTGACATTTTTCGTAGCTCAAGGTTTTGTTATAAGGTAGAGCATATTTATATCTGGTTTGCAATAAGGAAAGTTAGCTTTTATGACAGTTTTATAGTTTCATCTAACGCCAATGGTTGTTACAAGTTTTATAAGATGCCCAACAAGTACCAAAATACTATAATGATATCCGTAATCAAAACATGTTCAATTATACCTCCATTCAAATTAATGTTCGTGTTTTTATTTTCTTCTGCTACTACTCCATTTTCTTTCAGTATATGATAACAATCTCTGTTTTGCAACTTTAATTATTTGGTCCACAAAGATGATAAATAACACAGAACTCAATGGTTTTTTGGTGTCTTACATAAACTTTTGGCTACATTAATTAACTTATGACCTTTCCTACCTTTAAGCATTTCCAAAAGCAAAAATTTTTGGTACTCTGATAAATACTAAACGTGCTATCTTTTTTCTGTCATGCGACCAGTACACAGGACACATGGTCCTTAATCATCTTCCTTTCCTTGTAATTCTCAAAAGTGTAGGTAGGTATGTGTATAATTGGTATTTTTTGGTATTTTGGTATTTGGTATATTTTTGGTATTTTTTCTTCCAGCCACCCTAATTTTAGCTGTTTTAGAAATTGTGACCCGCTTTCACCCAGGTGTTTAATTATTTAAGTTCTAATTCTACTTCCATTAGCTCTTGCTTGGTAATATTGTCTTCCTCAATCTCTCTTTCTTTTTGTCCACATGCTGTGTCTTTTTCATTCTCTTCTTTATAGCTTTATTGTTCTTCACTCTCTTATTTTCTCTCGGCCTTTTTATCACCCTAAAAAACAGTTTAAAGTTTTATAATATAAATAATAAATAATATAAAAATTAGGTGTTTTTACTATAATATACCAAATATTAACGTGTTATTATGCACATGTTTACAATATGGTATTTTATGATAGCGAGTAGTATCTTAAAAGTCGTTTTACAACAACAAAACCGAACTACAAAATATAAATCATTCTAACAATACAAGAAATAGAGAAAAGAGAAGTGTGGTAACACATAATAGTAAAAAATAAATAGGCCAAAGATTTTACACATTTTTACAGGGTTATTTTTATAATTTCCTAGATAAAGATTTATGAGATATTTCTAATGTAAACATCATTAAGTGCTTTTAAAAACAGGTACTCTATCTGTAAGCCTCGAAGCAATAAATAAAAATGCATATAAATGCATAAGGGCAAGAAATAAACGAATATTAGAAAAAAATATGTATATATACAAGAAAAAAAATTAATTAATATTTGTTTGTTCAGAAATACGCAACAGGGTAAATTTATGAAATGTGATCCCGCACAACTTAAGAGTTTTAGGGAGAGTTTTCATTTGTTTATTTTGTAGATATACTTTAAATGTGATGTATTATTTTTAATTTATAGTACTGAATAAGCAGTTAAGTTATAATTATTATTATATGGGACTAAAAGTTTTTCGCTAAAAAGAACCTTGATAGGTTGATAGGATTTTACGTTTTATAAAAGAAGTAATATAAACGTACCCAATAGACAACAAAAAAATATTCGTTTTGGAAGTTTGTGCCATTTTCGGATCGAAGCGACCATATTTTGCAGGTTTCCGAATTTGTTGGACATCGAATTCAACAACATCTACTGGCAAACCCTGCACACTAGCAACGGCACCTTCCAGCTGTACGGGGCTTATTTGGATAGGCGGAAAAATAACAGACTGGGACCCACGGTCAGGATTTTGGGCATGATCGATCGAATCGAACCGACAGTGACGACTTACTGTCAGTTCTGGTTCGACGGGAAAAAGGATCCCGTGATCACAAAGAGTTTCGAGTACAAGTATATCTGGTGAGTCACCGTTTAAGCCATTTTAATCTCTTTAAACAGAGACAATGTATGGACAGCCAAACCTCAAAATTGTCAAAATTTCTGAGATCTTAAATTTCCGCTTCAAATGTTTCCGGGTTTCATAAGTTCTATATTTCGTAACATCGAAACTGTGCTGCCATCTATCCAATGGGCGGCGAAACTGGATCCGAATTCTTTGATTACCTAGAGGGAAATCTGTACTTGATATTTTGACATATCCAATCTGCTCCGGGAGACGGAGGATAGTGAACTTACGTATTCCTTCTACTTATATCGGTAGAAAAATAATAAGAAAGCTCTCCAGCTAATCCCTGTTATTTATACAGGGTTTCTAAGATGTTTAAATAACAGGTATAGTAGGTTGCAGGTTTTAATTGGGTCTCCTCTTATAAAGCAGTCTCTCAGTGTTGCAAGGTAGCTTTGTAAGCTTTCTTATAGACTCTCCATCAGTTCCACGTCTTTTACTTGCGTTTTGGTATAATGCGGAGATCGTTAATAAGATAAGAGAGATAATAATAACAATAAACTGGTTAAGTTCAACTTCCTTAGAAGATTTTTATGAATATTTGTAACATTGAACCAACGTGTTTAGAAAACTATTTAAAACCGAAGAAGAGATAATCTGATAATTTACCATAATCTTAAAAGGCGTTCCTTAAAATTTCTTACAATTTCTTTACTTTTATTTCCAAATAATAACATCTGCAAGTTGGTGGTAATTTAATTTTGGTACCAGGATTTAAAACTTCACTATTGATGGCTTCTACTAAATTTAAGAAAAGTAAACTGAGAACAGAATAGGTCCCAGAGTACTCCCCTGGGGAAAATCCCTCTCCAAAACAATCGAATCTGACTAAGAATTTCCTATAACCACCCTTTGGTGTGTCTGAGGATGAAAGTACTTCAGCTTAGCTAAAAGGTGCCACGGTGTCCACCGTTTTGCTATAGTCCGAAAGTCAAGAGTTTAATTTTATCTTTAAACTTTAATTAGCTGCTCTCACCAACTCATCAGTAACATAAAGCAAGGCAGAAATACTGCTGTGAATCGAAAACCTTACCGAATTTCTGGTAGCATTTTGTTATCGCATAAAATCTGCACAAGTTGTTTAGCCGCCATTTTCCAACAACCTTTGACACTCTTTCTTTATGACGGGTATAACTTTAGCTTGGTTCCAACGGACAGGAAAAACCCTAGGCAAAGGGCACTTATTAAAAACAGAAGTGATATCGATAGACTAAGTACGAAGAGGTCAAAAAAACCATTTTGATATCTATGTTCTATAGATTTTACATTTCCATTTCCTGCATTATTAGTGTCTGCTAGCCCCACCCGTTCTGTTGTTCCTTTTAGTTTCTGGTCAAATAAAACACAGACCACAACCAAAAGGCACAGAATACAAAATAGACATTGCCAACTTAAGTCTAAGATATAAAATCATAATTTAGCAGTTATAATGTGTAGTTTTGACGCAACACGGAAAATGAATACCCATTTTCAATTTTCAGGTACAAAAAATGGGGCAACTATAAACAGGGCATCTATCAGCCGTATTTGACAGCCTGCGTCATACCCCAAAACTACAAAACCAAAGTGCCCCAGTCCATTTCGCTGGTCGAGAAACAATGCGACAACGCCACAAACAATTTGAAAGTCATTCATAGCGAGCCCAAAACCAAAAAGGACTTTGCAGTCTGCGTGAAGGTAAGATGAATACTCAAGTTTCGGAAGGTAATATTGAAAAAATCCATACTCAGAACCATGTAGCATTTCTGAAGTGATCGTAATTGATCGTAACTGGAACTATTCTGCAACACAAGCATTATAAATGGATAGGAAAAGACCAAAATTCTAGTCAGCAGATTTTACAGAAATCTATAGAGCAAAAATCGCAATGGAAATAGGTTTTATTATTCGATTGTAAATAACCCTGGTAAATGAACAGATGAAATTGGCCCGGAATGTAATTGTTGTAAACCAATCTTCACGAGACAAATGATGATATAAAACTAACCATAACAATGAACAAAACAATACACAAAACGCATATGATTATTAAACACATCAAACAACACAAATTGCAGAGATGATGATGAACAGCCAGGTTAAAAATATATTATAGTCCGGAGCGGAGGGACGAAATGGTTAGTTCTGAAAAATATCTAGCCGGACAATTCTTATCTAAGCTTTCGTCAAATAGAGCGCCCTTTTTAGAAACGGCATTTTCTTGCATAGGAACCCATGACGTCACAGCGTACTTAATTGTGATTAGCAGGTTAATCTAGGTTTGTTTTTAATTTGTCAGCTGTTTGGTCGTTTATTTTTTTATGGAGTAAAATCAAACAAAATAACCTGAACAATGATTTGATTATTATTATTATTATTTTAAGTTGTTATGTTTTCATTTTTGTATCGTTCTTATAGTGGATATAATACATATTACGCATTAAATTGGGTAATCCTGCAGTTCAACTATTTAGTAGATGGGGAAATTTTAACTGCAGTCACCAAATGTCATCGATTTGCCGCAGGAGATACTTTTGTGCTAGCGAGTTTTTTAGTTGTAAGGTTTTCTTAAATTATTGTAACAATGTCACAACAATAGCAATTTTACATGCCAAAACAATGTGTTCATTTTAGGTACATCAGTGGTTGCCACTTCAAAATTATCATGAAAACGTTATTACTTTTGGCAGTAATGTAAAAAATATGAAAAAAATGTAGCAGGCTATATAGAAAATGATAAAGGTTTACCGGAAATCGTATCCCGGTTTAACCTTAATCTTAATTTGACGTCAGTTTAAGCGTAACTTTTTTAAGTCATTTACTCAAGTAAATTCCGGTAAGATCACCAGAAATAACTAGTGAGGACGTAGTATCCGACATTTTGGTTGATAACTGTCAACGGTTTGTTACTGAAAAGCACCTCCATATTTTTTGGGCTTGTTTCAGTTTTGGTGCGTTTTTTAATTATATCAAGCTGTTTAAAAGACTTGGTGATCAATAATGTACTATTTAATTAGTACATTAGTACTTGGTACGTATTTGAATTTTAAATGAAACAACGCATTGGAGTATTTTAATGAAAATGAAAATATAACCTACAATCTAAAATTTTATGGCAGTCTCAAATAAACATATTGGTACTATTAATATTTAGTAATAATAATTTTAATTAACGATTTACACGTTACAAACCATGAAAAGAAATAATCTAATAGATTGCACAAAAGAGCTAAAATGTGTAAACAATAAGAAAAGCAGGATAATTGACAACATATATCCATTAAAATTCATTATTTGTAAGTTATATAATTAGGTAGGTCGTTTCATTTCCGATTCCAAAATTTACAACACAGTTATTGACCAGCACACTATTGATAAATTATCGCGAAATTAATTATACTAAATTGCCGATCAGTTTATTCGGATCTCAAAATTCGACAGTTCTCATAAAGGCTTTTCTTATTATATATTATATAGACAGACCATTTCATGTTTAACCACGGAAAATGTCGTACTCAGGGATTGGATTTCCTTCACGAAGACTTATCCGTTAGGCTGGTGGAGTGGATCGAGCTGCTTCACTTGTTGGGCGCGGACAAGATATTCTTATACGAGCTGCAGGTTCACCCAAACATCACCAAGATCTTAAAACATTACGAACAGGAGGGGAAAGTTCAGGTGACGCCGATAACTCTCGCCGGGTCTCAGCCGAATGCACCCGCCTTCCAGCATTTGTACTTAACGAAGAAAACGAACCACAAGAGACAAAACGAGGTGGTACCGTACAATGATTGTTTCTACAAACATATGTACGAGTATAAGTACATCGCTCTGTTGGACATCGACGAGGTGAGTGGTTCCCATTGTTTCGGCAGAATTTTTGAATATTGGTTCGTTTTTTTTTTAAATTCCAGGTCATTATGCCTCTGGAAGGCGCGACGTGGAAAGATTTGATGGACAAAGTGTTGCCGAAGGCGCTACAAGGCAACAAGGAAGAACGCGCGTCCTACAACGTCCGAAACGTTTACTTTTTGGACGATTTAATACACGACCACGGGTAAGAATGTAACACTCGACGAAGATTTCAAATTCACTGTGTTTTAATAAGTTCTTACCAAATGGAAAAATTTTTATATATTAACTTTAAGGAAAAAAGGTTTTTCCCGTAATACTTCGTAATTTTCTTTCAAAAGTGTTTCCCCATCCTGTTCCGACCCGGCCAATCAGAATCTATTGTTTCATTTGACAGTTCAACCAATGAAAAGGGTTCCCACATAATGCGGACAATTTAAATTTCAAAATACAAGTTAAATGTACCTATGCACGTCATTTCACAAGACAAGTAAATTCTAGTCTTTGTAAAAAAACTTTTTGCTCTATTTATTACGGGGGTGGGGGGTACGATTTTTTTTTATTATCAGTAACTTCAAAACAAATTTGGAGCCGTTTTAAAAACTTTTGCTATGCTATCAACGTTTTTGTAAATGGCGAATGTTTTTATGCATAATTACAAATACGTGCTATTTTCTGTAAAAAAAGCAAGATATTGATTAATCTTTTTTTTTTAATAACAAAAGATAGCCAACTGAGGCCCTAATACTCCAGTGAAAATAATGTCTCTGTTTCCTAACCTACATTTTGAGAAAAAGAATTGAAAACCTGAAAAAATCCAGACTGGGAGATATTTTCCGTATACACGTCGTTATTAAATTTTAATTGTCTTTATTTTTTCTTCCAAAATATTGCTAGTGAGATTTACTTATACTGACCACCTAGGTGTCCTCACGTTATAACCCGTGGTTCATTTGAAGGAGTTAGTTTTCAAGCACGGACCATCCCGTGAAGATATAGCAAACTTTTTTGTTAATTTTGGACCCTGTACTTTGTGAAGACGTCCTAGATGTTCGACATTCTTTTTCAAATTAAATAAAAATTAAAGTTAATAATTAAAATGGTAAGGGGTTGCCCGGATAAGTGACTTGTCCGGATTCTAGAATATTAATTTTATTTGTTAACTTCCAATATGCTTTTTTGAACAGTTAGCTCTATATACCCAACTTTGAGACGATAGTTTATTTTCCATTATTTATGATCATTTATTTAGTGTGCAGAGGTTGTCTATTACAAATGTTGCCCCTTTCTAATTTTTTTATTTTTTGTTTTAGAAAAAAAAGTTAAATGCAAAAGTTCAAAGATTTATATGTGGTTTTAATGTCATACGCCTATTTATATACAAGGGTTTGGCAGTATATATCATATTATAGTTATTTTTTACATTAAGACTAGAATTAGCCAAAAATAAGATGTTCACTTAACTCGTCTTTTATTTAATTATGACAGCTGCAGCATATGCTGTTGATTGAATATTTATTTATTTATTTGTCTGTTTATACATATCCGGTTCGGATTGGGCAACAGCCCAGATCTTCTTACTCTTCCAGATTTTTTTTTGTAGGGGTATTTAAAAAACAAAATTTGTTTTGCTCGGCATGACAATATAGATGGCATTAAATAATTATGTATAAGTTATAGACAAAAATTAAAGAAGCAATTTCACATTTTTTTCAAATAAACAAGGTGATTCTTAAATTTGTGGGAAAGCAAACATATATTTTTAAATAGAATACCCTAGTTATGCAGTGTTTTCGAATATATGATTATTTTTTCGTCAAAAATTTCCTGTGTTTAACACTATATTTGTAAAACATAAATATTGTAAAATGGTCATAAATCCGAAAAAACTCAGTACAGACCATAATAGCTCTACATTGGGTGATTGGATGGAAAAGGAGGTATCTATCAATGTCATAATATACAGTGTGTTCCATTTTAAAATATGTATATTTTAAAATTGTTTTGAATTATTGTTTGGTCTCATTTATAACTTTCGTATTTAACATTTTTCTCTAAAACAAATAATAAAGGAGGTATATTACTTTGACACACTATTTGGACACCCTGTATATTTGTATTTTTTGGTTCTATTTTAATTTTTTCATTTTTTTAATATACAACGAACAAGAAAACGTTATTCTTTTATCTAATGTTGAACAATAATCATAATTAAAGTGCAATGCCAACTAGGTGATGTTTTTATTTTGTGTTAATTCTGACCTTAATGTAAAAAAATACCTATAACGTGTTATATATTTTTGAAATATGCATGAAATGACCTTTCTTTTTATGAAATCGTACAGAACTTCAAATTTAAAAACTATTGTTTATTCTACTATTGCTTCTAGTAGTAATTAAATGCTAGTTATTATTTGTCCTGTAATTGGTGTTAACATTGTTGGGAGTAAATTTAATTTATTTATTTAATATAACTTTAAAATACTGTGCTTTTTTTGTACACCTATATAAATAAATATGTATAATTAATTCTGCGTAATATTATATTCTACTACTTTTGTATTTTTTTTATGAAACATTAAATGAAAATGTAACTAAGAACTATTATTCTTGATTTGTTTTTACTTCAGTTAAATAAAATGTTAAAAATATAATCTTAAGTAAACGTTCTCTTTTCAGGTGGTTTAAAGAAATTCCAAAATATATGCATATGCTGCAGCACGTCTACAGGACCAAAAACTTTACCAAGCCCGGACAATACGTGAAATGCTTCCACAACACCGAAAAAGTGCTCACGTTACACAATCACTTTCCTTTAAGCTGCTTAGCAGGCGGCTGCACCACTTACCCCATAGAGACGACCGATGCGCAGTTGCAGCACTACAGGTGAGCAAACTAAAAACTACAAAAAATCTTTATAAAATTTCTTAATTAAAATGTACGCCACTGACTGAATAGTTTAACGTAGACGAAGCAAGATATCAGAAAAATTCAAGATACGAAAAAGTAGTAGTTTAAGTCTGAGGGAAGTATCGAAATTAAATTGAAGCCGCTATTTAATTTTTATTTGGCCAAGGCCAAATGGGCCCCTTGTCACCAGAAATAAGGCTACCAAATGTGAAACAATTACGTGGGAAGATATTTCAATTATTTTATACACTTACGTGCAAAATTATAGTTTTTTTATGTTGTTGCGAAACTCCCTTTGCTTATCTACTAGCGACAATAAAGCAAAGCAAAATTGCGGAAAATCATTTTATTTAGATTTGCATAGGCCTTCAAAATAGTAGATTCAAATAAAATGTGTTTCCGCAATTTAAATACGATAAAATGGTACGAATAATACTTTGTTGTCGCTAGTAGATAAACAAAGGGGGTTTCGCAACAACATAACCTCAAAAACGTAAGGGCAGTTTTTTTCATTCAATGATCTTAAATGTTGTCGCGTCTTGTTTAAACACCCTGTATAATGATGGAGCTGCTTGCAGGGCCGACTGTGTAAAGACGCTGAAGAAAACGTGCGAGGAGTTTAGGAAAACGTCCGTGATGGACACGACCATATGGAAGTACAAGGAGCCGTTGATATCGCGGGTCAGCTCGACGCTGCGCAAATTGGGCTTCTTTAGTAATAGCGATATAAGTAATAACGCGGTAAGAAAAAGGTAATAGTAATTGGCGGAAAAACTGCGATCAGTGTATAGACCCAAGATCCGTAAACACAATAGATTACCGCGTCGATACTAGGCGGTGACATCACTCGGCGACCCAGCACTGGGATTCCGATTTTGCCGATATCGCTAGCGGTTTCTTAGGTAACAGCGATGGAAATTGAAATCAGAAATGGGGATTTTAGATATTTTAATCGAACAGCGATGGAAAGGAAAATCGACTATCAAAAGTTGGGGATTTTGGATTTTTTAATCGTTTAATGTTGAAACTGATTGTCGATTGTCATATCGTTTCTCTCATTAAATAGTACTTTATCTGTATCGGAATATACAAGAGTTGGTATATAATATTTTCTTAATTTTCTTATGTTAGGTTAACCTAGTCGTAATAAAAATATTATGCAATACCGAACATGCATTTACCATGCAACTAACAACGTATAGATCGCATGTTAGTCTTTTGTCACATCTACACACATCTAAATCTTGCTTCAGGAAACCCAATGCATCGCTCGAAGCATGTTCTTGTCAGTATATGCTGGTTATCTTGTCCCAGGCGTACCAAGATAAGCATTTCTTGGGGGGGGGGGGGGTTATCAGGTATGAATTCTGTGGATATCCCGAGTCCCCTAGCTTTTTGGTTACCTAGAAAAAAATATTATTGTATGGAAAATCTAAAAAACGCTACAATTAAATTGAAACTATTCAACACAAACGACTTAATTATTATGTTTAAAACCTACCTGCATTGTATCTTGTTTCCATTTCGTCCATGCTATTTCTAATCAATAAATCATGAGCATTTAAAATGTCATCATTTCGATCTCAGATCTGTTAAAATTTGGAGATTTGAAATAATTTGCCATTGCACTTTGTTATCGAACTAAACAACCAACATTTTTTACCTTTACCTTTAACCAAGGAATAAAAAAAATGTTCATTTATATCAGTTAACTTAATGTATTGACCAATGTAATTGCTGTTTCTCATTTAGCTTCACATAAAATTACAAATATAACATTAGCAAGCAACACTTTACTGTGAGAAGTGAAACCATCGGAGAATATATTCACAAATTGTGTTTACGTATCTTGGTATAGACAGGCAAATCTCTCCGATTGCCAAGTTGTTAAATATATATGTCTTCTTTGAATTTTCTAGGTCCCTTGTTACTATTATTATTATTACTATTATTATTTATTTCGCCCGAAATTATTTCTTCGACGGACTTTAGATTTAGTTTTGTTTAAATTTTCGCCAACATCTTCCCGAACTTAAAACTTGAGTCCTTTTATCCTAAGCGAAATACTGACTGTTATTTTTATTTTAGGTAAAATTTATTTTTAGTTTATTTGTGATATAGTTTTGTGTGAATTGCGCCGCAGTGTTTGGCGGGGTAAAATAGAATTACAGGTTGTCAAAAAAAAAATCTGCTTTGCCGATGAATGTTTCGTTCAATGTTTTTTGGTATTTTTAGTAAAACCCAACCCCAGAGGACGTAAAAAAATCTCAAACTTTCTTGTTTAAAGTTTTTTTACAAACTCGGGGAACATTTTTTTTTTCTTTAATACATTTGTTTATGTATAGAAATAACTCTATATAAAATAAAGAACACTTTAAGTTATCAATGCCAATATACTTTAAAATCAGTGTTTAAAAAACGTCTTTTTTGTTTTTTATGTTGAATAATTAACATTTTATTTGATATACCATTTGAATTTTAAAAACTAGAAAACTCTAAACTGATTACAATATTATATTGGTTTAAAACTAGTGGCTAAATGTTCTATGAACATACCGTTTAGCTTTAACATCCCAAACCTTAGGAAAAAAAAGTTTCAATCTTTTTGGTCACAATCTAATAAAAACAATTCTAGACCAAAACTAAAAGTTACTAAATAGTAACGGATTTATTTGCTTCTTTGAACGACTCGTCATACGGCAAAAGTTTTGGGGATCGCCTGAGTCCGGTCTTGGACAAACCTAACCTTTAAAAAAGAAAGCCACTTAAGTTTAAACTTAATTTGCATATCGCCTACAAAGCTGGAAAAAAACTATATACTAACTTAATAAAGTTAACCATAGCCCGCAAAAGGAAGTAAATTCAGCTAATAAAGAAGTTTTTGAAAATCTGCACAATAGTAAAACGAACTTTAGTAACCTCATTTTTCGTAAGAAGTTTTGTTTTGAATGGTAACAAAATGACCGCTTAAACTCGGCCGTTGGATATTCGACCCCCGTCAAGCACTGTAGACGTGCGTTTCGTACGAACAGATGGATAATCGTTAAGCTCAAAGAAGTGCCTTTCCATAAAAAAATTACATTCCATACCGACACGTGCCTCCGAAATTGAATTTGAACATACATATCGGTCTGGATCAGAACTGCGTTTATGAGATCCTATTAGATTCGACAATTTATGTTTAGGATTTGTCGTTTTGCTCAATGTAGATGTGGGTCGTCAAAAAGTGAGGAAATTGGATTTAATCCATCTGTATACATGTCGTGTATATAGTAATTAAGAGTAGTCAAACTATTGGACCACAATTTCTCAATAAATTCTTGTACATAGTGAAATATTGGCCACTTTACACACATCTGGTGATTTTTAGTCGATACACTTTTGGTTGCTTAGTTTAACGCATCGGGTTTGAATTTTCACTGTATATAATTCCATATAGGGTTTGAAACGAAGGCCGTTAGATGTTGCCATATTTTGCAATATTTAACGGCTCTCATTGTGCTTTTTTATCTTACTTATTTTGTATAGTATTATTATGGGAATCTAGTGTGTCTTTAAATATTATCATATTTGATGAGCAGTAACCATTGTTATAGAAGTGCGAGAAGAAGTATAGTCAAGTCTGTTTCTTCTGCAAATCGTGTCGAGTATTAGCTCGACTTAAAAATCGAAGATTACGGCTGTTAAATTCCGTTAGGACGTAAGACTTACTATTTAAATAACCGATGCCAGTGTATATAGTGTTACTTGCGATAAGTATTTTCCAAATACAGGTAAAGATGTCGTGCCTTAAACTTTTTGATTGAATGCTGTAAAGGTATTATTTATTGTGTTTAATTTATACAAATATACTTACTTAGCGAACAAAAATTTCTTTAAACAATGAACCCCTATAAGCATATGTTAACGACTAGATTTGGAATAACCCCAAACGAGCATTATGTTTTAGTTTTCGCATATTGTTTTTTGATAGTCGACTGTCGAACCGCAAGGACAGATTACAGTCGTTACAAAACTTTGTTTTGTTTTTGAGAGCGTACTCGGATGAACAGTCAACATTGTCGTCTAACTATTGAGGATAATACCAACCGCCAAAAAAAAGTAATCATTCACTATTAACAACCTCGTTGGATGTTGGTAATGGGCGAATGATCATAATGATGTTGCCCAAGTATTTGTGCAACTAATTAGAAGAAGACAGCTAAGCAGTGCATCTAGACAGTGGCCTTCGGCAACGAAAAACAGAGCAAAGGTCATCGTCTAGAACTTTGTTTTGCGAAAAAGAACTGAAAAATGCTTCTAGCAAGTGATTAAAATTAGGATACACGTCGGTCGTTTTGTGAAGCATGGACGCATACAATTTTAGGCAGTCGAGCATGGTTCTCCTTTCTCCGGTAAGTGAAGTAAACATGGAACTTATTTTAATATTTAGGCTCGAACAATGTCAGCCTAATTGTAAAACGACCAGTGCTTTATTTTTTGGACAATAATATCTACTTACTCAGTTAGATTGAAAACAATAACGTTTAATATAGTTCAATTAGAACGCCATGGATTTTTATAATCTCCATATTTTGGTAGTTTTGCAATTAGCGTGACGATGTGTACAAAACTATTGTTATAAATTTGCAGTTTGCTCAGGACTTTGATCCGTGTTTTCAACCTATCGAGTAGGACGACTGCCTTTTTTGGAATTTAAGCTGCTAAAAAAAACGCTTTTTAGCCTTAGGAGTTATTGTGTGTACACGGTGGGGCAGATTAAACATATTTTTCGCACATTTTTTTCATTTTGAAGTTAATTTTGTTTTGATTACAACTGAATGAAACAATAATAATACACTTTTGAATGTTGAAAGTTTCAGTTTCTGTGTGCTGCTAGAGTCAAAACAAAAATCCTTTGCATTGTGAAGTTACCTGAACTGTACTACATATGAACCAAAGTTGCTATTCTTCAAATATACCAGCACCTAGGGAGGTTGGTTTGACCATAAAGAATAACGACATTGAAAAATTGAAAATTATTATTTCATTTAGATCAGAACAAAATGATCTGGGAAATAATGTTAAGCTTATGAGAAAAATATGTTTTTTTTGCAGCACATTGTATTATATGATATTTATTTTTCAATCCCAGATTTAATCTTACCAGATGTCCGTCGTTTAGTTTGAGATTTCTGCTTATCTTTTCATATTCACGCAATGTATGTTATGTTTAGGAGTGAAGACAACCAATTTTTGGAAACGCAGACAAGTCATCAACATAGGATTCCTGGTTGTGCGCATTCTTTGTTCCGCACATAAACGTAAACGACCACTCGTTTATGGTGAATTCGTTTATTATATAAAATAAATTGCATCTAATTAGGATGTGTGTATTTTTGGAACAATAATTTCCTGATAAGCACTTAAACGAATTAATGAGCGATGCGCGCCATCTATTGGTATTTTTCTGAAGTAATTGGTTCAATGTCCCAAAGAAAGGTGGCTCCACAGCTGCGGGTGCGCGCCATAACGCGTACTTCTCTCAACTATTTAGTTAGCGCGTTTTAATTATTTCAACGCCCACAATTAAATGCTTTGTTGGCGCCATCTGTGGCTCTTGGCCCCAACTAAATAGTTTCGCAATTCGACAAGAGGTAGCGCCACATCCGGAATCAACTGCCTCGTGCGCGCCATCTGTGGCTTTTTGGCTCAACTAAATGATTGCCTGGTCCGACAAGAGATACCGCTGCAGCCTAAACTATCTGGTTTGTGCGCGCCATCTATGCGATCTTTCCCCAACTAAATAGTCCTCCGCTTTAACAAGAGATGGCGCTACCAACGCAAACTTTGCTTATTAGTTCGATGGTTTAACGAGAGATGGCACTACAATCGAGGAAGGAAATAACTGTGTAGGGCCCGGGTGGGTGTCGTCCGATTACGATCAGATAAAAACTCGAAAACTCACACGACAGGATTGATTCCCGCAACTACATAAAAACGTGTCTCCTCTTCTTATCGCCATTAACCCCTCTCTATGTCAGTCCGTCCGATAAACTACCGGCCAGACAACCAAAAAACAGGCGCCAAAAGAATACCAGTGATCAAATCCCCACAACTGCTTTACATACGCTCCCTCTACAAGTCCTTACCCCAACTAATTAGTCCCATAGTTTAATGAGAGATGGCACCACATAACAAAAAAACAGTGAAGTCTTAGAAAACATTTACATACAAAATATACAATATTAAGATGAACAGGTGTACACCGGGCCGCAGCCCCCTACGGCCCATTACTTTATAACAACCACCTGATCATTCTTCTATCTTCTACCAACAGGGAGTTAGAATCTGCTGGGGCTGCGGTTATCCTACAATAGAACTGTATTCTTCCTCGCAGATTGAAAAATCTTGGTCCTAGTTGTTCACTGTGTCCCTCTAATTTGTCGGGGCTCTTTTAACCTATGTGGGAAGCACACACTGGTCACCTATCCATCCAAATAACTCAGAACTCAGTAATTCCTTAATTCATTGTCAACAGGCATTCAAGTCTGTGGTACTCTTCCCAGCCCGTTCTTTGCGAGAACTAAGGGTTTAGGTTAGTTTGAGAACATATCGCAAGGCTCGACGGTACTCACCCATACATTGATTAATCAATGAATTTTAACATTTTTGAGCCACCTCGTTCGATAATTTCCTTCCTTATTTACGTTATATTGATCAAACAAATTAAGCGGAGTCGCAATTTTAGGAATTACGGGTCCACAGATCCATACCAAAATGGGAAAGGTGGATTACAAATCACAGAACGAAAATATATTCTTTTTTTATGTAAAAGAATGCCCTCCAACTGAAAAGGACGGGAACAATAAACATACGGTTTGTCAAATTTCAATTATATGGAATGTGGGGATCATATGCATTTCATTAATATGGATATACTTACAAGGATATTCAATTAATTAGAAATGACACTAATGCGCGTGATGTTTCTCGCAGTTATAGTACTGTAGAACGAGTTGTAAGAGAAAAAACATTTACTACTTAGTTAGATTCAAAATAATTTATATAAAATCTTCGATGGAATACAAAATGAAACAAAACACAGGGCCACAAATAATTAATAATAATATTATTGGTATTAGTTTCTTTTGGCACTATCCTTGTTTTATTGTTTTTATATGGTCAAATGTCACTAGTCCTAAAAAATAAAACTGCATTACAAAAATATTAACAGAAAGATATAAAACAAATAAAAATTACGATTACTTATTTTGTGTTACTAAATAACTTACCTTACCTTTAGTAAAGGTAAGGTAAGGTACTCTATAAAAATAAGCCTATCAATCGACATCATAAATTGCGGGTCCATCTTTATAGTCATGGATACTCGCCTACTACCGATGATTAATGTATTCGAATATTAAGTCTATGGTTCTGGATTAACCACAACATAAGTGCAGTTTGTTGAGGATAGATCGTTCCTGTGATTAGTTGTTACGTATTCAATGCCAATGTCAATGTCAATAATATTCACATACACCATTCAAAAGTCAAGGGGCAAGTGAACAGCAAAAGTTAATTTAGGGATTTGGGAAATATAATGTACTTATACATGTACAGTAATAAATACTCATAAAAGAATAGCATACCTAATAATGTCTGCAAAAAAGACAGAGGTAGTATAGGTTGTTAATTTACGCATATTTCATGTATCTACATATCCATGAAGTGCTGTTTTAAGTCTCTACTTTGAGGCTTTCTTAAAGGAAAGGATTACTGCAATGAATGTTACAACAAATATTTATCTAAAATATATCACAAGGAATTCTTAGTTTACAGCGCTTTGGTCTTTATTTAGGAATTCTAAAGTGAGACTGAGGAATTCATTGGGTTTCTCGGAGTGAACCCAGTGACCAGCCCCCTCGATATATTTCAGCTCCGCGTTAGGGAACAGCTTCAGAATTTTGGGATAATCGCTTTTCCTGAAAGTCAAAGAAAACATTTTTATTTTGTATTTGGCAATATTTTGATATAAAAATTCTACACCCTCTTCTGTCGAACCACCACACTCACTGAATATAGTCAGATTTCGCGCCACCTACAAATAAAACCGGTCCCTCAAAAGTTATGTTGTGTACTACGGGGAATGTCGAAATTTCCTTGAAATCTTTTAGCAGAGTTTTCGCATTGAATCTCCAGGTATAGCTGTAACAATCTAGAATTTAAGTGATCCTAGATAGTAAAATCCGTACCTCGTATCGCTTTTCTGAACCAAATTCATTAATATAAAATTCATAATCCCCTTACTTTTGATTACTTTAGATAAATGAGCAGTGGCGTACGCCCTCGCCTCTAACAAAGGCAAATTTGAAGGGAAAGACATTTTACTCAGGGCATACAAAATATCCGCAAAAGATGTAAAATTGTGACTTGTAGTTATTGGCGACATATCGATCACGATCAACTTCTCCACCAATTCCGGCTAAAAAAACATCTTTTAAACATCTTAAAAGAGATATATAATATACTATGGTTACATATTTTAACGCAAATAACATTCCGGCCCGTCCGCCGATGTCATGCCCGAGTATTGACACTTTATGCAGTTCCAATCTTTGAAAAAACCTCAGCAGATCAATGATCACATTGTCATATGACTGATCATCGCAATGGGGCGAATCCCCGTGATTTCTGAGATCGAGTGCAAAAACCTTTAAAATAATCACTTTTATTATAGGTAACGATAAAAAAGTAATAAAATTCTAATACAGTGTGGTCCCTGATTTTATAAATGTGGCAAAAAGGAATGCCGGATTTAACTCGTGACAATAATATCATGTGAAATATACCTTGGTAAAATTTATACAGGGTTACGAATGTATTGCCCAAACAATGGAAATGTGGAAATATCCACATGAAAACTTGGGATTCAGGGGATCTTAGAGATAGCGAATACTAAATCTATTCTATCACATTTGTAGATGGTGCTTAAGTCTTTATAGATAACTAATGAGCAATACTCAATACCATTACTTAAAAGATGAGACTCCATTCTACTCACTTGTCTTTTAAAATGTTCATTATCACAGTACTTCTTACACAGACTGTTAAAATTGGATCTGGATCCCAACAATCCATGCAATATGACCAGAGGGTCGGGCTTTTCTTTTGCTAAAATCGACTCTGTACTTTGATACGAAGAGTACGAGAGTTCGACAGTATACTTCAAAAATTCAGTTTCGGCTGAAAAGTCTGATTTGCATCTAATACTGGCTGCCCGAAACTTAGATACAAACAAAGAGAAACAAATTTTACAGAAATTTGAAGCAAGTGCCATTAGGTGACAGTTGAGGGTGTGGAATATTTGTCATTGTCAGTTCTTATCTTACCCTATAAAATCCGAATTCGCCCCACCAATGAAAAGGGTGCTTCCTTTATACTGCATATCATTCAACAATGGAAACCTGGTAATATTATTAAAATTTTGCAACAGGGCTGGTATGTTTACCCTCCATCTATAACTGCAATCAGCAATACAACTTCATTATATTGAAGTTGCTATATTTTATATTTACCCATCATCCTTTTGTACTAAATTTGTCAACAAAAAGGCTCTCAAATTTGGGTCTGCAATAGACTTTGCTAGTTGTGCATCTACAGTACTCCTAGCTTTCGACATTGAAACATTTTTTGGCAACTGTACTCTCTCCATAGCTGTAAATAACCCGGGCATTTGATTTAAATTTGGGCTCGTGGTAACAGGCGAAATGTCCACTATTATCAACTTATTCACATGTTCTGGCTAAAACAGCGGTATATAAAATGCACGAACATTTTATTCCATCGGACCCACGTATTTCAAAGCAAACAGCATAGCTGTTCTCCCACCCATTGAGTGGCCCATCAGGTCTACTTTATGGATATGTTGGTCTACTAAAAACTGCTTAACATCAGCCGCAAGATCTGCATAGCTGTGACTCTCAGAATGGGGACTGTCACCATGATTTCGGAGGTCCAGGGCTATTACTTTCCGTTGTGGTAATGTTCTTTGTTGGTAGGCTTTACATAAGCTTACCCAGTTGCTTTTGGAACCGAACAAACCGTGCAGTATCAAAAAAGGAGGTACATGTTTGTCGTCATTTAAGCTTTTCTCGTATGTTGCGAATGCCAATTTGATCGGAGCTAGTGTCTCAGCATTTGAATACTGTTTATTAACGGTTTTTAAGCCCAAGAAGCTTAACCCTAAATTGAATGACTGTTTAAACATTATATGCTGCCGAAAAAAATTGCTCACTTTCAAAATCAACCTCAATCGAGCTATTTATCTCATGGTTATGGTCTGATTTTATGTAATTTATTTGATATATTTTTTACTTAGGTAACTAAACAAACACGATAACCATCCGTAGTCAGCAAACCAACATTTTATTCTCTGGCTTTTGGTCTCTGTTGTCATCGTCATCTGACGGTTAATTTAAAGGTTAATATGGTGACACATTTCATTATAATAAAAAGATAAATAGCCCAGGAAATTAATCTCTATTGTTGACAACAATAACGCAATAGGCGAATCAATTATTTTTGCGGACACAATGCAATTGGGACCAAGCGCTTTAATTTGATTCGTTTCCAAAGTTTGCTTAACCTTTACTTGATATTGAGGTGGAAGCATAAAGTTATTTTTAGTAGTAGAAGAAAGTGTGTGTTCCAGGGACATATATTAAATATAAAAACAATGGCTAAAGAGGAAGAGTATGACAAACTCCCAGACAAGGACGCGGCCAAGGAGTTTTATGCCAAATATGAGCCAAAGGAAATTCTTGGACGGTAAGTTGAAAATAAATATCTCAAGAAGAAGTTGATATACAGTTTTTAGAGGAATCTCGTCCACTGTGCGACGATGTATTGAAAAGGAAACTGGAAAGGAGTTTGCCGCTAAAATTATCGACTTAAGTAATGACGATTCGTCACTAGAAGCGACCAGGCAAGAAATCTCAATTTTACGGATCGTTGCCGGTCATCCCTACATTAGTAATTTCAAAATTGTCTAGCTGTTGTGATGTTGATTTTGCTTTTTAGTTGAGCTTCAAGATGTATTCGAGTCGAGTACATTCATTTTCCTGGTTTTTGAACTATGCAAACATGGAGAACTTTTCGACTATTTGACCTCCGTAGTCGCGCTAAGCGAGAAAAAGACGAGGTACATAATGAAGCAGGTTTTTGAGGGCGTCCACCACATCCACTCCAAGGGTGTAGTTCACAGGGATTTAAAGCCCGAGAACATTCTGTTAGATGATAATTTAAATGTTAAGATAACTGATTTTGGATTTGCTAAGAAATTAGAAAACGAGGAACTGTTACATGGTAACTACATTTTTTTAAATTTAAAAGTTACAAAGGAAGAGCAAGTTATCAAAAAAAACCTTTTTCTAGATTTGTGTGGCACGCCTGGATATTTGGCACCAGAAACCCTGAAAACCAACATGTTCGAAGACTTCCCAGGGTATTCTTTCGAAGTTGATATGTAGGTATAAACTCTCCTGATGTGCCACTTCCGCAGTAATCAGACGCTTGTTTCATTTTTGTTTTAGATGGGCCTGCGGTGTTATCATGTACACCTTGTAAGTATGGCGTTGGTTAAAAATTACCCAAATTCACTGTTCATTGTTTCTCCCAAGGTTAGTCGGGTGTCCTCCATTTTGGCACAGGAAACAAATGATCATGCTGCGGAACATAATGGATGGTAAATACTCTTTTACTTCTCCAGAATGGGCTGACATTTCAGGTAATATTAATTAGACATTTTTATATATAAGTTAATTGATTTTAATTCCAGAAGCACCAAAAGACTTGATAAGGAAGTTGTTGGTTGTCGATCCTAAACAAAGAATATCCGTGAGTGAAGCTCTCAGGCACGAGTTCTTCCAAGCAGTGGTAAGTGTCGATATTGGTGTACAATTAAAAACTGTTTTAACTGTGGTCCATGGCCGAACATCAGTGTTGCACACATTAGCGTTCTCATTTCCTCGTGTCATTCACATTCATCAGACCACACACTTTTAGCATCTGTGGGATCAGGATATAATGTCGTTAAAAGAGTCCCTGAAGAAATCATCCAGGCGATACAGTCGCATTTCTGAACTCACATTGGTAATTTCTTTTGATCACGGTTTATTCTTTGTCTTAACCATCCATTAATTTTTTTTTGCCTATTTGTAGCGTTTTAACTCACAACATACTAACAATTTTGTTTTATGTTGTCTTTGTCCAATACTTCATTCTAGGATTTATATTTATGTGTGAATAGCTTGGGAAATCTGGACATGATATAGGTATGCGTCAACCTTTGCCTATGGTTGTAAAAGACAGCTTTTAAATATATGTCCCTTTTAATTTTTGAATATTGATATCATTTCATTTTAATCAGGTGATAATGGCAATTTGAACATTAAAGCCAGGTGAAAGAATTAATAATAGGAAAATTTTGATGACTCATCTTGACAATCAAAATCCTGTATTGCCCCAAATATGCATACACTGTTTTATGAAAATCATTTTTAAAGTTTAAAGTTAAAAATCGACTTTTTCCCAATTCGAGGAATATAATATACAGTTTTTCAATTTTTTCTTGAAGGCGAATCCGGATAGAGAAAAAGGAACGCACAAAAATGTTTAATTCTTTGCCATTTGATATTCAAAAATTATTAAACATCAGTGGCGCACCAAAACAAAGAGTTATATAATTGATAAATAATTTGAATGATTAAGTAATATTACTTCTGCGCTTTACTTAACTCTTAGATATGCGTCATTGTATATCTTAAGGTCCACTTTTCAGTGCCGATGTAGAGGAAATATTTTTTGCTAATAATAGGTTGGCAACATCGTATTAAAATTGAAAAAAAAAACAAATTTTAAATTTAATACTTAACCAATTTTCAATCAGTCTTCTCCTAATCCCATTATTTAAATCTTAAGATAGCCTCGTTTAGTGCTGTGTGTTTAGCGGGGTCTTATTGTGTAAAGACTTTCATTCTGTCTAATTGAAATATTTATACTTTGCTTGCAGAAAATGGTTGGTTTAGGTTCTGCACGTCCAAATTAGCTTCGGTTCATATTCTTATCTTCTTACGTTTTTTTTTTTTTTGAAGTAAAAACTTTGTAAAAATTGGCTTCTCAGAAAAATATAAATTCAAACTAGATGCCTCTTTAGGTATGTCGTGTGTATCTTTGATGTTTCGGCATTCGGTATGATTTAAAAGTCACCACACTCAAGTCGAATGTTTATTTTACACATATTTTGAAAATAATTCTGGCTTCGAACATGTCAAGACTTCAAAAATAAATTAAATGAAGTTAAAATAATAATGCTTGACCAGCCAGAGGCAACCGGGTATTCGACAATTACTATTTCCAAATTTCCAAAAGATCCTCGAATAATTTACTATTGCGCCTAATTTGTACAGTATGTCCCATCAAAAATGGGACACATTGTACGATTTAGCATTAATTCCAGGCTTTGCTGTAAATTACCCATTATTTAGTGTGGTGTTCATTGTAGAAACTGCAACAGAGCAAATTCAACCCGAGACGAAAATTTCAAATGGCTATACTGTTTGTCAGAGCGATGATAAGGATACAGAGGTTGCGATTTACGCCTGAACCCCTTAGTTTGGACACCGCCCGTATCGACCCCTACAGAGTGAAGCTTCTGAGAAAGGTGCGAACAAGGATTTCACTCATATGGACGTGTTTAATTGCCCTCGAATCATTACAGGTCGTCGACGGTTGCGCCTTTAGGGTGTACGGACACTGGGTTAAGAAGGGCGAGGGCCAGAACAGAGCGGCCCTGTTCGAGAATACGCCCAAGACCGAACTAAAGCATATATACGTCACAAACTTAAGCAGATAATTATAGCGGAATTTTTCTTTTTTTAGTAGAATTTTTAAATTATTTTAATGTTAGTGTTTTAAAGTGCACGTAATCGATTGTCATTACAGTTGAAGGCGACAAAGATCGCTCAATCCAGATAGGTAGACAGGATATATTAAAAAATATTTATAAAAAAAAGATAATTATTATAAAATTGGACATCATCCATATGCTAGAAGACGAATTTAAATCAGTGAGATCATCTTGAATACATGAATATCACTATTCAGATGTGACGTCATGACGACACAGTCCTGATCAAGGTTTCCAGTATGGTTAAAGTAAAGAACTGTCAAGTTTCTCTGAGTGCTTTTTTTGTTTTTATTTACTCGCTGCTGCTTTTTGTGTTTTGGTTGTTGTAATGACTATGAAATGTCAATGTTCTATGGAATGTATAAATAAATCTTAGCAATTTGTAATTTAAAAAACTCAAAAATGCCTTCCTGATTATTTCATATTTGTCATTTTATTTTTCACTTGACTACGACTATTCTTTAGTTCTTTAGTTTATTCCACACTTTAAAGTACGTTCTACGGAGGCATTTTTTTGAACAAAGCTTAATTTGCTTCCATTCATTTTGCTTTACTTGCCCAAAATTTACGCTTGAATTCTGTTCCCTCGTTACTCCATAAGTTCTGAAATCTTATTAGAAATGGTATAAGTTTTTAAAAATCTAAAAACTGACTGAGCTATCCTGTCTCGATTCTCCTGCCTTTGATCCCGTCAATAGTTGATGGAAAATATCTGCCTACTTTGTCGCCTGTGACGGGTTTATTCCGAATTTTTGAATATTTTGATATTAGCTTATTTATCGAACAAAGACATTATACCAAATTTTAGACTATAAAACTAAGTCTAAGCACACATTGTTGTGCATAAGAAAAAAAACTGGCGGATTTTCCCAAAGTTAGGTTCAATATGCACTTCGTACCTAGAGCACAGAAGACATGTTAATTTTTGCTTATTATTGAAAATAAAAGCATAATTTAATTTAATTGCATTTTTTATTAAGTTAATTGAACTTCAGAAGTTAGTTATCCTCATATAACTGCTAAAGATCTATAGGCCAAAAATACAGGAACTTTGAGGCAACATGAGCACGTACGAGATTTAAAATCTCACTTTTAACCAACACCTCTATAAATACTGGCTTTCGAGCAATAATAAGACTGCAACAATCAACATGCCCACTGATAGAACATCAAATCAAAAGTTTGTTAAATGAAAAATACACACAATAACACTCGGGTTTCTTAAAGCAGAAATTACGCGAAATTTTATTTACTTGTACGTCAGTTTTCATTGCAAACGCAACAAGTTTGGCAATGGGTAAGTATTTTTCTCACGAAAACACGACAAAGGTGGACAATAGAAAAGACTGCTAGTAGTCTGTGACGATAGCAAAAAACTTTATAAAAATAAATCAATTTTCTAGAAAAATTACTTATGAGGCATGTAAGAGATTTAAAATCTTTGTTTTTAACCAACGACATCTGCAATTGCAAATCTTAGCTTTCGTTTAAGAACATCTTGCGGCATTCAATAACTAACATGGCCGCTGACAGATCGTCAACAAGTTGCAGTAACACCCAAACTTGTTGCTATGAGTGTACTAAATGTACTTTTTTGGAAGCAATAAATCTATTGTCTATGGATAGTATTTTCCTAAAATATGTCCAGATCCTGGCAAAAAGGAGTTAAGGTATGGATAGCTTTGAAAGAGTAAAGCATTAAAAGCAGAATTTATAAAATAAACCAACTTTAAATATTTTAAATGAATTAGTACATAAGACAGCACTTTCCGGTGTATTACAGTTTTGACCGCAAACACTTTCAACGAAAAAGATACAGAGATAATCAGCAAACACCAAAAATGAAAACAATAATGGCACAGACCACTAGGGTTCTTGGCTCAGCGTTGCCAATAATTTCAGACTGATATTACGTTTTCATAAAATACGACAACTGCACGAAAATATCAAAGTCACCGGCGGCGTAGCACGTTTTACCGGTCACTATATTATCTAATGTATATAATTTCATGTTAAAACTATTTAGGCTATTTATCTGCGTCGATCTCAACCAATTAGTAATAAGGAGCAAAAATCTTGGTACAGTTACTAGATTTGACAATACAAAAAATATGATGTACATTTTAAAACTTACCCGATGTAATATTCTAATACATATGTATATCCATTCCAACTACCGCTTAAATTTGTCCGTAATTTCTCACTTTACATTTGCGCTATAAATGCTCTAACAAATTAACAGTGATAATTCAACGTCGACAAAAGTAAGAGATACACTTAATTACAAAAATAAGAAAGAAATATCACTGTTGCGGACCCTCGGATACACTTAATTACAAAAATAAGAAACAAATATCACTGTTGCGGACCCTGGGAACAGTTAATTTTGGTAGTTCAAATTCTGTCTGAATAATTTAGCGATACTTGTCGCGTCATCTATGTTCGAAAGTACAAATATGTACATTTAAAAGAATCCTAAAACATCGGAAATTTACAGTAAGTTTGCGGACATATCTGGATCGACATCGATCGATAAATACTTGTTTAGATGCCTATTATTTAAATTACATCTTTGTAAGTTTTTCTAGTTGATGTAAAAGAATTTAAAATTTAGTTGCAATTGTATATGTTATAAAGAAGTAAACTTCCGGATTGTTAGTCATTTATTTGTTAAAAGCAAGAACCTTTTGCTGAATGAAAAAGAAGTTGCACTAATGAGTCACTTTGTTTTGTAATCAGGATTAGTTAAACCGAGTTAAACTGGTATATCTTTTATTTATGTAATTAGCAATGTCTTTGCAAACAACTAATCGGGAATGCTTTCTCATATAGGTAGACAAAATGACAAGACCGCTAAACCAGTTTTTTTTATATTTGGGTGTATTAAACCATTGATACGGAAGTCTTGTTACCAGTAAAACTAAATTACCAATGTTCGTGTTAGAGATTAATCGAGAACCCTTTGTAGTGTTAGTAGACCAATTAACGGCCGTTAAAACAGTTTTTTTTCAGATTTGAGCTTATTAAACACGGGGTTGCGCGATTTAACAGCTTAGCAATATGGCAGACCTTACTGCTGTCACTACTTCATCCTACCGAAATTTTGCGAACAATTTTTCCGAAATACCATGCAACAACTGCTATACAGAGTATTTTGCAATTTCTACCTAAACGAGGATATTCATTTAATAAGTTATTTGATGTCATAATAACATCCTCCAAATAGAGGCCATAAAATAGCTACTCCATATACTGGTCAAGCGAACATCGAAGTCAATAAGACTGTGTGGTCAACATTCGACAACTCAATTCAATAATTGTAGTTATTTCTGCCAAAAATTTGCGGAATAATACATAAAATAAATAAATAAATAATAAATAAAACCGCTTTTATTTTAAGCTCCACGAAGGTCAGCTGAGCTGTTAACTTAACTGAGTATTGAACAAGACAATGCGAACTTAATTTAGTATACTAATATGAATCAAGCATAAATCAAAAAAGAAAAACGATTAAATACTATATAAAGAGAACTGATGAGCAATCTAGGTAGTTTCCCGTAAGATATTTTATTAATTGAAATTTAAAAGCGCAATGAGAGACATTCTGTGGTTGACTAATCTTAATACGAGGAACAGCTGTTAGTCAGGGACTTCTTAATTTTAGGTATTTCATATTGACGTTTCAAGCCGGTGCCACTGAAATGTTACTCAAGTTTTTATATTCGTCACCAGCTGTTTTGGTTTGTTTGTTTTGGGCGGCCCAATACAACAACTTAATAGGATTTAATTTCAAGCCATAATCATTTGAGTATTTAAAGACTGATTCCAAGCATTTATTCCACCGCATCTGACCGGGAAAAAGAAATATGTAATTGCGTGTCATCAGCATACTATTGAACTCACTAAAACAACCCTACAAATCTGCTGTATATATAATGAAGAAAAGAGGTCCTAATAATGAGCATTGAGAGACCTTCTTGACAACTAATAAGGCTTTTGATCAAATGTTGTCAATCGAACTAGCTTATATCTGTGATCCAGATAGTTACGAATCAATTGAACCGTCTTAAATTTAAACCCGTAGTATTTTAACTTGGCATAGCCTGATCGAGGGTATCGTAAGTTTTACTGTAATCTAATAAGACTAAAGCCGATGATTCTCCTTTACCTGCTGCTGAGAAAATATCATCCAAAACTTTAATGTAATACATTTTACAAACTTCACAAAGGAGTTGTATCAAAAAATACACTTCACCACAACCTTCTAATAACAATGAGGCCGAAAGCAATCCTACACTTGGCACTGTGGTTCTTCCTTACATTCAAAATATCACTGACCATATATCAAAAGTTCTCAAAACCAGATTTACCGCTTGTCCCAAAATCTTCTGTCTGTCACAGATAAAATTCCATTTGAGATGCGAGGAGTTCATACGCGGCAAAGAATACATTGGAGAAACCGGACGAAAAATATCAACTAGACTCAAAGAACACGAAACAGCCTTACGACTAAGACAAATAAACTCATCAGCTATTGTCGAACACAATCACGAAACCGGCCATAAAATTTTATTCGATAAAACTAAAATTCTTGCATGTAATCAATTCTTTTACCAACGAAAAATCCGAGAGTCTATAGAAATTTATAAACAAGCTAACAATCTTAACCGCGACTGAGGTCTCTACCTGACGCCCATATGGGACTCAGTCATCGGAGACAGTGTATATGCCCCTTATTTAGCTCCGCCCCCCAATATATAAGCAGGTACAGAGTAAAATGCGAGCCAGTTTCAGTCAAGCTCTGAAGAATCCAACAGGATGATTGGCGAAACGTCCGCAAGTTCGACGCAGCAAAAACCGACGCAGTTTTGTAAAAAGTATTACAGTAGCCTGTGGAAGTTTCTTTGAAAAAAAAAAACTTTACTTTATATATCCTTTGCGAAATCCTGACTGTAATTTAAGGTTGTTTTTAGTGAAATAATCACAGATCTACCCATGAATGAATGTTAGGCTTGCTCACTTTTGGTAATACAGCTTTCAATACATAGATGAAAAAGCTGAGTAAGAATGGGCAGTTGGGCAGCAAAGTTTTGGCATTTTTAGTGTAATTTATATACATAATACATAGTATACCTCACTGTAGACGATGCTCATATCCACCTACCCCTCTCCCCGCACCGCTGTTGCTATTGTTGAGAACCGGAATCACACCACGATGGATCCTATTTTACATCGATCGATTTGTTTATGACGTGAGTTTTGTAGTTCTTTAGAGAATAATTTAGTTATCGACGTTCGACTACGACAAAATGGCTAAAACAAAAGTCGATACTGATTATTTAAAAAGTTTATTTCAAACTGGCAGTGCGTGGTTATACCGTAACGTACATGTTTAAAATCCAAATATATATAAAATTGCACATAGATTTACAAATTGTATATAATTGCCCTAAGTAACAATTTAGATGCTCTCGAAAACAAACAAGCTTTTCAAACCCTAAATCTATGAGACTAGCGCAACAATTAACTAGGTAACGTGAGAAATTAAACCCGATTCTGGCTTAGTAAGTATAAAAATCCGTCTAAAAGAAAAGTGTTTTAAACCCATACCATGTCACAGGAAGTACAATGGAAGAAAAACAATAACCAATATGTCGGTACATTTGAACTACGGCTCAAGTAGCGTTTGGTTCCTTTGATGAATACTAATTTATCACAGAAACATTTCACAACGAACTATAAAGTATACGTGTTACGCATTTTAACCGGGTAAGTAGTAAAAATGGTAAAATTTTCGCAGTAAATCTAGCAAAAAAACAAGTATAATTCAAGATAACAGCCTCCCGAAGAGTTTCAAGAATTTCACGAAGATGAAACGAAAACTTGTATATGGGCAGATTCATTAATAATTGGAAATATAAATACAAAAAATATGCGCTAAAAAACGTTCACATGAACGTAAAATGCTTGGTTCCCAAGATTTCTCAATTTTCATCGCCTTTTGTGTTTTTAGAACTAATTTTAAGAAAAAGTTGAAAGCAACTCAATGAGTGGGTTATTCAAAGCAAAAAACATTGCAAGTCAGTGGCGCACATTTTTTTGGCGTGATGTATGTGTGTGTTTCTAAGCAAACCAATTATGTGGTGTGGTAAATTATAATACATATTAAATAATTTTTGAATAAATCGGTTGCTCCGAAGACCTCATTCAAGCAATATTATTTTAAAGCAAAGTTAGCCAATTAAAATTAATTGAAAATATTGTAAAAAGCATATCTTATATGATTTTTTTTGTCTTTTTGACAAATCTCCAGGCAAGCGTCGGCGCATACTTTTCGAAACACCCTGTATGGACAGAATAAACTTCCGATAGAATCTGTATAAAGTAAGAAGAAAGTTCGTGTTGCTAGATCCACCCGAGTGGTAATAATTAATAAGCCACATTTGACAGATACACTACGTTAAGGCCAAAACACTACGTCACGTTAATACCGCCAAGTTGCGCATATTATTCCAAAGTGACTAGATCGAAGCAAAAAATATGTCATCATGTCATGATGTTCCCAAACCGATGAGATCACTTTCAAGTTACCCTTTCCGTTTACTTTAGAGGCCCTTAACGGGCATCATCAACTGCCTAGCCTCGTCTGTCTCAACACGTATTCGATATTGATGCAGTCCAAAACGGCCGCGCCCACCGAGCTTCTTCGCGACGCCATACTCTTTACCAGGATCCATTTGTTGCATTTGGGATCGTACTGCTCGACCGAATTTAAACTCGAACTGCCATCGGTACCGCCCAATGAGTAAATGTGGCCGTTGATGGCTACCACCTCGTGGGTGGCCCTGTCAATGACATCGCATCATCGATTGATTAAATTTGTCAATTACTTCACAGAAACCATCTATAAACTAGAAACGGCGAAAATCTGGAGATTCCAGCTCAATGCTCTATTTTTTTTTAAAAGTGGCCTCACTACAAGGCTATAAAAACCTACAGGTAAAGTATGTGTCAATCTTCATCGGGCCAGGTAGATACTAAAGGACAGAACATTAGGGACGGACTCTTAAAGGTTTTGGTAATAATTTTTTTTTATTTAGTTGGGAATAAATAGTCTTATTAAATTACACTAAGAAAAAACAATAACATGAAATAGATACGAGGGTTAATGTTTATATTTCCGGATTTATAATAAAAAACTAGCTACCAACAAATATGACTTTATTGTTTCTCAAAACATTCACCCTGATAAAACCAATCATCGAAGCACTTTTCCCACATCGAGTCGGGCACCTCCAAAACATGCTTTTTAAAAGCATCGATCACTTCTTCTGGTGTCAAAAATCTTTGCCAACATAATTTATTCTTAATGTATGGGAATAAAAACAAGTCATCAGGACTATATGGTGGATGGCGCCTCAAATCAATGTTTTTAATGCACAAAAACTTCTTTGGTTGCACTGGCATTGTCGTTGTGGAGAGTCTTCGGCGGTTGGTTTTTCTAATTTCTTCGAAGACTTTCGGCAAAAACAAATGCTTGTGTACCATTCAGAATTGACTGTTTTACCTTTCAACAAAGAAACAGTTGAAACGTGACCAACAGGCTACCATTTGTTTGGAAATGCTTTGCGCACGAACAACTTTTGTTGGGTTTGTCTCATTCTGAAAGACCCACAACGTCGATCGATTTTGGACGACTAACCAAAACTAACCAGCGATAAACAGGAGTCCTAGATGGTGCTTTAACTCCAAAAGTCGAATTAAGTTCATCGATGCATTTTTGTTCAGTTAGTCCACGTCTAAAGTGGTACGAAAATGCTCTCGATTAAGTTCCATTTTTAACAGTCACATTTTTTTAAATTTATCACAAAAAACACAAACAAAACTCTTTCGCCAAAACCTAACTGGGTAAACCTAACCTTAAAATGTCAAAGTTCCCTATAAAAACGTTAGTCGCCAGACGGCAGGACTAGTTTAAGAAAATCCCAAAATATAAAAGGCAGCCCTCGTACAATAAATTCCTAGCTAGGAATATCTATACATAATTGGATTTTTTGATTCTAAATGTTTAAATCTAATTCTGTTTCGCTATTAGAGTCGTCATTGAAATTAAATATAAGAAGATTTATGTTGTTTTGTATAAATATATTTTAATTTCTTTAAGATAATTAAATCTCCAAGTGCGTAAAGACAATATATTTTCCTTATTAGGTCCTATCACTATTGTCTATACGGTAAGTTTTGAAAATCACGTTTTGGTTAGTAAATAACACTGCCACAAATGGTCAACACTCATGAAATATATCGGAATGAAAAAAATATATCTGGCCCACCCTTGTATTGTCACTTACAAAAGAAGAAATTTGTTGTTAATGGCTTTACCCAATGACAACATTGTTAAAGTTTTATTGGGCGAAAGCCAACAGGGTGAAGTTTGAGACAGACTATAATACTCAAAATATAAATAAAGTAATATAAGTTATATAAAATGTAACTTAGTTGGTTAATTACCTTCGGTTATGCATGGCGGATATAGGCTCCCAAGCGTTCCTTCTTATATTTAGCCTCTCGCCGCTGCTCATGCACATTGTCCCATCATTTCCTGGAATAAATACCACTCTTTTATTGTAGAGTACTTTATACAGGAGTTTCTAATTTTGAAAAGTTTACTCTTTATTGTTTGTTCCACAGGAATTGAAGAATATGGGAACTATATTCACATATTTAGTGCAGAAGTAGCTACACCAAAGACATCTGTCTCTACACTAATCCACCAGAAATTTAAATCAAATATAAATAATTGGGAAGGAATAAATGAAGGATTGTTACAACCAATATTAACAACAGGGGACATAAATTAACCATCATCAGAGCATACGGCCCAACGAATAACTCAGTGGTAGCTGAAAAAGAGCATTTCACATTCGGAGAAGACAGTCTCAATGAAAATGGCGAAAAATTCGGACATAATTTCGAAAATAATGAATGGCTTCTCAGATATTCACAAATTTACATTGCACCAAGATAATAGACAGCTTCAATCTATAATTGATTATGTAATTCTATCACTTTCTAATAAAAGCAAAACTGAAAATTCCATTTAAACAAACTACCAACCAAACTTAAACTACACACGAAAGCTTTGAAAACGTAGAAAATACGTAATATCAAGTAGAACTGCTTCAAGAGGATAGCATTAATTATACTAACTATACAGACAACGTGTACAAAGACAAAATAAAATACACGGAATATTATAATTTGATGAGTACCGAATTACAAAGGGACAAAGAGGAATACAAGCGAGAACTGGCAAAGTTTAAACGTCTACAGAAGAAAGAAAAGATAATCATAATCACTAACCGTTTGAGGACTTCCATTTCTAATGGAAAAAAGCAGTTTTCTACATTATTTCCAGCATTGACAAAAAATAAATATCACTCAAATATTAAGCACCAAAACGTGAATTGAATTTGAAGCGTATATACTAAGAGCTGAAGAAACAGATGTTTAAGAAAGACTAATTTGTACAGGGTGTTCGAAAATTGAGTTTGGAAATTTGGAGGAAGGATTCAACGTTGTAGAATAATTGCAGTAAGTCATGTAACAAAAATTCTAAATTGTAATATTTTCGCTTCTCAAAATTCATTGTTTTAAATATTATTTTTAGAAGCTGGTATTTTACACATAGTCCTGATTTAGTAAAAGTCATAGTTACACAGTCAGTGTTTCAGAAATGTGTCACTGGAAGGCACTTTACTTGGAATTTTTTTAATTTTTGATGTAATTTGTTTATTTAGACTGATATTAAAAAACAGAAAGGAGAATCACAAATCCTCAAAACTTGTTGCTATTGTTTTAAGTTGATAAGTGTTATCGTTTAGCCACAAATCGACACACACACAAATCCCACAGAAAGGTGATACTGGACGTTACAATATGCATTTCTGTTAGGGAAAAACAATTATAATTGGAAATTCAACAGTATACAACGCTAATTACAATTCATTTTCAAAATGCCCACTGTTCACTTCTAAACATTTTCTTATCCATTTTAAAAAATGCTGTCGAACACGAAAAAATACGCCTAACCGATTTCTAACGATTTCGCGACCATTTATTAGTTTTTGTCGTAGATCATTGATATCTGTTATAGGTGTTTCATACACCTAAAGCCTTTAAGTGCTCCCAAAAAAATCCATCGGAGTAAGGTCTGGTGAGCGAGGCGGCCAAGCTAGAGGTCCAGAGGTAAAATGGGGTGGAACGCCATCGTGCATTAATCACACGTTTTTTCTCCACTCTCCCTATAATACATTTAAAGAAAATCGGCGCTGATTAATGTTTTCCTTCAATTTTTGTATGTGGGTTTTCAATATTATACTAATACATATTTCGAAAATTTAGAATGCCATCACGACTAAATACAGCCTCGTCAGTGAACAAAATAACATTTACGACTTACAGGTAATTTTGAATTTTTCCTAAAATTTAATTGCATAAAATTACTCTCCAATTGCCCATGCAATTCTTTCCTGAACAGCAAGTTTTCCGAAGTATTCTTTCTTCTCCTGCAGCGGTTCTTTTATACCTTGGCCTCCCTTTATTCATATTATCAGGTTTGAATGATCCTATTCAGTGTACGTTGAGGAATGTCTTAGCATATTGAACGTTCCTATTGGGAAATGCGTCGATATAAAGCAGTCGTGTGACAATGACTTTTTCAAATTTGATTAAGTCCTGTTAGGTAAAATCACATTTACACGTTAAATGATAACATTTAAAACAAAAGTAACAGTTTTTGACGACTTGTGATTCTGCTTAAGGCAATCTGTTCTATTTTGCAATATCAGTCTAAATAAATAAAATACAGGAAAAATAAAAAAAATGTTCTAGATAAAGTGTCCTCTAGCGACAGATTTCTGAAACACTTTTATTTTGTAACGATCACTTTTACTAAATTAGGGCTGTGATGACTTATGACAAGCTATAACTCGGGAAAAAATACTATTTCGAATTTTTGTTAAATGAATTGCTACCATTATTTTACCACGTCGAATCTTTCCTACAAGTTTCCTAACTCAATTTCCGAACACCCCGATCTATATGTTCCAAAGCGGTATTTTTTACGTTAAACCAAAAGTGCGTAGTGTTAAATAAAACAATAAACAAAATTAACTAAAACTAAAAAATATACTAGCGCGTACCTCCGATGCAATAAAGATGTCCATCTAAGGTGGCCACGCCGCAACTAGAACGTTTCGTTGACATGGACGGCACCGACTGCCATTTACCGTCTCTCGGATCAAATCTAACAGAAAACGTAGCGCAATCAGCGATCCGTGCTCAGCTTTCCGTAAACGCCTTTCTTACCTTTCCACCGAAGCTTGGTAATTGGTTGAATCGAAGCCGCCCAGAGCGTAGATGCAGTTTTCTGTAAGTAAGTAACTACTTTATTGCCAACTAGCTTTACAGAGGGGCAGCTTTTTTTTTTTTTAAAAAAGCAACATTGAAGAAAAACACTCTATGTCAACCGGACATAAGTCCAAAGGTCAACTGCAATTGCTGACTCAATCTGATAAATATGATGTTGTAAAATCAATTTTCTTTAAATTTAAGTTTTAGACAATATTTTAAGAAAAATCGGTTTTATACCCAATGTTCACCACATTCCATTGGAATTTCCGTCAACACTATTAGGCATCTGTCAAAGTCAAAGTATAACCCAATGTTTACTAGGGGAGGGAGTGGGTGAGAGGGGGACGGGGTGAGAAAGAGGGGTGGGAGAGGGAGAGAGGGCTGGGAGGGAGGGAGAGTCAACCGCTATTTATCATAGTCTTAAAGCTGTTTCATGTTTTTTCAGCCTAGTTGATATTTAAATAAACTCACAACCACCACTACTACTACTCTAGTATTACTTTATGGAGAGGACATGAAGTGCAGAAGCAGAAAGTTAGAAGATCACCGACTCGCACGATTACTCTTACGTTGTAAAGAGCATAATGTTGTCCCTAATTTTCTTAAAATATTCCTGTCATGTCAAAACCTCATCTGCTCATAAAATTTTTCGTAATTCTAGTTTTACTTTACTTCCAGAAAGAATGCATCATATCCATAAAGAAATAGACCAAATCAATAAGACTCTTCTGTCTAAACATCTCAAAATTGCTTTCATCTTGTCCCCATCAAAGCTAAGAATCTTCGTTTATCTTCTACCCAAAACCAAATTGAAAAATTTGAAAAACTAATGTCAACACTAGTGAAACCATAAAACTCTTCTCAACTACCAGACACTGTGGTAAATGTACCATCGCACCAACTTTCTGAGACGGAAAAATCAGATCCTGCAAAAGTTTTCAATTTCGTCGTTTCAGATGTCGAGTCTATCCTAAACAAATTGCAACCTCAAGCAGCTAATGAAATTTGATGTAAAACTGCAGGAAAACAATTTTAGATAATCTTATTAGCGACTCAAGTGTTTACCTTTCACCAATATAACGTTTTGTAAATGCTTGTTCTAAATTGCTGGCTATTAAGCAAAAAACAAATCGTGATATTTAAACGATCCGGGCAGATTCATGTATATTTACTGCTTTGTGGCAGGACAGCCCAATTTTTGCATTTGTAAAAGCACGCGTGTATAATGTACAACCCTTTCGCTTAGAGCAGAGATAAAACTGATTTTAACGCTGCTCAACTGCTTCAAAAAGAATTTTCAACTTGTTACTTTCGAAAATCGATGAAATGAAAATGAAATACCTAAATAGGTTAAATGCAGACCCCGATCTAAGACTATTTTCAGACATTAAACAAAAATTTTGAGGACATGTCGTTAATTTTCCTAGGCTGCTTTAGTTTATTTTACATTTAACTATTATTCGAATCATTGTTAAATGTTAATAACGGCCAAATGGTACTGTCTTATTTACTCTAACCAACTGAACATGGGGGGGGGGGGGGGTTCATCGATATAACAAAATTAATAACAAAAAAATAAGAATTTTTTTTAACGTGTCGCTTTATAGGTTAACGGTTACTGACCCACGACGGAAATCCTACAGTAGCGCCTCCTGGTGTTCATGGCAGGACAGCTGCACCAGACTCCGGTGAGAGGGTCGAACCTTTCCATGGAGCTCAAGCAAGAGGCACCGTCGTACCCGCCGCACGCGTAGATGAGACCGTCGAACGAGCAGATGCCCAGGCAAGATCTTTTGGTGCCCATGGGAGTGATGGCGGACCACACGTTCGTCAGAGGGTTATAGCATTCCGCGGTTGCCAAATCTGCGGCGCCGTCGTATCCGCCGACAACGTAAAGTAACCTTCGACATAGTTTAGAGCATCCGATAGAGTTCACCACAATTTATTGATATCTAAAATCTAAAAGGCATTCGGCCTTGCTTTTAGTAAAAAGTTTTTAAATTGGCTGTCTAGTTCCTTTCCGCAGCGAAAGCAACGGTTCTTTGGGTTGTACCTCAGGGTTCACATTCTGGTCCTGTTCTGTTCTTATCAATTTATTTATTAGCGACGATGACGTATTTGTTAGGTTTGCAACGTTGCAAGATTATTTCTAAGCTTTTAAGGTCATTAAATCTTATTATTCATATAAAAAAATGTCTTTGTACCTAGTGTCCCAATAAGTAGAGAAACGGAAGGTCCAAGAAATTCGTAAAAAAAAATATTGGGTTGGGAGGTTTTTTCCTGTGACAATACATCAAAAATATTTACCAAAATGTTATTTTAGGATTTTGTTAAAGATTAGGATTAGTTTAGTTAGTTAGTCAAGTTCTCTTGAGTATCAAAATTATTTTTTCTAAGCGAATTCCTTTGTGAACTGATACAACGATTAATAATAAAAAAATAAACCTTCTAAGGCCGGTGACCCCGGACCTAGATCGTCTCCATTGCATCGGAGCTATCGGATGCCAGAGGTCGTTTTTCGGATTGTAGACCTCGCATTCGGAATGAATGGCGAACAGAGACCCGCCCCCTATGGCGAAAATGTAAGGGTCGGCCCCCTTGGGTTTCCTCTCCATCGTTCTCGTGGTGGACAAGGCGCATCTCCTTTCCGGCGCCAGATGGTATCGCATCGCTTCCAGGAGCAGTTCCCTGCACTCGTTGTTGTCCCTGATCAGTTTTTCGTTGTCTACGCGCGTCATTAAGAATTCCCGATTTACCAGCGGCAGTCTGACGTGGATCATGAGCTGAAAGAGGGGGTTTATGCAAATTTTATTATACCCAAACTCAATCGGCTATGATGACCTCTAAAGCGCCTAAAGAGCAAATACATTGAAAGAGATTCAAATAATATTATAACGGTGTTAACACCAATTACAGCAACAATAATAACACAGGGCAGAAATTACAAGTATTTCACATTATTAAAAGAATTAATAAATGAAAATCTTTATTAGTACAAGAACATGAAAAAACATAATGTCGTGAAGAGTATATTTTAAGAATACTATATACTGTAGAGCTTCGGGAATCCGGATTAATAAAAACCGAGGCAATCCGGATTGTTGTAATCTTTTTAAAAGCTACACATTGTTGTAGAATTTACTGACACCTAAAAAATAAAAGAAAAAGGACACACACACGCAGTTTTGTGTGCTCTCTTTGGTGCCATGATGCTTTTTAACTTTTGAGACTTTTTAATAATTAGATAAGATTAGATAAGAAATCCAGATTATATAGAGATATAGAATATATAATGTAAATTAGTAATCTGTATATTGAATCTTCGTGTACAAACTTATTATGATATTTTGTTTCTTGCCCCTTAGAACATCTAATAACCTTCTCTAATCTGGATATTAAGTTCTTACCAGTATGATATTAGTAGTATAAAGGTGATATTGAAGATATTTTTATGAAAATCATGTGAATATGTTTTTTATTTTTAGTTTTTATAAAAAGCATAAGTTATATTATCTACACAGTACTTTCTGCCTAGTGTGTAGTAAATTATTATATTTAGTTTTATTGCCCAGACGACAAATGTTGACAAATGTGTGAACATTATACAGGAAGCGAGTCATAAAATGGAAGAAAATAGTCAATTCGACGTAATTTTTACAGATTTTGCTAAATCGTTTGACAGCGTAGAAATAGATGAATTGCTGTCATAAATTTTATTCTGAAAGGAAACAATTTGTTGTTTATAAAGGACGAGAATCGATAGACTTTTTGAGAATATCTGGTGTCCCGCAAGGGTCGAATCTTGCGCCCCTTTTCTTTTTTACTACTGATGGACGATTTGCCAACGGTAGTTCGGAACTCTGTACGTGCATTATCTGCAGATGACTTCAAATTGTATAGAGAATCGAGAAAGGATCAAGATGTACTTTTACTTGATATAAGTATATGAGTAGGACCGGGCCACATTGAAAAAATGTTTCTATATGTCAATAACAAGAAAAAAGCAAAACGTTGATTTTTCCTATACAAATAACCATAAACTATTAATAAGAAAGCATAAGAGCAAAGAGTTGGGATTGACGTTGGACGACAAACTCAATTTTGAAGAACATATATTCAATATTAGGATTTAGTTAGGATTTATAATGCTTACCAAATTAAAAACATTAAAAATACTCTACAATGGATTTGTTCTAAGTACTGGTCACCCTATTATGTAGTACACCAAAACCAGGTGGAAAAGTGCAAAAGAAATTTTTATATTATAAAAACCATGATGAATAATCAGTTATCAAACTTATTGAATTTGAATATGCTACTTTCGAAACACGAAGAAAAGTCGTAATAGGTATTTAATTACTATCTAGAAGCAATATACAGATAGTATCACAAAAGACAAGATAACGAAAAAAGTTTTCAAAACAAAAAAAAATATTATTATTGAGAAAATAAGTAGTGATAAGAAATGTTGGAAGAAAGATGCAAAAAAAAAGCAACAACAGTACGAACCTTTTGACTGTATATTCTAGTAATAGAGGAAAGTGAATGTGATTCATAAAATCCTTATATGTTTGCCTTGTTTTTTTTTCATTTAAACACTACGATTCCGGCATACCTTTTTCGCATTTAATACGTTACCTTTTTCTGCAAATTTCTTTGTCTGCCTTGGAAATAACTGTGGATAAAGTCTAATATACTGACGACGAGCTGCGATTGCACTTTTATTATTCAGAAAGTATACTTAAAACATATCATTCCCTTCGGATGCTAAACTCTTGGACAATAATTCAACCATCAACTAATATGTTTAACATAAACATATTTTTATTTGTCAGTCAGGGCACTCTTGGAAATTATGTAAAAATTTCCTATTTTTGCGGATTTGTCTAAAACGAGTGGACTAAAATATAAAGTGTGTTCCATCATTGTAATAAGATATATATAGAGTGTGTCCCACTAAAAAAGAGATGTAGGCTTATATGTCAGAAAATTGATGGTGTTTTGTTTTATACGTCACTTGGAAAAAACTTGGCTACTAACCTTACATTTTGTTTTTTTTTTTGTTTACCTTGATATCTCTAAAAACAAAAAAGTTACAGCCAATTAAAATTTTATCAAGATGAATTGAAAGCACGATACAGGTGTAGAGTTTTATAAAGCAGATCTAAAGCGACTATTTAACTTTTAAACATACATTTTTTAAAATTTTGTTTTGAATTTCTTTTAAGATTTTTCAACTAGACGACTAGATTTCCCTTCATCAGATACTTTTAAGAAGGCGGTTGCTGCGCAATGTTGTAAATTCTATGCCAAATTTTGATACTCTCTATGTATCAATTGTTATTTTAAAAAAAAGTAAACAAAAAACATTAATCACATTATAACTTTAGGTATTCAGGGCATATTTTGCAAAATTTGAAAAGTTATTTACGAATTTAATTCGTTAGAAAGAAGAATCTCAGGCATCACAACACTTACTTCGGAAATGTACTTTTCTCGTTCTATCAGATCGTGTTTGACCCAATTGAGCACTGCCGTAAAAACATCTTCCTCGGATGCGATGTTTAACTGACTGTTAGAAATCAGCTCCTTTACCTGCAAGAAAAGAAATGATACGGTGCAAGTAACGAGCACGTTATTAAATATTTTTCAGTTTCGCAAGGCGTACCGGGTGCTTGAAATTTTCGGACCTAGGAAGCTGTAGGAGGTACAAATCAATGAAAAGTTGCGTATTGTAAGTCATATTTTTAGTAAAACCGTTTCCGTAGTTAATAAGTTTAGTTTTACTAAACTTTCTTAATTTTTGGTTCAAATAGTTGCTTTATCGCCTTTTTTACTAATGACGTGACACATTCTTTTGATATTGTTTCTTTTTATCGACTGTACTTTAAAATGCTTCATTTCTAGTTTTACATTGATTAACAACTTTACGAATTTGTTTTACTTATTTAAAACACGTGCCTCACTTCAAACCACAATATGGTTGCTAATAGTAAAAATGATTCATAGAGAAAATTATGAATCTTTGAGAAGACACGTAAGCAGCGCGAAAACTAAATTAAGAAAAAAAATCACATTTTCGATATAAAGAAACCCACGGGTACCAATTTCGTAGAAAAAATAAACGTAATAAAACTTTGAACCATGCATTTCGAAAATTAAGATTTCAAACTGGAAATCAGGCTTAGGTATTGCATATTGCACAGGATGATTTACAAAGAATGGGCAACCTCTAAACTGGAAATACTACTCATTAATTGAAAAAGTTTTTGTAGTATAATAATAACCATTGGTTTTAAAAATGAATAAATAATAAAATATTATATTTTTTCATTTGTTGAGTTAGAATAATTTTTTTGAAACTCTTGTTTAGACTCTGTCGTTTTTTGACATTTAATGACATGTAAATTTGACAGATGCTGACACAACCCTACATAAAAGAAAATAGCAAAAAATGTCCATACAATGGCAACATTAATATTACCAAAAATCTATTGTTAAATTATGGTATTTTGTTTCTCTCTGTATCTTTTCATCTTTTAGATATTTATAAATAAAACCAGAAAAAATACTTTTTACAGAAATCTAACATTTCTTTCAGATCTTCATCAGTGGTGCTCTGCGAACTTTCGGAAACTTAATATCACCAAATTCAAACTCCTGTCTTTTTATCGAAATAATAGTGCCATGTTATTCGACGGTGTGATACGTCCAGAGACCTGGCCGTTGTGTTTGACACTAACTTTATTGAGCACATATCAAGAATAACATCGAGAGCATCCAATCACAGTCGACGTCTGTCTCTTAAACTTGTTTACAAAAAGTTTATAAGGAATAAAATAGAATATTCATCAATAATAATTACGAAAATCATACTTCTACTTCAGCGTTAATGCTTACAGCACGTAGGTACCTAGACATTCTTGAGGAGGTCATTTCAGAATTACTTTTGACTTTTAAACCTGTAGAATGGCCTCCACGGTCTCCGGATTTCTTTTTATGGGAATATATGCAAAATAAAGTATATTAAACATGTTACGAGTCCGTAGTAGAATTTCGAGGGGTATGGTCTGTTCATAGATATAAGAAAGGCGATGAATGGGATTATCCAAGGGTGGTCATTAACATACAATGCAATAAGATTATTACCCAAAATTTCGGAATTTAAATTCAGGTAAAATTGTGGTCCGTAACAGAAAATAATTTTGTACCTGCCTGTGTTCAATATTCTTTGGTTTGGTATACTACTTAGTTTAAGTTTATTAGTACTCATTCTTATTTCGTGTGTAATACAGCATGTGTTGCATAGTGTGCGAATTATGCAAAATATGTGCGAGACTATTGTATCTCAGGAGATGCTCCCGCCCAAATGTAGAAAACACTATTTTATTGGGACTAAGGAAGTTATAAACAATGTTTATTTGACTCTCGTTGAACGTGGTGCCAGCAAGAAAGCATCTTTAGAAGAAACGGCCACGTTGACGAAAATTCCAACATCAACTGTATGGAAAATTGTGAAGCGAGGAAAAAAAGAAGCGATGCTGACATTTTCTCGAGTGTAGATGGAAGTGATCAAGATATAGTACGGCGTAAAATTTACCAGTTATACGAGGAACAAAGCGTGCCTACCTTAGATATCTTAATTAGGAGGCTGGAAAAAGATGAAACCGGTGTTAAATGTGGTGTTAAATTATGGAAGTGTAATCATCACATGGATTTTAGATTTAAAAAAATTGACAAAAGGCAAGTTATAATGGAATCTTTTAGACTTCGGAAATGGCAACTGGAATATCTAGAAAAAATTAGGACTTACAGAGAACAACAAAGGTCAATTATTTACTTGGATGAAACCTGGCTCGACACTTATGATACCCCGGAAAAGGGTTGGGTTGACTCAACTGATGAGTGTAAAACAAAAGCGCCATCAAAAAGAGGTAAAAGAATAACTATTTTGCACGCTTTCTCTAAAGATGGTTGGATTCCAAAAACAAACTAGTTCCAAAATAGCGTCATTGTAATGGACAATGCAAGTTATCACAGTAGACAGTTGACTAAAACCCATCCAGAAGTGTTGTAAATAATACAAGAGGGTCATGCTTTCTTTCTCAAGAAATAACCGAGGTACCCCACAAAAGTGCCCAACAACAAAAACCTTAAAAATGATCCGATGTCAAGGGTTTTACAGCTTTCAAAGCTTCGACAGTTTTCGAGATATTTGGGCGTTATAGTAGTTTCTATTAGAGATAATAAATAATCAACTCACTTCTTCGAACGGCAAAAACAAAAACTCTTCGGTGGAAACGACCTGCTGAAAATTTTGCAAGGCGTATATGTGAGATTTGAGGTGCAGCTCTTTACAGGAATGCGTATCCGCGAAACTTCGGATTCCCAGACAGTTGGTGGGATGCAGCTGCCTCAAAAGGAACCTACAACACGCCTCCCTCACTTCGTGCATCTGCAACAGGCTACTGGCAGGCAGTAACACTTGTACGTTATCGGCAGTGATCGTTATTTGGCCGGTGTAGGCGTATTCGAGAAGCAAATCGACCGCAGTGGCATCCATGTCGTGTATGGCTATTTCGTGCTGGTTGTGTTCCTTCATTTCGCCTGAAAAACAGCTATTAATCAACCTCGTTATAGACTATTTCAGAAAAGTGTAGAGTAATAAAACGGGAAACTGCGTCAATGACACTTCAATGACAGAAAAATTAAAAAATACTTAGGGTAGCGTCATAATAAATGGTAAATACGCAAGTTGTCAAGATTGTAAGGATGTACGATTTTAAATTCTTTTAGCGTATACTCAAAAAACCGCCACGAATGAAACATACCTTTTTTTAAGATGGAACACCATATTTTTTATAAATATATATAAACTTATCTTATTCTTAATTCTATTTTTATGGCATATTTTTTATATAATACATTACATACATTTTAATTCTACTTGGATGTACCGTGTGTTCAATTGGCTGTAACTTTCTTGTCTTTAGAGATGTCAAGGTAGACAAAGAAAATGTTGGGTTAGTACCTAGTTTTTTCCTAGTGACGGATAAAACAAATAACTATCAATTTTCTGACATTTTTTTAAATAGAACACCCTGCATTTTATATATGTGTTTAATAGAAAATCTTATTCCGATTACAATGATGTAACACACTTTATATTTTAGTCCACTTTTTTTTGACAACTAGGAAATTTTAATAAAATATCAAAGAGTGCCCTGACTGACTGCAACAACATTAATTATTTACAAATTAAAGTAGAACAAAAACACTAAAAATGAAAAGACACACTAAAGTAAAAAATTCTTTAACTATTCTAAATACTGCTGATGAGACCACTATTTTCCTTGACATATTTCTCATACACTCTAATTGTATGCTGTCTTACATTCAGTAACGTTTCCGGATTGTCTTTTAGCTAATTGATTGTCTCTGAAATCCTTTGCCGAAGTTCCACGACATTATTAAAAGGAGTTCTGTGGACGTGCAGAAGAAAAAATCCATTAAGGTTAAGTCGGGGCTGTTGGCTGGCCAATCCATAGTTCCACCGTTCCCTACCCAACCTCTGGGTTAATCCATGTTAAGAAAATGTTTAACTTGCACAACATTGTGAGGAGGGGAACCGTCCTGCTGCTATATAATGAGCGCTGATATATTAAGGTGTAATATATTGTTCTATTTGGTGTTCTAAGAGTTGCAAATAATGATCTATAAATATTGGACCCAAAATATGCCCACCTATGACACCACACCACACATGATTGGTACCTCTGGGTTTTTATTTCTTTCTAGGATTATTTAAAGAACAATATAGCGTATTTTGTCTATTACAACTTTCCAGTAGTGAACGAACTTTCCGCAGTCCATAAAATGTTTTTCAAAAATTATTATTCTCATTATGTCCATTTAAAAAATCCAAACAAATATGCATCCTCCTTTGACAATGTTTGTGCACTTAGTTTTCGAGTTTTACGAAATGTAAAAGCATTATATTTATATTCTTTCAAAACTGAGTGTCTGTCTCTTCATATACTCTAGTAACTGCTTCATAGAATCATAATACGTTTGCTTTATTTTCTTCATTTAAAACATTATGATTACGGCATAACTTTTTAGCATTTAATACGTTACCGCTTCCTGCAAATTTCTTTGCCAGCCTTCGAAATACCTGTTTTGAAGGAGCTCAGCGCTCTGGGTAAAGTCTAATGTACTATGGTTGCACTTTTATTATTCAGAAAGTCTACTTGAAGCATATCACTCCTTTCACGGATGCTAAATTAGCGAAAAACCATTTTAACAATATCGACTTGGACTATCAACATTGTTTACTAATATGACAAACATAAACATATTTTTATTTGACAGTCGGGGCACTCTTTTAAATTATTTAAAAATTTCCAATTTTTTGCCGATTAGTCAAAAACGAGTGAACTAAAATATAAAGTGTGTTACATCATTGTAATCGGAATAAGATATTCTATTAAACACATATATAACATACAGGCTGTTTTATTTAAAAAAATGTCAGAAAATTGATAGTGTTTTGTTTTATACGTCATTTGGAAAAAAAACTGAGCTACTAACCCAACATTTTTTTTGTTTACCTTGATATTTCTAAAAACAAAAAAGTTACAGCCAATTAAAATGTTATCAAGATAAATTGAACACATGGTATATGTTTACTCTTTTTCCTATACGACGGTAGGGTGAAAAGTTTTCGGCCTGACCAAGAGGTGGCGCCACTCGGTCTACTCTTGGAGCGGATTTTTTTTGTTTTATTTTTCAGCACAACGGTTTTCTGATTTGATTATACCGGTTTTTAAACGTAGATTCGTCAAAGTCCTCAAAATACTCATTTACAGCTTCGATGACTTTTGCGTTGCTCTTAAATCCTTTAACGGCAAACCATTTTTTAAGGTGATCAACAATTTTTTATCCAAAAAGAGTACACTTTGCAAGTATTTCATAAGTTAAAAAAAAGAAGAAGAAAAACGATAAAAACTCTATTTTCATTTAAAAACATAAATATTTTTTCTTCGGAGTGGATATTTTTTGCTAAATGAGGATGTTCGTGTAATACTGTACCCACATTCTAACAACATAGCATATTAAATTTGACTGTTAAGACGACATATAATGTTTTTACAGAAAGTTGCGACTTCTCACTGCTCAGCAGCCTGAACAACACAAGGAAATTTCTATTAAAACTTAAATTTTCATGTGGGATATATTCTACTCTAAAACGCCGAAAGATTTCTACCCATCTTTTGTCAAGTGCCATTTCTTCAATTTGTCAACATTTCTTAAAGGGAAAATTGTCATTAATTCGACTGCTGAAGAAACTTCTTTGCATTCAATTTTACTATTTAGAAGGGTCCATTTGGAACAATTTTATGCTCTAAAGTTCACTGTCCATTCTTCGATATATTCATAGCAAATTGTATAAAATTGTATAAAATTTTATATTTTTAAGTTTATTCTTTAGAATTAGTAGTAAAAATCCATCATTAAATCTTGATTTACATTGCAGTATGAAATCGTGTAATATAATACAAACTTCTGCTACTGAAATTTGTAAAGTTGAACTGGAACAAAAAGTACGAAATTGTTGGTATACTACGCATACGTCATTACTGTCCATATTTAAAAATGTAATAAAATATAGGGCGTTCCACTTAAAAAAATGTCGGTTTATTTGACTACCCTGTATGTAAGTGAAAAAAATAAAATAAAATAAAATTCTATACTTCCTCCAGTTCCGGCGGAAACAATTTTGCAATAAAATCAATCCCTGTGGGTGACCCCACAGGTTTAGGTTTTAATACTCTACACCTTTCTATGGGTGACGGTTTAGGAACCACCTAATCGCCTTTTTTCTATACTATACTTGCACTTACCGTTGAACATAGCGAAAAAATACGGGCTAACGGAAGCCAAGACGACCTTGTGAGCTCTAAATTTTTCTATTCCTATTTTTAAAGTAACATCGCACAACTAAAAAAGAAAAGTAATCGTCTAATACCAAACTCCAAACAAATCCAACAATGGAAGAGTGCAAATAACAAAGGTACTAAATACCAAATACAAAGTGTGGATGGGAACCTAAGCCTTATATTCTATTCTAGAGTTACATATCACCTTATGTTATTTGCACTGTTAAAAGTTAATTATTTTATGTTGCTTTATCTAACGAAAATTATAATAAAATAAATAAACTACATAAATAAGCACGGTTTTTTTTTAATTACGTTTTTTTTGGCCACTAAGCACGGGGTTATGATCTGCTTCCTCCAAGTATAGCAGAGAATAAGTAGAATTGGATTTTTTCGCATTGCGTGTATTCTATGTTTCTTAAAAAGGAGATAATAATAGTAAATGGTAAATTGGCAACAGTACGGGCAAACTAAAGACGGATAATTTCTGTATTTCAATTTCTAAGACCTACGCATCACACTGGGAAAAATCCCAAAATACAACAGTTACATTGCCTTTAGTTTAATAACTGTAAGATATTTTTGTATATATGCTAACGTCGTCTCGCTAATCCAGCAAATAAATTAGTTGGAGTAGATTATTCTAATAAAGGTTATTTAATTTTATAGAATTTTGCGTAATAACTTATAAATATAATCGATATAAACATTTTAATGTATACTATAATTTAAGCTTTACCCTATTTAATGTACAAAAAAGGATAAATTTTATGCAAGCAATATGCATAAGATTTTAAAGTACACACATTAAAATAGGTCTATATTAATTCCATTAAAAAAAACCTTTGTCGAGCACGTGACACTTTCACGAGTTGTTTGTTTCTAGTTCTAGTTCACTTTCACTTATATTTTTATAATACATACGTAATTGTTAGTTGTTTTAGGTTGCCCTATCTTGTGACAGACTACGTTTTTGTACATTTTGCTTAAAATAAACAAATTTTCAAGTATGTATTGTAATTGACTTTTAATTACACTTAGAAAATAGTTTTCATTACCCCTTCAGGATACCATTAAGGTACCGTCAGGTGGTCCATTTAAGATGCTCCTATACCTTATTTGCATACGAAATTTTTCAAGTGGTTTTTTAGAAAAATGAACTTCTCAATTTTTGTTGCGAAAGAACGGGTCTTTGGGAAAATGTGGAAAACTAAAATTGGGATTTTTCATTATCGATCCATGGCAGTGGTTAATATTTAATGCTCTGACCTATCTACGGCGAAAATATATTATGCAGGGTGATCACAAAGGAAAATCAAAAATTTAAACCGCTTCCATGGAACTATAATAAAAAATCCAGATTTTAATTTTCGAGCGTGAAAAAAAAAACATTTTTCCAAAGGCCTGTTTTCCGCAAAAAAAAATAGAAAAGTTTTTTCTCAAAAACTATTCAAGATTTCGTACGGTACAAAATCAAGCAAGCAATTAGAATTTTTTGAAATATTCGTAGCATTCGGGTAAAACGGCAATTTCTTAATGAAGGAAAACTAGAAAACAAATCGCTGGTTGGATTAAATTTAGAAAACCTGTTGAAAACTAACGAAAACTTTCCCGATAGGTGTTAAACAGTTATAAAAAAAAAATAAGGTGAATATTTTAATAAATTAACAAATTTAGAAATATATTGTCAAAAATAAATTCAATTACTTAGGTAAATTCAAACATTAACTGTATAGTCAAGGAGAGCGTAACCACTTGAAAGGTCAAAGAAAACTCATTTAATTCTAGCAGGGCTTATGAGAGGATTATTACATCAGCCGTAAAGTTGCGTCTGTTTATTTTTAATTTTAATCGCTTAAAAAGTTGCTGCGCGGCCATGTTGGTTGTTGATTGTTGTAAGCCTCTCAGGGTTATTGGTCCGATTCGCGATTTAAAATCACACCTCTTATTGGTTTAACACGTGATTTGAAATGACGCCACATGCGTGCAATATCCCTTTCTGGACATTAATTCGTGAGAGTCGAAGGATCTTGGTAACGGTAAGAGATGACAGAGTTCAATAATATTCCATTTTGAAATTTAAGCTATGTTTGTTACAAAAATTGAACTGAGGTGACTTTTACTTGATGAAAATCCATTTAACAAAATAAATAAGAACTAAAAGTTTTTTTTATTTGATAAAGACACGGTGTTGTCGAAACAATTGTCATGTGAAAATATATACGAGGTTAGTGCCAAAATTTCCCGGCCTGACATAGATGCAGCTCCAGTATCACGATAAAACTTTTGTCTTCTTTTAAATATATATCTTAGTAGGCTGCGAAAAAAAAATGAAGTCTTATGTCTTGCGAAAAAATGTTCCAAATAAAGCAAATTGAGTATAGAGCAGTCATAAAGTTTTTGACAAAAGAAGGGTTACCACCTAAAATTATTAAAGAAAGGCTGGATGGTGTGTACGGCCAAAGTTCTCCTTCGTATTCTGTAGTGAAAGAATGGGCAAAACGTTTTCGAATGGGGCAGGAGTTCTTTGAAGATGATTCAAGAACTGGTCGACTAGTGGAGGTCATAACGGAAGATATTGTTGCGATTGTGGAGGGGGTGGTATTGAGTGATCGACGTTTAAAGGTCAAGGAAATCTCAGAAATTACTAAACTTTCTGATACATGTGTTCGTCGAATCCTCCATGATCATTTAGGTATGCATAAGGTTAGTGCAAGATGGTTCCTAAAAACCTTTCGGCTATTCAAAAACAACGCCGTGTCGAGTGTGCGCGGTCTTTTTTGGAACTCTGTGGGTCGGAACCGAAGCCTGTGATAGAAACTATTGTGACGGTTTTCTATTATGACCCTCTATTGAAAAAAGAATCAATGAAGTGGCGTCGTAAGGGTGAAACACCTCCAAGAAAATTCAGAGTCTGCCAGTCAACAAAAAAGGTGATGGCCACGATCTTTTGGGATTGTGAACGAATTCTTTTGATACATTTTAAAAAAACTAATACCACTGTCAATGGTAAATATTACGCAACATTATTACATAAATTGCGAGACTGCATCCGTGTAAAACGTCGAGGAAAACTGACCAGAGGCGTGCGTCTTTTGCACGATAATGCACCTGTCCATACTGCTGGTGTTGCACAAGCTGCCATTTTAGATTGTGGGTTCCAATAGATAGATCATCCTCCCTATAGTCCAGATATGGCCCCCTGCGATTATTATTTGTTTGGATATTTGAAAAAGGACTTACGTGGACTACGGTTTAACGACGAGGCTGTTTTAGCTCATTTTGCAGACAAACCAAAAGAATTTTTTTTAAAGGGATTGAGTTGTAAATAAAGATATGTAAGTGTATTGAAGTTAAGGGAGATTATATTGAAAAATAATAAAAAATTCTTACTCTACTTCGTTTCTTTCATATTCAGGCCGGGAAATTTTGGCACTGCCAAAATCTCTAAATACATTCTCATTTCGAACTTTTTAGGTTTCATCTTATGCCCGGGTCAAAAAATCCCTTACGACATTTCGTTTTACTCAAACCATAATCAACTTTATTTTTTGTCATTTTTCCCATATTGGATTTTTGCAGTATTGAATAGCCCGTATTACCTTGTATTTGTGTTCCCTCCAATTAGAAATATTGAACAAAAACTTCTGTACCATAGTAAGCTGTGAATTTTCAAATAAAATTTTTCGACATTTTACTGTCAAGTGCATTTACTGTGCCGTTAAAAATGGACTTTACCAATGAAGAAAAACGAGATAGGGTAAAGCTTTCTTCCGTGCCAAGACATCGGAAATGTATCTGACGACAACCTCATCAAACTTTGTTTAAATTATTGGATAGAAATCCCACTTTGTTTCAAAAACTAAGATAAAATTATGAATGTAAAATTAAAAGAAAGATGCTCAAAATGTCCAAGTGTACCGCATAAAAATTTGTCCGAGATACTGAGATCCGGAGACCTGGCTGGCCATCTCACTAGCCCATTATTCTCGATCTATCTGTCACCAAACCTTGGCGAAAAATAATCAAATACCTGTATTGTATTGATGAAATCACATTCTATGGTAGTGGATAAAAGGTAAATCATCCAAGTAGTGTTCAAGCGTTGACGTCAAAAACTGATAATACGATCCACATTCAATTTCTCGAAGTTGAGGTTGTTAATGCTCCAGATATTGTTTCGATTAAATATTCCAAAATTCGTAAAAGTGTTTTCATCTGTCCAAATCACATTTTCGAGGAAAGCTGGAATTTCGGGTGACTTTTATAGCCAATAACGGGATAGCTTGCAAGTAATTTTTGTGAGACATGAATTTTGTAGCATTTGAAATCACTTTTTTTAGGTGTACAAGCAAATACTCAGCCAAAAATTTAATTTTAAGCGTGGCTTACTGTGAATCCACAAACAGGGTCAAATATGTTGCTTCGCGTTAGAAATATATGACAAAAGGTATCTGGAAAAGTATATTTTAAATTAATTAATATAATGATTATTAAGATATAATATATTATTAATTATTATAAAAATTCGCATTTGTAGTTTTTTCAATCAGTGCATTTTTTTATAGTGTAAATTCATGTAATTTAAATTCTTCAGTAAAATGAAAAACACCAACACAAAGGAACAATTATTTTATTTTAAGAAAACAATAATTTTTAGTAGGCTGGAGTCAAAGGTCTTCTTTTTATCGATAGTACCGTTAATTTTGCGAAACAAAAAAGAATCGCTGCAGTCCATTCGAATGATTTAACTACTAGAAGGAGGAGCCATATTCCATATTAAATTGTGTTAATATATCTTCTTGATATATGCTGAGAAAAAAACTAACAATGTCAACTAATTTGCCTGTCTAAATGAAATTTTATTACTTTATATTATGATAAAAGAGGTCAATCGAGTAAAGAAAATCTAACGCAAAATACAAATTGCCGACTACTATAAAGTTAATTTAAGAATTGGGCCATTCAACTTGCAAATATAACAGGCAGCGACTTAAGTGGTTTTATTTTTCAACTACGATTGCGGAATTACGGTATTACGTCACCTGATTAAAGGACTACATCGCTAACAGCGCCACCACCTACATTAATATGTGTTTCGTTGACAAGGTACGTGCCATTAAAGTGATTGCATAAAATTATATACGCATTTATATAATAATTTATAAAATAATATTAAGATTTTTGCCAAAAAGTTATTTTTACTTTTGTGATGTACGAATTGAATATGTAATAATTTCGTTGATTTTCATTGATTCAGTTGAAATGTTGACAACGGCATATGGTGAATCTACTTTGAGCAAAAAAATGTTTATAAATGGTGCAAGCTGTTCCAAGATGGCGGAGAAAATGCCGATTGCTATTTAAAACTTTTAAAACTAAAATAAAACCTTTTTTTAGGGCATTTTTTTTACTCGGTAGAGGAATACAAACAAAATATAAAAGATATTACCTTATTACCTGATTCTTGATTTTTATTCCTGTTTGTTTTGACATGTTATGTATTACGTTGTTATTGCTATTATTATTGTAGATTTTATCTAATCGTATGTGTATATGTATGTTTTTTTTCTTTTGTAGTTAGAAGTGCTCTGAACATACCATGTCAAAAAAAATCTATCTATCTAATGGTGTTGAAAAATCATCGAATCACTACTAGAGAAGTGGCTGAAGACGTTGGCATCTCTATTCTATATTCTATATTTAAATAGTTAAGGAAATCTTTATTGATCTTGACTATGAGGCTAAATAACAAAAGTGTCATTAACCTAGGGCCTCCATATTTTTAGATTCAGATTTAGACTTAGAAATTCTATATAGCGAAATTGAAAATACTGCTTTTTTTTCGTTATAAGAACTACTATATTATTAAGAACTACATTTAATGTTTCAAATAATCGGTAATTTTCTTTTGAATTTTTTTGGCTTTGGCATGTATTTTCACCATTACCTCTTTAGCTGCTTAACTGAATATGGTCCCAGGTCAACTTCTTCATCTTCTTCTTCCTCATGGTGCTCTTCCTCACCCTTTCATGCTTGTTGCAATATGGCTTCCTCTGTCAAGTCTGCTGTTGTAAGCAAATTTTTATCTCTCACCATAAAATCTTGCAACTCCTCACTTGTAAACGTAATTGTTGTTTGAAACTGCTTTATCCACTCGCTTAGTGGCTGATCACCTTACAAGTTATGTCACCTCTTTTCAAGCAATACTAATAAAGTTTATACCATGTCTCTGTTTGAACTTCCCCAACCATACTTCCGAAGCCTTGAAATCGATAATGCCAAGCTGTTCAGCAAACTTTTCTGGTTTTAGTTTTACGATAGGTCCAGAAAGTGGTAGATTTTTAAGAGGTTGCTGCTGGAACCACTGCAACATTGCCTGATCCAAATCGTAAAATTTTGGCTTTCTTAGTTTTTTTACAAGAACTGGCTACCGCTTCAGCCTGAACGATTTTTTCTTTGCACTTTCAAATCGTGGATACAGTCGACGGTGTCACTTTTATTTTCTCCCCGTTCTATCTCCCGAATTAAAGCAAGTTTATCATCTAGAGATAAAATTTTTCGCTTAATCACCATGCTCGCCGTATCAATCCTAAGTCAAATTAGACTGACTGAAACAATTATTACGAGAAAAACACTTAGGACGACCAGGTTCTCGGTAATTAGATTATTAGCGTAAGAATGTGCCTTTTCTCTTTCGGTATAGAGAGTGAGAAATTCGTTATACAGAGTGGATTAATACATGGCTTTGTATGGAGACCTAATAGTACAACAAATTTTGTTCGTAATACAGTTTTCCTTTATACAGAGTTTCGCTATAGGGAGTTTTCCCTATTAGCTACGACTAGTGATAGAAGAGAAAACGTCTGATCGTTACAAGAAAAATCTATGGAATGTAACCTATCATCCTTGTCTATTATAATACGTCAAAAAATCTAACCTTAAAATGCACAAACTTGAACTTATTGATAACACCAATGGTTCTTCACCATATTCTCTAGCAAAATATGTAGATTGCCTTTACAGGGGAAACTGGTAGTTTTGTACTTAATTCCTTTTACTTCATTGAACATTAAAAAAACATTACATATTCTGCGAAGTTCCTATTACTAAAATTCTTATTTCTGAAACTCTAAACAGAATTTCAGATATATTAAAATCAGAGAATGTAGAATAAAACCATCTTAATTGAAAAACTTTTCTTGTAACAAATTTGTGAAGAAATATAAGAAACTAGCTATGGGTTCTCCAAACAAACGTCGGGAACAGCTATGGGTTCTCCACTATCACCAGTCATCGCGAATATACTTATGGAAGCCTTTGAGAAAAAAGCTCTCGACACCTTTCATCTAAAACCAAAATTATGGAAACGCCACGTCGATGATACTTTTGTTATTTGGCCTCATGGTCAGGAATCCCTAGTAGATTTTCTTAGACATTTAAACTCTATACACCCTAACATACGTTTTACCATTGAGTTGGAAACTAATAATAACCTTCCATTCTTAGATATTCTTATCAATATAAAATCAGACCTAACATTAGGTCATTGTGTTTACAGGAAACCTACGCACACAAACCGATACCTTAATGCATGGTCACATCACCATCCGGCCCAAAAATCATCGATTATCAACTCTCTTGTTTACAGAGTCACTGAACCCAGAACTAAAACATCTTACCTCTGCTCTTCTGTCTTTAATAATTTCCACATTAAAAATATTAAGCGTTCCATCAAAAAATACATTTCACCACAACCTTCCAATAAAAATGAGGCCGAAAGCAATCCTACATTTGCCACTGTGATCCTTCCTTACATTTAAAACATCACTGACCACATATCAAAAGTTCTAAAGAAGTATAAAGTCAAAACCAGATTTACCACTTGTCAAAGACAAAATTCTATATGAGATACCAGGAGTTTACAGCATTCCATGCATACGCGGCAAAGAATACATTGGAGATACCGGACGGAAACTATCAACTCAAAGAACACGAAAGAGTCTTAAGGCTAAGACAAATAAACTCATCAGCTGTTGCCGAACATACTCATGAAACCGGACACAAAATTTTCTTCGAAAAAAACTACAATTCTTGCATGCAATCAGTTCTTCTACCAACGAAAAATCCGAGAGTCTGTAGAAATCTACAAAGAAGCTAACAATCTTAACCGCGGCTCAGGTCTCTATCTGTCACCAATATGGGAATCAGTCATCCGAGACGGCGTTTTTGCCCCTCATTAAGCTCCGCCCCCCCTCAAACAACATATAAGCAGGTACAGAGTAAAATGCGAGCCAGTCAAGCTCTAAAGAAGCCAACAGGATGATTGGCGAAACGTCAGCAAGTTCGACTCAGCAAAAACCGACGCAGGAGGAATCCAGACGTTTTGTAAAAACTGATATTGATGTTTTTGTAAGTAGACAGGTTTCTTTTAAAGCTTCTTGTTTAATAAGTACTTTACTCACGTTAAAAACGGTTATTTAACACTGACACATATGGTCAACACTCAAGACATATGTCAGAAAGAAATAAATGTACGTGACCCACCCCGGCCTTGTCACTTTACCCAATAATAATGGGTAATAACATCATCAAAGTTTTATTTTGGAGGGTCCATCGAAAGCCAACACGATTGAGACGGGCCATACCGTATTTACATTTTTAACAACTTTAAGACGAAAATTGAAGATATCCCCACTTGACCCAAAAACCATTCGTAAACAAAATAACTCTCGGATTTTCAGCAACCGATTATATTTCGATCGAGCTGTTTGGAAAGTGCCGCACGTTTAATGGCGAATTTATTGCCCCATAAATCCTAAGCTATTTATTGAGGTTGATTGGTATCCTAATTTATACAGACTTTGGCTTCGCAGAATCTCGAGCGGCGCGTTCTAAAAGTTCAAGTTAACAGAACCTTCAAAGTTATCCTTGCGCAACCTATGTAGATTGATGGTCGAGTTCAACATATTAATGACAATTTTACTTAATTTTAGAAGATTTTCAAACATTCGGAAAGCCTAACGGGAAAGGTTTAAGTTTACCTTAAACCACCTCCAAAATTTAGGGGTAAAATAGATCGTCTTTTACTTTTCCTATGATAAGTAGAAAACTTAGTTATTATTTGCAAATCTTCTCTTAGCTTCTTCAGAGCTTAATTGAAACAGCTGTGAAGAAGGACATGGTCATTGAGCATTGATTACACCGGATAACAAAGAGTTTGTGATTTGGTATTTTTCAATTGAAAATCCAACCAATTTACTAGAAGAATGTTTTTTAACATCAACAGTTATTTTCACAATGAGAACTTAATGACTCAGCGAGAGACTTAGTTTACCTAAGGATCTTTCCGAAATTTTTGCTGTTGTTTTGCGCAACGGAAATGTTCTTGCTTCTATACCTCTTGCTCATTCTGGAAATGAATGAAAGAATGCTACGAAAATCTGGAACTACTGCTTGGACTATAGTTCGATGATTTGTGGTGACTTAAAATTGTGGGACTTTTACCCAAATAGCACAAGGAGGTCCGTAAAACGTCCTCGGGATATCTGGAGGGATATAGCGTATGTCCTAGGCATATACTGTTTCAGCTAAGGGACATCGTCAGGACGTCTCAAGGATATACGATGTTACTAATTGGAACGTCCACAGTATATCAGATACGTATGTCCATAGGATGTTTGTGAGGACATACTAAGGACATCCAGTTATACTAGTTGAGACGTCGTTAGTATATCCGACACCAGTGGACCTTACTTAATTATTAGGTTATTTCCAACAGCCTGGAAAGGTAATGTCCAGTAGTCCAATTGATTGTACGACTACAAAAATTCTATCCCAGTATTTGGTACTCGGGTGTGATGAAATTAACCTATTGGGCATGGTTGGTGAAGTCATCAGTGGAATAGCAAGCGATATTAATAAAACACATGTTATATACATCTGATTTCTATTGTAGATATGATAAAACTGTAGGTACATAATATAGCAAAAATATAGAACGAAGCGTGCTATTTTAAATATGCAGTAAGATACTAAACTAAACCCTAAAAGAATAACTAATATTTGACAGGTTTTCTGTCATTCTTTGATGAAAGTAGCTCTTTTCAGTCAAGCATCTATTCAATTCTCACATTCTTTAGATGTTTGTGATGTCTTTGCATTCTTATCCGCATCTGAAACTATTTTAGGTTTGAGAAAGACATTTTTTATATATCTTGTATATAGTCCACTCATGAAAGTGATCTTAGATGCTAATCTCCACGTTGATGTAGGTATACCTTTATGTATTTAATTTCATTAAAAAAAATCCTTATTAAACTCTCATTAGTAAGATCTCTTTCATATAGCGCGCAAAAAAAACTAGAACAAATATGACTTTTCAGTTTGACAGTAAAGGCCGATTTCCATGCAATATTTTTTGCCAACCAAAGATTTTCCTAGTTTTTTTTGCTCGTCATGATGCCTACTATCACCGTGAAAACAAGCCTTCAAAACTAGGAAAAACGTTTTCATGAATTAAAAAAAATATATATACTATATAACTAAAAATATAATTTGGTTATGGGGGATTTTCTCTAACATTGCTTACTACTCACTTTTTACAAAACTTCTGGATTCTTCCCGAATCGGTTTTTGCTGAGTCGAACTTGCTCGGCAAAAACAGACGCAGGAGGAATCCAGAAGTTTTGTAAAAACTATTACAGTATCCTACAGAAGTTTCTTTGAAAAAAAATTGCTTACTTACTTAAATAAAAAATTAATTTAGTTTTCTATGCCTAAATTTAACAGCTCAAAAAACATGAAGAGAAAGTGGATTTTATTTTTGTTTTCAAAAACTAGGCAACAAGATACGAAAATAAGTCTAGAATCAAAAAGGATATATATATCCCGCCTGACCTTGCTAGCTCATTGAGCTAGCAAAATAATAAAAAACATGGTATGATGTTGGTAGACTAAACAACAATGGTTCATTCAGCTTAGAATTTATCAAATCTTATGTTATATATTATCATAAAGCTTTACTTACTTGTATTATTAGTTTTTCGGTATAATAATACCACAAAAAAATATCTGAAATGAAATCACTGAAAGCAGTAAGCACAGCACACAAAATACTCAAAATAGACGCTTTACATCGCCAACAAAAGGAAGTCTGAAAAGATGGCGGACGGCGAGACGGAGGAGAAGCCGACGAGACTCGAACGAGTCCGGCACTGCACGACCTCGAGTAGTTGCGTCATTGGTTGCAAATGAATAGTGTTGTGTGTTTTTTTAGGGCTTGATAACACTGACGTCGATGTAGATGAGCACAAAAACGTTTCCAATAAAATGTTTCCCAAAACACTACAAAGCATATTCCTTTTCAGTTGTTCAAAAATTTATTTAGAGGATATCTCTGATATATCGTGTACAGTAAATCCGCAAGCTATCCATTCAGAGGATATCCCTGGAATGTATTTTACATATATGCTAACGTAGAATATCCTCCACATGTCCCGGGACTTGCGACTTAAATGGGACATTGATCGGATATACTGAGGATATTGTGTGCTAGCTGGGTATTAGATCAGCAGTCAGGATAGATGAAGTACGGTGTAGTACCCCCGTTTTTTGTATGAGTGGAATAGGAAAAATATAGAGCAACATTGGGTGAAAAAGAATAGACTAAAAAGGGTTAATTTAACTCCCATCATTCATCAAAATAGTTTGGTTGATTTATGAAAAAATCTCTAATCACCGTTGCATATTAAATGCATATTCAATTAGGAGTATTGAAGCAGTACTTTTTAGAGAGCACTAAATTCTACCCTGTTGGAAGGCATCATCATCATCACCAACAAGATGTCAGTCTCAAGAAAGAAGGTGTTTACTCACGTGGATAAATTCAAGAATAAAAATTAAAAACCTCTCAGACATCATACATATATTTTTTAATTTTAATATTTAAATTACTGCGAAAATTTCTAAAACATTTTATATTTTAGTTTTTAAGGTATAGTTAGTTTTTAATAAGTGATATTGTTCCTAATTTTTATGGTAGCATAGGTGTGCCATGAAAAAGAAATTATGTAAGAATTTTTAAAGTTTATTGTTTTGTTTTACTTACTCTAACCGTTTTTCAGTTATGAAGCAAACATTTATTTTTGTTAAATGGAACACCGTATAAATTATTTTTTACATTAATTGGAAATCGTTTAAGCGTTTCAAAAATAAGTATTAGGATATGATGAAGAGTGAGACAGACTATACAGTTGCATTTCTTTCTATGATTATGTATAATAATTCAATTTATTTTTAATTTGTATAATTTTTTATTTTATTGTAACTTGTCATTAGATATAGTATTATGCTCTGTTCCTTAATGCGAGAAAGTTATAAATCACTATTGAACCCTAAAACTTAGAAGTATCGTGCCTATTATGATTGTCGACGGTCCCGAGAGTTGCAGGTGGTGAACAGGTAATTGACCTACCCGCTGCTTAATGTGTAAACCTAGAATTACAGTTGCTTTCCAACAGTTGCTGACAAAGTTCGTTCTTCAAAATGGCTAGTGATTCTAAATTTGTTGCTAAACTAGGAAAACTAATAATACTGTAAAAAAAGGTGGAATGTAGTTAGAGAGAAGGAAAGAAGGTAGAAAAATACAACAAAATGAAATATAAATTTTCCGAAATATTTGAAATAACAAATAGTACTAAGAGAATGTACAAAATGACAAAAGATTATCTAACAAAACTTAAAGAAAAGGAGAAGCTCTATTTTAGGTGGAAAGAAAATTGAGAATGCATACTGTGAAATTGCATATAAGACCAATTAAACAATTTAAGTAAAAAGCTTCAGAAACAGTACCCTCAAAAGAAGTTTGATGAAGAAAACAAATGATGATGATGATGATGAAACAAAAAAAAAGTGTGCAGGTGGAAAAACAAGCAAAGATAACAAAGAAATTGGTAAGCTAAGAATTGGAGAAACTTTGGCAATCAAAATGAAACAAGAACCAAAAATGAAGCTTATAGAAGATATTGAAGATGGCATAACTACGCTGATAGAAATAGAAAAGAAGATCTCACTAATGTTTTGCAAAATGGAGAAAAAAACAAAGAACTCAAAATCATACCAATGTTCAACGTTGAAAAAATTGAGTTGGATGGGCTTTGATGGGGTGGTGCAGTCAATTGGAGTAGTGGAAGAAAACACTGAACAACAGTAAATGGTAAAAGTGATGATAATCTAAAGTCAAGGTATTTTAAGTTTGCTGATGACGCAGCATTATTGAAGAGCATATTAATAAGAACTTTTTTACAATTTTATTTTGCAATAAAATGTGTCATAACCTTAAACACTATATAAGTAGAAACAGAACATAAATTTTAATTTAATTTAGCTATAGAATATAGAATGTTATCTATTTATTCCTGTAATTGTATGTTATTATTTTCTGAAGTGATGCAGTAAACAATAATAGTATATCTCAAGCAACGTATGTGACAAACGAAAACCGTAAATGCAAAAAATGTAGCTCTCGATGCGACCTACAAATATCCATATTATTCACGAATTTCGATTTACGGCTAATAATTTACTGGCCTCGATGTCTGTCAGTTAATGTTAATAATATTTGTTAATAATAATAGTGTGTGGTGTGCAGGTCTTAAAAACTGAAACACGGAATTATCTTATTATTTGAACTTTATGATACACCCTTGTCCACCCTTTTTAAGAAAGTTAAAAGAACGTGCCTTGCAAAAAATTAAAAAAAAAGGGATTTCTTAAAAATATTATAATTATAAATAAAGGGAATATTCTAATTATATTATATAAACAATTGCTGATATCTAACCTTAATTTGATTTCTATTCTGAATTTACTTAGAGGGATGTCACCGCTCTAATTTTCAGTGCCGTAACAACGTTTTACTGTCTACAAGATGGCGGTACATAATACAAAAAGTTAAACGTTAAAAGTTTTAACGCACAAAACGCAGGTCCGTATTTAAAAACCCGAAGGTACTTCGCACACACGTCACAGATAAAATTTAACCATGTTTTATTTGAATTTTAAAAATAATTTTGGAACGGCGCTTAGAAAATTTTCGCAAATTTTGAAATTGTCAAATTATTTCTAATCGTAGAACGCTCGTCGTAACTTTAACCGTAGCCGATATACCAATATTAGTATTAGTAATGTGATAGACGCGCTATTAAGTGCCTCGCCCTTTTATTATCGAATGAGAACACAACGTCATGCGTTATAAAGTGTCCACAAAATTCGACCGATGATATACTTAGAAACCGTATCGCTGACTCTACCGGCAACCGATACGGATTCATTTTTGGTATACATATGTTGAAATGATATGGGAAACTTTTTTATTATCAATTTTGCAGTTACCCGATATCGTTTATTAAACACTCGCTCCGCTCGTGTCAAATAAACTCGTGAGACAAATGCCGTTTACCGCACTATACTATTCTTCAATATAAACCGATGTAATTGGATATTTGAACGGAGTTTTTAATTCCAACCAATTTTTCTTAATGACATTCTGCGGTACTCTCAAATTTAATAAATTAAATTAAATTAATCAATTAATAATTTTTATTAATAGTTAATAATTAATCAAATCGATTTAATATAACCAATTACTTTTTTTTTTTGAAAAAAAACTTATTCTTCATCAGATATCAATTTCCTCCAGGAATGTACGAGTTCCTGGAGGAAATTGATATCTGATGAAGAATAAGTTTTTTTCCCAAATATTTTTAAAACTGACCGAGAAACCATTCTACATCTAAACTAGTTGCAAAAGCACTAGTAACATAAAAGAAACTAATGTTCTTATTAAGCATCACGTCTTTGATCCCTTTAACTACTCTGCCGTCATATGGAAAACGCAGAAAGGTCGATCTTTTTCGATTTTGATCAATATTTTTTTACTTTTTGAAAATCGCAGCTTTTACTTTTCTCTATAATTAGAACTAAGAGGTTGCGATATATTGCATAAGTAGGATGTACATATGTACAGGGTGAGTCAACGATAGAGGATCATTGGTTTCAAAATTTTAAAGTCAATGAGATGAGAACTTTACCGGTGACTCACCCTGTACATCAATATACATACATACATAACCTTTCATTCGACCTTTCATTATGACGGCAGTATATACTACAGGGTGTACCGGAAAATACGAAACTGACGACGAAAGGAAAACTCTTACTTGACCGTGTAGCCGCATCTTTTGTATGTTGGTGAGCGCGTGAGCACTGTGACCGGCCGTCTTTAAACAGTAACCTTTCTGCGTAAATAAGGGTGAATCACAGCCCTCGGAAGTTGGCGTTTGTGTGGCGGCTTCGAAAACTATCGACCCTCCGCTAGAAGACAATCCAGGGCTATCCGGTAAAGCTAGACCTGCCAACGGGCCTTGGTCCACTGCGTTGCTCATGGTTTGAATAGTAGAGTCTAAAATAAGAAAAAAACAAATTTCACACAAACACAGCAAACAAAGGAAAATATTTTGTATGACAATGAAGATGTTGGTCCCTTCATAGTCTATATACAATATAGGTAGATTTAGTACTCTTAAACTAACAAGAGAAATATTTAAATTGCAGCTCAAGGGCGTTAAAAAATCCAAAACAGCCTTCTAAAAAACCAATATATTTTAGAAAATGGTTTTGGAATATTTATTCCATTTAATTTCGCGACATGTAAAGGTATAGTTAGAAATGTAGATATTGACGAAGACATTGAAAAAAACTTCTCCAACATTTGCACATCTGTGGCAAAAATAATTCAAGTCACTGTCCTTGGAATTTTACTACCAAAAGAAATTTACACACAAGGAAGAACTGAAAGGGAAAAGTATTATAATTGCTCAGACAAACTTCACGAAGAGACCGACGATATTACCCATATTCCTACTCATTACAATTGTACCGCCTCTAAGAACTACCCTGAATACAAAAGACAACAAAACATCAAAAGACTCATGACATACAAGAACATAACTTTCTATGATGCAAACAAATTATGCCCCAAAACTTACACCAACAATGGCGAAAACTTTTCATACCAACCGAACGAATTCCCAGTTTTCAGGAACAGATATGTCTAGAATAATAACAACCGTACAAATAAAAACTACATAGCCCCTTCTCAAAGACGTTTGGCAGACTTTAACTACAAATACAAAAGAACCTATCAGCAGACTGTCTCCGACGAACCGAATAAAAGAAGATTAATCTATAAAAGCTACGATAAACAGGCTCATGATGAGACCTTCCTAACTCGACACCGGAAAAGAATAACCAAACAAATATTGACAAACGCCTGTACAAGAAGTGATCTGCAAAATAATCATACGGACTGGCACACAACCAGTCCATCGACCTCAATACTATGCGATGAAGACATTTTGACTAGAACCCTTATAGAACATTTTCTAAATACCTCAGAAAAAACCCAATACTTTTTAAAAAATCTTGATTTTAAACCACTTAAATCTGAACACTTATATGGATCTTGATACCCCAAATGAAGATTCGTAAAAAAAAATTCAATCGCAAATTGAAAATAATTCAGTTGAACTTAAGAAGTTTTAACTCAAATAGAACAGAATTAAATTTTAAAGACAGAGGCCACGTTACTTCCATCACAAAAATGAGAACAGGACACTGCCTCACTAAACAACACATACACAGATAGTCCTTATTGTGAGGGTGGAAATATTGAGGACTTTAACCATATAGTTTTTGAATGTCCTATAAACACGATCCGCAGTTTCGATACGTATAAATCGCTAATTAGATAGGGCACCGAGATCCCTCTCAGTATCTTTACAGTTTTGAGTAAACCTAATACAACAATTATAGAGATTTTAGTCTCATTTCTAAACTTTAACAAAATTAAGCTACGAAAAAAAAAACTAAATATATACATATGGAGAAAAAATAATAATAGGAAAATAATAATAAGAAAATGTAAACCTTCAACCTCCTCCTCCTTTCACACCTAATACTAATAAAAACCTTAATCAATGAGCAGCTGATCATCAATGAGAACGATATAAAAAGTTAAAACAAGGAAAAAAGAACCCAGAAGATAGAAAAAATAGGATTCCCCCTGGAGCTTCGCTCGACATTCTAAGGACTCCCCCGAATGCGCTGGCAGACTGCCTAGTAGAAAGCCATAGAAGGGAGAAGAAGAAGAAGATTTTTAGGTTATGTGGATTTTTTTGTATTGTGTTATAATTATAAAACTATGAAGTAGAAATATAAAAAAAATACGCTTAAAACTTTTTTTCAAAATGCGGGTGAGAGAATTGTCATTATAAATTTAAAAAAAAAATGAAAACGGACGTAAACATATTTTTAAAATGTTTTTTTCAAAATTTTGTTTCTTCGGTTTAATTAAGTTTGTTTTTTTCATTTCATCGTTTAAAAACTTACGATTAAAGGCGAAATGTAAAAAAAAGCAAAGAAAATATTTTTTTCATTTTGTTCAATATGGTAATCGTACTTTCGAAAAAGATACATTCTTACAATGCGTCTCAAACTCAGCAATCAATGGTGTTACATGTTATACGAGAGTGGGGCGAAAAGTTTCCGGCCTGACCAACACTTGAAAAATAACAATACGCATATGTGTTCTGTAATATTTAATTATTTTATATACATATTTTAACATCTACTTAGGAACATTTTATATAAATATTTAAAAACTACATTTAATGTTTCAAATAATCGGTCATTTTCATTTGAATTTTTTTAGTATGCCAATACGCATCTCGTACTTTGGCTTGTATTTTCACCATGAGGGGCATCTTCCCCATGATACATAAAAAAATTCTCTAGCAGCTTAACTGAATATTAAACTCTTGTTGAATGATTGGTGGTGGTCCCAGATCAAGTTCTTCAACTTCTTCTTGCTCTTGGTGCTCTTCCTCACCTTTTCTTGCTTGTTGTAATATGGCTTCGTCTGTCAAGTCTGCTGTTGTAGGCAAATCCTGATCTATCACCTCACTTGTAAACTGCTTTATCCACTCGCTTAGTGGCTGATCATCTTCCAAGTCCTGTTCGCATTCTGTCTCGGTAATAAGTACTGTATGACGATAGGAGTATTGAATTGTTTCTGCTGTCACCTCTTTCCAAGCTTTACTAATAAAGTTGACTGCATCTAGCATATTAGTGGAAAATTTGTCTTCGGACTCGATCATTTCCTTTAAAATGTTTTTCCTCTATCGACTCTTAAGACTTTTTACTACGCTCTGGTCCATCGGCTGTAATACACTTGTTGTTTTGGATGGAAGAAATTCAATATTCCGTAAATTTGGAATATGGGGATGTGTAGGGCAGTTATCTAGGAGAAGTAATATTTTCCTCCCCTTTAATTCTGCATCCCATTTCCGTATCTCCTCTTCAAAAATTAGCGATGTCATCCATGCAGACTTCTTTGCCTTGTAAGTGACCGGCAAATGCTTGATGTTCCTAAAACATCGAGGGTTAGTTGATTTTCCAATCACGAATAACTTTCTTTTTTCTCTCCCACTCAGATTGGCAGCTACTAACACTGTTATACGTTCTTTAGAAAGTTTCCACCAGCACACTTTTCGCTTCGAAATTTAAGTTTTATCTGGCGTCATTTTGTAAAAATTACCAGTTTCGTCAGCACTAAAACTATCGTAAGCAGGGTACTTTTCTGCTAGTTTTGGTCTCGTCTTCTCCAGCCAATCATTAGTGACGTTTTTGTCGACATCACTGTCGATAATTTATACTATGTCTCTGTTTGAAGTTCCCAACCATCCTTCCGAAGCCTTGAAATCGATAATGCCAAGCTGTTCAGCAAACTTTTCTGCTTTTAGTTTTACGATAGGTCCAGAGAGTGCTACATTTTTAAGACGTTGCTGTTGGAACCACGGCAACATTGCCCCATCCAAATCTTCAAATTTTGGCTTTCTTAGTTTTTTACTGGAACTGCCTCCCGCTTCACCCTAAATGATTTTTTCTTTGCACTTCCAAATCGTGGATACAGTCGACGGTGTAAGTCAGTATCGACGTCCCACATCACTTTTCTTTTCTCCCCGTTCGACCTCCCGAATTAAAGCAACTTTATCATCTAGAGATAAAATGTTTCACTTACTCTCCATGCTCGCCGTATTCACTAAGTCAAATTAGAACCGATTCAAACAATGGTGTGCTTTATACATACCGATAAAGGCATTAACATAATCGTTTATTACGAGAAAAACACTTTGGACGACCTGGTTCTCGGTAATTAGATTATTAGGGTAAGGAATTCTGAAAGGGTAAGGAATTCTGAAAAGGTAAGAGACTCAATTACAAGTCAACCTACATTCCTTACTTGGTTACCTCTTTTACCTTTACCTTTCTTTCGATATAGAAATTGAGAAATTCATTATACAGAGTGGATTAATACATAACTTTGTATGAAGACAAAATAGAACAACAAACTTTGTTTGTAATACAGAGTTTTACGTTATACAGAATTTCGCTATAGGGAGTTTTCAACAAAAAAGTTTAAGGTAATTAATTAATTAATAAAATGATTTATGTTTACAAAAACGAAAAAAGTCTTATTTTTGATTATTTTATTTTATTCTTCCAACATAAACAATGTTTACACTGGACATTGTCACATATAAAAAAACGTTCCAAATGTCAGTCAAGCTACTACTACTATTTTAATTACCAGAATGAACAGTATAATAATATAAAACCAAAATGCCAAAAAAAAAAGACACAGAAAAAAATTTTTTCGACTTAACCCCTGTAAATGGTATTTTCTAATAGAATGGAAATATTTTTAAAAGAAAAACTGATATGTGGTAACCGTCTTAACTTTTGAGATACAAGGTTGTCGATGTTTTTTCTATAATATCTACATTACCACTTGATGAAAATTCTTCGGAATATTCGTATACATGTTACAAACTTCAATAGGATTTATGATTGATTTATAATAAGTGATACCATGATATCTTGTTTTAGACGAAAGTATTTCAAATAGGAAGAATTTTAATTGACCACAAAAAGTAAAGTGCAAACAGTTTTCTCCAATGTCAAACTATGTCGTCGGGTTTTAACTCAAAATTCTTCAATCGTTTCTTTTTCGCAACAATCGACAATTATACACTTAACTTTTGCAAAAATCTAAAAATGAACAAAAATTCAGGGTTGAAATTTCAATGGCGACAATAGTAGCTTAGAATTGGGACAAGCTCTTGACGAATACTGAATAATCTCGATTTTAGTCAACACATAAATAGTTTTAATTTTAGTAGCCTCAGTGTATTTCGCACCTAAATTCACAACACTTTTATCTCATTCAACTAATCTTGTTTAATGGTTCGAGACAAAGGCCAAGGAATTTAAGAAGAATCTTTTATAACTGACATATTTTTAACTGTGGGAGTTAATTTACTCTTTATAGAGTAAAGTAAATAAAATACAATATCAGAGGGTAAAAGTAGATAGGAATTCCCAGGAGCGCGGCTCGTCAAGCTGAGGACTCCCCTAATGAGCTGGCAGACTGACTAGTTGCAAAGCCAAAATATTGACAAGAAGAAGAAGAAACTGTGAGAGTTTAAGGCGCGGCCGACATTAGATATATATAGAAACTTGCTGATAAACTTAGTCCGGCGCTAGATTAGCCTTATTCAAATGTACAATGTTTTATCGGATCATAAATAAAATAATTTATTTATAAAAAAAACGTTTCGCTTAAAAATCGAGACCAGGTAAGGGCACAACTTTACAATATTGCAAACTGCTCGTACAACAGGTCCTTTAGTTTGTAATAGTCCTCGGAAATGCAACCCTCCAAAACGATCTTCCCCTCGTCAGCTTTTCTGACCGCTATCGTCCCATTGCAGCACCACAAAACACCTCCGGAAAACTCGGAAGGAAGATTCGCTTTCGCCAGCGTCTGCTTAAACTCCGACAGCTTCAGTTCGTTGACGAACGCGGGTTCGTGGAGCTTGGTGTCCGGTAACGGTTCCAACGTTAATATCCTCGTTTCGTCGTCCTCCTCTTCCATGGGCTCGTTATCGGCATCCAATCGTTTCGCGTCCGCCTGGGTCTCTCTGAGCATTATTTGCGCACTCACGTAAGCCACTTCCGCGTCTTTGGCCTTCTTGAACTGCAGTTGCGACACGAGAGCGTCCGTCAGTCGCACTTGGTAAATGTGGGTCTCGCTGGTAGCGTCCACGACGTCCCCTTTCCGCGGGGCGAACGTCCTCGCGTTGATGTTTTCCTCGCAGTGATTCTTGATGATCTCGGTATCCTCGGGGGTGCCGTGCACCACGATCACGCGCCTCGGCCGCAGCTGGGACAGAATTTTCTTCAACGACTCCCCGTCCGACCTGCCCTCGAAATCGATATACTGAACCTGACAGTTCACTTGAATCGTCCTGGGAAGCATTATGCACTTCGATGGCACCTCGGTGATCTCCTCGATGTCTTCGTCGTCCTCCTGTTTGATCACGACGTTCTCTTTGTTGTCCTCTCCCTCCATCGCCACGTCCGCCAACTTGTAATCCTCGATTTTCACTATTTCCCCGTAATCGTCGCACTTTATCTTTTCCTCCCGGAACGGGTACATGGGATACTGTTTCTTGGTGACTTTGAAAAACCCGCCCGATATTTTACCCTCCTGCTTGATCACTATATCGTGCCGCCCTTTCGATATGACTGACATTTCTATATCGCTGTCCGAATCGGAATCGTCCTCCTCTTTCAGTTCCGTCTCGTGTTTGTGCCTCTGCTGGCGCTCGAATTCCTCCAGTTCCGCCCCCTCCAGCTTGACCCTTCGCTCCACTGTTATATCTATCGTCCTACCGCCTCCGTTTTCAATAAGATCCCTGGCCAAGGTGCCGGGGGACGTTCTCGTGGTGAGGATCACGCTATTGTTCGGATTGGAACACCACTGGAGAAACAACTCCCTAGAGAAGCCGCTTTCCATGTCGGGGGTGCTGGCCAAAACCACTTTCGGACTGGGCACTTTATTTAGCTCGTGCAGGCTATGGCAAATGTGCAGATGTTTGAATTGGAATGGGTTATTGCGGGCCCCCTCGAAGCTCCTCATCAGCTTATCGCTCATCCACTCTATTTGGGATTTTGCGAACTCCACCACATTATAGGCGACGTTGCTGAGCAACGCCAGCGAGTAAGCGAGCAGTCCCGATTCCTTGTTCCTCCACAGCTGATCCAGCATGTGGGCGAGCTCCAAAACACGCCCGGCCGTGTCCACCGCTATGAGAACGTTGCCACTATTCCTTAACGTCTGCAAAATGTTCGTCATCAACTTTTCGTCTCTGGTCCTGCGTCGGGCCTGCTGGTAAGTGGCATTGAACGCATCGACTATGAGCAAAGACGGTCTCTGGAGTTTTTCGAGTTCACAGCCATTCAGATGCCGTTCTTTTTTGTGATTAAACGAGTTCGCGTAGATAATATCTTCCTCGCCCGATTTCATTATTTTCCATATGGTGCCCCCGATCATGTGCCCCGCGGGCAAGGGCGTTATGGTCAAACCATAACCTTTACCCTTGAGCGGCACATTTTGGTTATATTTTAATTGTATGATTCTCTCAAAAGTGGCGTCAACATCGTCCAAGTTAAATAGTCCGAATTCCTTCATGTTGTACTGAGACTGGTACAAATCGTACATGAACATTTGACCCATCTTGTATATTGGAATTGTGGAATATATGGGGCAATTTAAATTCAACTTTCCTACCAAATAGGGCAACGACCCTAAATGCATGATGTCCGGATAGGATAGCAGAACCGCGTCGATCTGATGAACGTGTCTTCGAATTTCCTTTATGTATTCCATGTTAAACTTTTCATCCCATCCACAATCTAAAAGAATCTTTACGTCGTCTATTTGGAGCAGATACGAGGGAGGCGATTCATCCATCGCCCCCGATAGGGTTTGGAGTTTTATGATCGAAGTCATTCCGTCATACCATGAGAAAGCAGCAAAACCGAAATATCGCACGAGCCCAACAAAAAGGTAAACGCCACAGAATATTAAGGTTAGAACGCCAATGGAGTGGGGGGAGACGTAACGAGAAACAACTACGCGCCACAGCTGGAACTCGCTTTTCAACCTATTCTATGCCCTAAGGTTGCCGAACAAATAGTAAACTCAAAGACGTGTTTTTAATTTCTAGATTCACTAATGGCAATTTAAATAATGAAAATTAACCTACGTTCACCAGTTTTAGTGTTATTTCAGTATTACCGAATGATTTTACCACCTTTTTTTTTCTTACTTTGATTTAATTTTGAGTTGTTTTATTTATATAAAAAGCGACAGAGGGTAACGAGCCAACTGAAGCGATTTAATTTAATATCCTGCGCAATATGAGATTTATTCGTTACATATTAATGTGCAAAACCTACACCCAAATTCTTAGCAATTACATTGCTTTAAAACTTACCTTCTTTGATGTGATCTTGCTGTTCACAATAAAGACATGTCCTTAAAATACAGAAAAAGCCTTTTTAGAAGCGGCCAATTACTAATTAAACATATTAAATATACACCAATTCAGATTAACACAAGGGGAAAATTGGTGGAAAACTAATGACTAAAATCAAATCCAAAAAAAAATAAATTCACCCCGAACAATACTATCACAAAATATTATCACGCGTATTACATCAAAAATTAAGCACGACCCCTAACAACCGATCGTAATTTAAAAACAAGTCAATAACGCACGTTATAGACCCAATTCACATTCACATCACTCAAAAATTGCCGACCGAATACCACCCGAATGTGAGCCCGGTTGTGACAGAGAAAACCGAAATTCAAATCAGTTGCCAAATTTGCCCATGTGATACCACCAATATAGAATAAAATCCAGAGATTTCATTGCGTTGTTGTACCTCTTGGCAACGTCGTATATCGGAAAAGTAGACTCGGAAAAGCGGAACTACGGAAGCAGGAAACTTTCATCCATCGCAGAAACTAATATGAAGGAATCATACTAACCACAAGCTATTATTTTTGAATTTATTTTGTAAGTATTCCTTAGAACAAAGGAAACAACTCACCATCACCATTGTGGTGATTTTTGATGCAATGCTTCGCGCAAATTAATTAAATAAGTCAAAAAGCAAATGTGATAAAAAATGGAACGGTACATTAAACTTTTTATACCTACTCAGTTTTAAATACAATAATTGGCCAAGCAAGTTCAATATACTGGGTTAAGTTCAAATCGTCTTTGTGGAATACTTACAATGAAAACGCTTTGTTTCTCATTGTGTTATTTATTTCTTTGCTTGGAAGGCCTTGAGACGGACGAAATTAAAAATAAATTTGTTTAAAGTGTGCCAGAATTGTGTCCGGTTTCAAAGAAATAAAATATATTTACGGTGTTTTAGTTTTAATTTTATTCATCCATAGCTTTTTAGATGGCGAAAAAAATATGAATATTTCAACTGTTTTTCAAAATTTTTTGAAATCAGTTATCAGCGGCATCTATTAAGCAAATGTGACATTAAAAAATTCTTTTTAAATACATTAAAAAAATATATTTTAAAATAAACAAAATTATGATAATTGCGTTTTATATTTTTTAACGAAAATCATTGCGTACTCAAATCTCAGCGATTTATTTTGAAAAAAAGTTCTGAGTAATCTAATTTCGACGACCTTCATATGACATTGGTTACATTTATTGGGGTTGTCAAGCGGTGGTTTTTTTCTGAAATTGTTGTAACATCTAACTTGAACATGTCTTTAAATAAACTTTCAATCGATGCTCTTGACTTAACGAACAAGCGAGTGTTTATAAGGTGAGAATAATGATAGACAAAATGTTTGGTGGTATCGTTTTATAACCTCAACTTTAGGGTGGATTTCAACGTACCTTTAAAGGAAGGGAAAATCACGAATAACCAACGCATTGTCGCGGCTTTGGATAGCATTAAATACGCCTTAGATAAAAATGCCAAAAGTGTGGTATTGTCTTCACATTTGGGACGTCCTGACGGAAACCCAAACCCCAAATATACCCTTAAACCAGTCGCTGATGAACTTCAAAAGCTTCTAAACAGGTAAACCCGTGTTGTGTGTACCTTTTAATACATTTTAAGCAATCCTTGTTTTAGAGACATAATATTTTTGCCAGATTGTGTGGGTCCTGAGGTGGAAAAAGCCTGCCTCGATCCCAAGCAAGGTTCCATAATTCTGCTCGAAAACTTAAGATTCCATGTTGAGGAGGAAGGTCAGCTACATATGACAAATTTGTCATTTCCACATTGTATTTTCCGTGCTATTTTAGGAAAAGGAGTCGACGCTTCTGGAAACAAAGTCAAAGCGGATCCAGCGAAAGTCAAGGAGTTCCGCGAAAGTTTGCGGAAATTGGCCGACCTTTATGTAAACGACGCGTTCGGCACCGCCCATCGGGCGCATTCCTCCATGCTCGGAGAGGGGTACGATCAACGTGCCTCCGGCTTTTTGCTCAAAAAGGAGCTGCAGTACTTCGCTAAGGCTTTGGACAATCCGGAAAGGTAAGGCGACTGTTTGTTGTGTTAACGAATCTAATTGCTGGAAATGCTAGACCGTTCTTGGCGATCTTGGGGGGTGCCAAAGTGGCAGACAAGATTCAGCTAATCGATAACCTATTGGACAAGGTTAACGAGATGATCATCGGCGGAGGCATGGCTTACACCTTCCTGAAGGAACTGAATGGCATGAAGGTGAGCTATTTGTGTTTGAAAAAACAATATCATAATAAAAAAGATACATGTTTATTTTGATATTACAAGATTACAAGCTCTTCCTTTTTTTAGAAGCTTCGACTATCGAAAGTAGGCTGTCTCCCTGGCTCTTAGCGTTTTCTGTGTTTTTTCTCTTACTTCAAAGCTATATATTGTAATGCTTTTAACGGTTGAATTTTAAATTCTTGTTTTGTTATTTACATTTATATTTTTGTCCCATAGAAATTGTTCTTCTTCCTTCAACTCCGCTATTGCTTCATCCCTTCTTTGTCGATTTTCATTCCCAGATATTTGTATCCACTGCAGTGTTTAATGGTGTGCCGGGTGGTCGAAATTTGAGTAGACTCTATGGCTTTTGCAGCTTAGGTGGACCAAAACTAATATGCAAGTTACGGACTTGATTTTCAAGACAAGTCGAAAACTAAAAACCACATCATGAATGTCAAAGCGTTTCTGAACTACAGGGTGATTCTTAAAAATGTGCGTTTCTATAAACTTTTATTTGTAAAGATTAAAAAAAAATTTTTGAAGATTTTTTTAAGGGCAAATCTACCTGTTTCACCGATTTTGTCTTAAAGCCTTTAGTTTACAAGATATAACACAAAGTTACATTTTTTTAAATGGAATACCCCAATTAAAAAAAAAGTTTTTAAAATAAAATTTCCTGTCAAACGTAGTTAAAAAGATATCTGCAATTTTTAATAATTACCATAGTAGGCTGTGTTTAACTCTGACCTATGCAGTTTTACGGTATCTATCTAGGTAGCTATGATCAGATAAACAATTGCCATGATACACAAGCCCAAGTGTCAAAAGTGGCGCCTTCGTCAAGCTATAAAAATGTGAAAACTTTGAAATGTACGACATGTAACATGTTATATTGAAAGTAATGAAAATCGACAGACGGCGTTAAATCTATATTTCCAGAGATATCAGGAAAGAAGGCAACCGCTCAAAAATATTTTTAAAGTTAAAACGTCATCTACAAGAATACGGATTGTTTACAAAACTGCGGCCTATTTTATCCGTTTTGTGTGTGTATGTTTTGTGTAAAAAGTTATAGAGGGCCTTTAAAATCACACATTTTTAAGAATCACCCTGTAGTTCAAAAATGCCTTGACATATGATGAGGTTTTCAGTTTTTGACTTCTCGCGAAAATCGAACCCGTAATATGCATATAAGTTTTGGGCTAACAATGCTGCTTAAAGCCATAGAGGCCCTAGAGTTTGGATCACCCGATACATGTCGATATTGACTTCCAAACCCCACTTGTCGTATTCCTCCATCAGCTTGCCGGCCATGTATTCAATCGTATTTCGCTTCCAAATCTTTAGTGCATTCTCCAAATAATTTTCTTTTAACTCTCGATACTTCCAGGTCGTGGGGCTCTGCCATTTCTAAGTCTTTGACATGTTTTCTTGACCTCTGTTACTGCTATCCTTGTACGACTATATTTAAGTCTACGTTTGAGTGATCTTTAAATTGTGGCCTATCTTCAGTCAGCATCATTTCAAAGTATTGGTGATATTGATATTGATGAGAATACGTTTCTTCTTAGTTCTGTTCTCATGTTTCTAAGAAGTCTCCAACTTTCCGTACTTTTCCTTCCTCCTATATATGTATTGAGTTTTGCGCATGTCCTTTCCCATTTATTATCCTTCTTTCCTCATATCTTTCTTTGCAGTTTGGCTTGTGAATCTTTGAATCTCGATTTGTCATCTACATTTTTTGAGCTTAAATACTTGTGGTATTTTTTTCGTTTTTCTTCTATTACGTATTCGATCTCGTCATCAGACCAAAAAGGTTTTTGTTGTTTCCCGTTTTTCTTTATATAGCCTAGCGCCTCCTCTGCCGCGGAGTGTATATAGAAAATATCATACCCAAACATCCTCTGAGTAAAGGATGATGTTGTTGCTTGTTTCACTGAAATCAAAAGACAATTGCAATCCATTTTGAATCATATCATACATATCCCTATAAAATTTACCATCGAGTCGAAAGTAGATAACTCTCTAAACTTTCTGAACTGAACTGTAACTAAACTACAGAACAAACAAAATTTTTCCATTTACCATAAAGCTTCACACACGGTCACAATAATACATAAGAACTCAAATCACCCTTACACACACAAAATGGACGCCTTTTATGCTTTTATCCACAGACTACTTAATACACCACTTTCTAGAGAAAATTTTGAAAAATAATTAAATATTATAAAACAAATGGCTTTTAACAATGCTTACGACCCCACTTTGATAGGTAACTCAAAAATCCTGCAAGTTGAAATGTGGATCATGTCCCAAAATTTATAAAGGACAAACCAGTAGAAAATTTAAGAAACTCATTAACAAACATAAAAGCGCGCATAAAAATAAAAGTTGGGATTCTAACTATGCCATTCATTTAAATTCGGAAATGCACAACTTCGAAGATAATTTTGATATTATACATAATCAATCAAAAAGCAAAAAACTAAGTTTGTTGAAGGTATGGAGATTAACAAAATGAGATATTCGAATTTATTACTTAATGTCCAATTGGATTTAAATGTGTCTCCCTTGTTAAATTTAAATTTATAACCCTATACCCGCTATACCGGTAATTAAAATTCTATTACTACCTGGAATATTGTTATATTTTGTATTTGATGAAGGCAGGGTGTTGCGGAAACAGCTGTCACAAATCATTAAATACTTGTGAAATTCTGAACATTTTTTTGTTCTAATTCAATTATGTTAAATGGATTGTCATTAAGTAAAAGCCACCTCACTCCAATGTACGAGGTTAGTCTCAAAATTTCCCGGTCTGCAGATGCAGCTCCAGTATCACTATGAAACTTATATATATATATATATATATATATATATATATAATATATATATATATATATATATATATATCTTAGTAGGCTGGGAAAAAAAAATTAGTCTTGCGTCAAATAGTTTTTTATTGACAGCATTTTAAACAAGACGTGTCCGAAAAAATGTTGCAAATAACGCAAATTAAGTATAGAGCAGTTATAAAGTTTTTGACAAAAGAAGAGTTAGCACCTACAATTATTAAAGAAAGGCTGGATGATGTGTACGGCCAAAGTTCTCCTTCGTATTCTGTTGTGAAAGAATTGGCAAAACGTTTACGAATGGGGCAGGAGTCCCTTGAAGATGATTCAAGAACTGGTCGACCAGTGGAGGTCATAACGGAAGATATTGTTGCGATTGTGGAAGGGGTGGTATTGAGTGATCGACGTTTAAAGGTCAAGGAAATCTCAGAAATTACTAAGCTTTCTGATTCAAATGTTCGTCGAATCCTGTATGAACATTTAGGTATGCATTAGGTTAGCGCAAGATGGGTTCCTAAAAACCTTTCGGCTATTCAAAAACAACGCCGTGTGGACTGTGCGCGGTCTTTTTTGGAAATCTGTGGGTCAGAACCGAAGGCTGTGACAGAAACCATTGTGACAATAGATGAAACTATGGTTCTCTATTATGAGATTCTATCGAAAAAAGAATCAACGGAGTGGCATCGTAAGGGTCGGGAGGGATAGTGGTGCACCTCCAAGAAAATTCATAGTCTGTCAGTCAACAAAAAAGGTGATGGCCACGATCTTTTGGAATTGTGAAGGTATTCTTTTGATAAATTTTAAAGAAAATAATACCGCTCTCAATGGTAAATATTACTCAACATTATTACATAAATTGCGAGACTGCAAACATGTAGGACGTCGAGGAAAACTGACCAGAGGCGTGCGTCTTTTGCACGATAATGCATCTGGTGTTGCACAAGCTGCCATTTTAAAGTGTTTTAGAGAGACTTTTATTTGTTTGGATATTTGAAAAATCACTTACGTGGACGGCAGTTTAACGACGAAGTTTAGTTAAAAGAGGCTGTTTTAGCTCATTTTGCAGACAAACCAAAAGAATATTTTTTTAAAGGGATTGAGTTGTTAATAAAGAGATGTAATAAGTGTATTGAGGTTAAGGGGGATTGTATTGAAAAATAATAAAAAAATGTTACTCTACTTTGTTTCTTTCATATTCAGGTCTGAAAATTTTGGCGCTGCCCTCGTATACATATCCTTATATATTTGTACTCTTCTATATTGGTGAATTCTATTTTCTATATCTTCTGGTCCAGTCGGGTGTTATATAATATTCTTGTACTTTCATTCTCCGAGCTGTTTGTATTACATCTTTCATCCTTTATTGGTTCTTCTCCTCATTCAATGCTGTCGAGTTTTTCTGTCGGGTTTGCCGTTGCTATTATTTTTCATGTTCACTTGCGTCTCTTTGTACTCTCATATCTAGATTTTTGTCTTATTGTTGTGTTTGAAGTGGCCCTTTAGTATCTTTAACTAATTTTGTTCACATATATGTTATTATGTGTTTGGAAAAACAATACTATAATATAAAAAAAAGATACATGTTTATTGAGATATTACAAGATTAGTAAACACACTTGTACTCTAAATTTAGTGCCGTAAACATCAGCAGGTACACGAAAGCGTAAACACCCTTTAGTAACGTTTCCTTTTGTCCTTTATGCTTTTCGCCATCTGATTTAAGGATGGTTTTTTTCGTTTGTACTATATCGGTCATACTTTTCCTCCTCGACATTCTGATTTGTTGTCTCTCTTGTACCGCGCGCTTGAGCAACTCGGGATCGATGAAATCGTTCAAGTGTCTAATCGGTCTTTGAAGTACGGTTTCCTTTAAGAATGTTTCCTCTTTTTGTTTGAGCCTTTCCAAGCTGTTCCGTTTTTTGGAAGCGTCGTCTTGACTCAAGGTGCGTTTGACTTCCTGCATCGCTCGTTTTCCGTAATTTCCTTCAATTATCTGCAATAAATTATTTAAAATTTTCCACTTCACGAAAAAAAGAACTCTTACGGTTGGATGGGATATCTCGACGAGATTTTTGTCTTCTATCTTTATAATCTCCTTTGATGCGTTACTATTTGTATCAGATTTTTCTTCTTCCTTGCAACATTCCGAGAACTGACATTCTGCCTTTTGCAGATCAGTTGACATGTGCTGCAAGATAAAACGTCTATAAAATTTGGTAAAACCATTATTGTGATAATACAAAGGGTCCTATTGTTTTCTCAATCTCACGCAGCTGATTGATCTGGTCGATTAATATCGACGTGTCATCAGCTTCAGAGGAACAAATTTCCTCGCTCAGTTTTCTCTTGGTACTATCTATAAGCCCTAATTTCATATGTCGTTTACGTGGTTTGAAAAGAATTACCTGTTACAAGTCTTGTGTTGTGAAGGGGACAGGGGGTTGCTTGAGTCGCTTTTTCTTGTTTGCTAGCTTTTACAGCAAAGTGTTGGTTCGATTTTTTGAACTTTACCGCGTTAGCCGGCCTTCCGGAACCGCTCGGTTTTCTTTGAACCATTCTCTGAGCAGGGGGTTGATGTTTGTTGGTAGCAGCATTAATTATCGGTAGGGATTCGCTAGGGCGTGGTATTTGGGATAGAGTGGGGGTAGGAATGTAGTGGGAGCTGTGTTGGATGTCTAGTATGTGGAAAGTGTTGGGAATGTGGACTTGTCGGGGGAACTGGTAATGTCTAAAACAAAAATCGTTACTTTATCAAGTAAAAGGTCGAAAAAAGAAAGAATTTCAGTATTGTGACTTACCAGAATATTCAGATGCGATTATTTTCGGCTGTTTAACCTAAAAATAGTGTCCGTTATTCGAAATCTGAATACTCCAGAAAGCCAAATAACTTGGATAAAGATTCTTTTACCTCGCGGTGTAAACTTCAAGGGGCTGATCTTCCCTTAGGTCGCTTAAGGTGTCTAAGAAACGAATGATGTTATAATAGGAAGGACTCCTGTCCGTGGACTCGTTGTTTTCTTTGCGTTTCCCTAAGTCTTTTAAAGCGTGCATGAACGGCGTAAGGAACATGTCACTCTTTACGTCCATTTCGCACGGTTCGTCCTTAAAAGTGGACACCTTGGGCAGTTCTTCATGTTTCACCTAAAAAAGAAAATCGCTACGCTTGGAACCAAAACAATAATAATATTCTTTTTTTATTCTGCAATTTAAGAATCAAATTCAAAAGCGTGAGTGCGATCATTTAAAAGTGTTAACATTTGTCAGTGGTCTAATTTCATTATGTCTGGAAATTCTCAATTTATCTTTATGCCATTGTCCATATCCATTGTTCTCAGTGAATAAATGTTTTTTTTTTTCACTAATGATATAAAATATTCCGTTATGAATGATCCCAAATAGCTTATAGTTGATGTAAAAACTGCTTAGTCTTGAATGACGACAAGAAACGCGACGTTTTATGTGACAAACATTTTATATGATCCGTCATTGTATTTTTTTTACTATCAAGTACAAACCAGCGAGGACTCCATAATTACGAGTCTTAGAAAAGACCATCCATGGCGTGTTTTGTGGTATTTAATTTTTAATTTCTCGGCAAACACCAGTTGTTGAGCTGTTCACATACATCACAAATAGGATGGGTCCCAGAATGGAGCTCTGTGGTACCCCCTACCTTATATCAAACATTATTGGATACGCGGTAGCGTCATCTTGACACACACATACAAATGGATTTCTACTTGAAAAATGTGATTCAGTAAAATCCACCGCAGCTCCTCTAATACCATATTACTGCAGTGTGGGCTGCAGGTGTCTTTAAACAAATCGAAATATAGACCAGCAATTTTGAGATTCTCATGACGGGTTTCAATTATATAAGTGATGACAACAAATATTGCCAACACAATATATTTGCTGGGTATAAACAAAATTGATGTTTATTTTAATATATTAAATCTAATCACTTTTTCAAAGAATTTGGACGATTAGGACAAAACACACAGTGGTCTATAATTTCCAATATCTTGCCTGTCCTCCTTTTTGAATATGGTTGCAACTTTATTGTTTTTAAGTACCTCTGAAGAAGCCTGGCTAGAAAAACCATTCAATGATGACATCAGACTAAGGATCTACTAAATATTGTGCACCAAATTTAAGTGCATATTCAGGGGTTTTGTCAAATCCATACGAGTACTTATTAGAAAGTGACATTGTTCTAAATATTTCAAAGGAATTGGGTTGAGAAGCAAGATTTTGTTACTAGAGTTAACTATTTCAAGAATCTTTTGTAAACTTTCAGATTGTATTCACAGCCAGTTAGCTTTAACCACACATTAAGACCTTTAAAGGACTTTGGCGTTTGAACCAGTTATATCTTTTTACCTCTTCTTCAAATTCTTCCAGTTGACTGTAGACATTCTCCACCCTAGAAATGATCTTGTTGACTTCGTCGTACAGCCGAGGTTTTTCCGCCTGCCTTGCGGACTGCTCAGTTCGTTCTTCCAACGAGCATTCTAGGCCTTCCAGGCTTTGTTCGTTCGATGATGCGTTCGAAATTTTTTCTGCTTTGGAAATTGTCATCGTCGTTGAAGACTTGCTCGAAACATTTGCTTCCGTCTCACTACTAACGGTTCTGTTTTCTAAAAGGGCTGTTTACATTTAGTTATTATATTTATAAACGAGATTATTACTAAACAAAAATAGCCAAACCCAATACTCCAAGACTACCGTAAAAAAAAACAACAATTATATATTGCTCCTTCTGTGTTGTTAGATGAATTCACCCTTTTATTTTTCCTGTAAAACTTATATAATTCCATTATAATTCCCAGTGAAGTAAAAATTGATCAGTGAAGTACGCAGTCGTCCAAAATAAACTTTTTATCGTCGGCGAAGAACAAAAATTTAGAGTTTAAAATAAATACGAACTAAAAGTTAAGATTTTCGCGAAATTATATATATTTACATGACAATTTTTTCGACAACAGCGTGTCTTTATCAAATGTAATATTTACAAACTACCTGCTACCATATATACCAAAAAATGACAATAAACCATAATTAATGTTGTGAGAATTTAAGTTCAATAAAGGAAAGGTATTTAAATCTAATTGATCGTTAAGCAATACATTTGAATGTTTCATTTTGTTAATCTCCGTGGCTTCCAATAAATTTAATTTTCTACTTTTTGTGGTTGTATGTAAAATATCAAAATTGTCGTCAAAAATGTGTTTTTCTGTGTTTAAGTGTGTAGCATAAGTAGAATCTAGATTGTTGTTTTTAAACGCTCTTTTATGTTCGTTAATGCGTTTCTTGAAGGATCTACCTGTTTGTCCAATATAAATTTTAGGACAAGATCCGCATTTCAACCTGTAGACACCTGATTTTTGAGGTTTTGGACATTTCGTTTTATTGTTTTTTTTAAGAAAAATCCTATTGTGTCGTTAGTTCTGAAAGTCATTTTTCAACCACATTTTGACAAATGTTTTGAAACTTTTTCACTAGATTCTCCTATATATGTAATTGTTTTAAATTGTTCGTGTTCCGTATTAGGTTTCGGATAAATAGAGTTTAATGTTGTCTGAATTTGTTTTTATTTATAATTTTATCGATAATGGACGGATTGTAGCCGTTGTTCAGTGCAATTAGTTTAATGATATTAAGCTCTTGCGGAATACGTTTGATTTGAATGATTTAAGATTTACGATGGCAGCGCCAAAATTTCCCGACCTGAATATGAAAAAAACAAAGTAGAGTAACAATTTGTTATTATTTTTCAATATAATCCCCCTTAACTTCAATACACTTATTACATCTCTTTATTAACAACTCAACCCCTTTAAAAAAATATTATTTTGATTTGTCTGCAAAATGAGCTAAAACAGCCTCTTTTAACTCAACTTCGTCGTTAAACCGCCTCCCACGTAAGTCCTTTTTCAAATATTCAAACAAATAATAGGCGCTGGGGGCCATTTCTGGACTATAGGGAGGATGATCTATCTGTTAGACAGGTGTATTATCGTGCAAAAGACGCACGCCTCTGGTCAGTTTTCCTCGACGTTTTACACGTATGCAGTCTCGCAATTTATGTAATAATGTTGCGTAATATTTACCATTGACAGTGGTATTAGTTTCTTTAAAAATCTATCAAAATAATTCTTTCACAATCTCAAAAGATCGTGGCCATCACCTTTTTTGTTGACTGGCAGACTCTGAATTTTCTTGGAGGGGCTTCACCCTTACGATACCACTCTATTGATATTTTTTTTGGATAGTGGGTCATAATAGAGAACCATAGTTTCATCTCCCGTCACAATAGGTTCTATCACAGGCTTCGGTTCCGACCCACAGAGTTCCAAAAAACACCGCGCACACTCGACACGGCGTTGTTTTTGAATAGCCGAAAGGTTTTTAGGAACCCATCTTGCACTAACCTTATGCATACCTAAATGATCATGCAGGATTCGACGAACACTTGTATCAGAAAGCTTAGTAATATCTGAGATTTCCTTGACCTTTAAAAGTCGATCACTCAATACCACCTCTTCCACAATCGCAACAATATCTTCTGTTATGACCTCCACTGGTCGACCAGTTCTTGAATCATCTTGAAGGGACTCCTGCTCCATTGGAAAACATTTTACCCATTCTTTTACTACAGAATACGAAGGAGAATTTTGACCGTACAGACTATCCAGCCTTTCTTTAATAAATTTAGGTGCTAACGCTTCTTTTTTCAAAAACTTTATGACTGCTCTATACTCAATTTGCGTTATGTGTGACATTTTTTCGGACACGTCTTGTTTAAAATGCTGTCAATAAAACGCAAGACTTCAATTTTTTTTCGCTGCCTTCTAAGATATATATTTAAAAGAAGACAAAGTTTTATCGTGATACTGGAGCTGCATCTATGTCAGGCCAGGAAATTTTGGCGCTAACCTTGTAAATGCATGACTGAGACAGGCCACGGAAAAGAAATCGGAGTATTGTTATAATTATTCTATAGTACTGAGTTGCGACATCGATTGGTAGATTTGCTTATGTGTTGAATTGAATATTGAATGAAATATCTATTTCCACACAGGTATTTTATTTAAACAAATTAATGTATTACTGGTACAACCCAATACGTACACCTATTTTGATAAAATCATGATTCAATAAAAAGCAGAATACAGCTAAATATACTAACTAGAACAGAAAACATAACATATAGACACAACAACAATTCAAATTCAAATGAATCTAAATCGCAATAACAAAGTTTTGTTTCACGGATAAAACCAGTGGTGCATTCACGCACTAGTAAATATTTTCAAGAAATAAAGCATAATCAATTTAGTATTTCCAACGTATGTTTTCTGCGATGTAATCTACATACTATCGACTTAGCAAAAATGGCAATGCAAATCCAAAATATATTTTTTTTACTGTTTTGGATTTACTTGAAAATGTGATACAAATTTATGTATTGCTTTTGTTAACTTTTGTAGTCATATATAAGATCTTTCCTTTACACATAAATTAGGGATTTCTACGGTTTTATGTCCTTTAGTAGTAAATATTTAGTAGTAAATATTTCCTAGATGTGACACAGAAATCATAGAATAGGTGGTGCATTAACGCACCACTCGGACAAAATGGGTTAAGATGATTGAACATGGCATCACTTAAAGTTCCACCCAAATTAAGTATTGTTGTGTCATTTGCATATAAAGAAACTGTATGTGATTCTCTATTCATTGTAGTTAATGCTGTTGGCGCAAAATGGTGGTCTGAGAATGTAGATATTTTAATGACTCGTCAGTTTCTCTGATATTTTGTCACGACTTGACATTGATGCATATGCGCTGATTTACAATATGTGCAATATTTAAAAACCAACGGGTGCAACAATTAGGTGGGCACAATAACATGGATAATAACAATTATTATGTATGAGATTTTGAAAAAAAAAAGAATATTTTGAGACTATTGCTAATTGTAGACTACATTTGCGCGGTCACAGTGCTAAAAAACTATCTGTAATACGCATTTTTTTTCATTATCTGGTGGCCAATTTTGAAACTCACGTCGTAATGAGGCGGAGTTCCATGTAGCTGATACCACGTCGTTCTACTGTTTGGTATATGACATGTGGTCTACAGCTATTTACTAAATTATTTAAGAAATTTTTAATATTTACGAATCAAAAACTTAATTTTGATCGCAGCATCCAAAAATGCCATAATGTAACGGCGGTTCCAATTAAAAAAAAAATCAACAATTTTGGGTAGATGCCTCACAGCAAGCATCTATCAATGCCTTACATCTTTCTTTAAGACTTGAAAAAATTGTATAGTCAGTCACAGAATGAGTATTTCTAATATTTCTATAATTCTTATATTTGATTGAGTTGACTGTTACTTGATGATAATTCATTACATACGTAATTTAATAAAAACAAACACTTGCTTTAAGATTACCACACACATGTTTATTGCTTTGACAATTGTTTCGGTATATTGTACCTTCTTCAGAAAGAATCTCTAAACTAACTATCACAAGTTTGCTACTAAACGATCAAGCCAACTTAAATAATTCTCCCCTCTTAAACCCTTAGATAAAGATTCTACCTACTGTATGGATAGTCTGTAATCAACCCTGTGATAGTTATTTTAGAGATTCTTTCTGAAGAAGGTACAGTGTACCGAAACAATTGTCAAAGCAATAAACATGCGTGTGGTAATATTAAAGCAAGTGTTTGTTTTTATTAAATTACGTATAATTCTTATATCCCTACGATTTATTGGTATTTTATAGATGACTTAAAACTCACCCGCGGCAATATCTTCTTTCGTTTCTTGTTGTATTCTCTCGTTCGCATCGTTTCCGACAATTTTCGTTTTGTCCGACGTTACAGTCCATTCGCAATCGCCACGATTCAGTATCGTGGCGATCGATTGCGATTTGTTTTCCGTATCGAACGTTTTGGCTTGGTCTCCAGCAGAAGTCAAATTTGCACGACTAATGTCCGCCGATTTGGATCGATCGCCGATTTCTTTTGACCGCGAATTATTGGTCGTCGGTAAATTTTTATTTGCACTTGGAGTTTTGCTTTTCGGTGTTTGTTTTCGGTAGCGTTGCTTCACTGTGTACGTTTCTTCCGTTGACGTCGATGTAGTGCTGAAAGTTAACACGCATGTAGGTTGTTTCCCCACTGTAGAGTACTGTACGCTTATGTTACGATTAAAATGGCGCCAATAATATAAACAAGATCGGGTATCGGTTTGGTGTTATCTACAAGATTACCTTTACTATACAGGGTGTTTAAAAAACCAGATTGCTTTCGAAAAACTGTCACTGGGCGGGGCAACTTTGTCGCAAATAGCGCGAACCAGCTGTTTTAAAAGGAAGGTGCTTAGCGGATTCTTGTCCTAGAGGGACGCATTGTTTTTCTATCGTGCTTCTGCGGACCACTATGGAACTTTCGCAAAATCGATGTAATTTGATTGTGAATACACCCTGTATAAAGTGTCCTTCACATCTCGCCGACTTCAAAGTTACGCAAACTTCGGTAAATATTAAAATTTGTACTGGTAATTGCAATTTAAAATTATATTTATTCAAATATCTCGCGTCCCCTGTATTATAGACGAAACCTTATACAGTATACGATACTGTTCATATCAAATTATTACATCTTTAAAAGGTTTTTTAATTTATCGCCAATACTTCACCCACAAAAGCGGAAATTTCTTGGATATATAAGAATTTTTTGCGAACACACGACGTAAAAATGTTCGAAATAGAGGCTATAGCCCTGGATCTCCTTAGTTTCCTGGCATCCGAATTTTTCTAATGGAGTAAATAGTTTTCAAGAAACTACTTGTTTTTTGAAACCATGCAATACGTGGTAATAGTAAATGACGTCATCGCGTTTGATTGAGGGCGAGAAATCGTGATTTTCATTTGGATTTTTTCAAATATCTCGAACAGCGTATGTGACGAAAACCATAAATACAAAAATTGTAGCCCTTGATACGACCTATAACACGTTTTAAACGGATGAGCTATTTTTTGTACTAATTTTGATTTACGGTAAATAATTTACTCCCTAAAGAATAATTTTCAGGGTCTTTTAGATTTTTGTGTATAACTAAACCACAAATTTTAAATTATTGCCAATTTTCAGTAATACGGGGACCCATTTTTCAGTTTTTTTGAATTTGAAGCGCACGTTTTTAAAAAATTGTTATGAATAAAAGTTTATGGACCCGTATCCTCTGCGTCTTTGGGTTATAGAATTTTTTCGGACTTGTAAACGGTTTTTGAAAAATGGTCTTTTTTGTAGACCCTTGCACACGCGATTTTTATTTTTTGTAAAAATACTTCCCGACCCCCCAGCGCCCCCATTTTCAATAGGTTACGTCACAGGGCAAAACTGCATATATGTGCCAAATAAGAAGTCGATTGCTTTGAATTTCGGACACTTATCGTGTTTCATAGCAATGTTCAAAAAACAGTCGAAAATCGCGAAAAAAAGATGGATGCCGGCGTTGAATCGAGGCCATTTCATACAAACTTATGTATCTCGTGGAGCGTTAAAAAGAAGGCAAATTTCAATTTTCTAGCTCCAACGGTTCGAAAGTTATTCAGGAAAAACCAAAAAACGAGAATGGAGAACGGAGAACGGACAAACAAAAATTTTTTTTTGTCTGTACCAACGATGATTCCATAGGACCTACCGTTACCGAGATATAACATTTTTATACGAGCGCAGATACTTTCGAAAAATTCGATTTTATTGATTTTCGAAAAATCGTCGCTGGGCGGGGCAAGTTCGTAGCGCGTAGCGCGAAGCACCTTTTTAATTTAAAAAGAAGGAAATTCGCGCTTTCTTGTGATAAAGGGACGCATTGTATTTCTATCGTGCTCCTGTGGATCACAATGGAACTTTCGCAAAATCGATGTCATTATATTTTGCATACACCCAGTATAAAGCGACTTTCACGTATCGCCAAACTTCAAAGCAACGGCGATTTCCAATGATATTTTTTCAAATATCTCATGCACCCTGTATGGTAGAAGAAGTCTGACACTCCCTCTCGATACAATTTACGATACTGCTTAAACCAAATTATCAAATGTTTTATTGTTTTTCTTTTACCGTTAATAATTTACCCTCGAAAACCCTGTACGTAATTGAAAAACTGCCAGAAGCAGAGGTTATAGTCCTGGATCTCCTACGTTTTCCAGTCCGTGAATTTTTCCAATAGAGCAAATGGTTTTCGAGAAAATAATTCTTTTCTGAAACAATGCAGTACGCCGTCATAGTAAATGACGTCATCGCGTCTAAATTGTGTGCAAGAAATAGCGATTTGGGCCAGTTATCCAAATTTTTTACGAATTTTGATTTAGGGCTAATCATTTACTTTGAGAAAAAGTTCAATTTTCAGTTTCATTTATATTTTTGTCCACATTTGAAAAAGCCTGTATCTAATCGAAAAAATGTCCGAAATAAGTGTTATAGCAAGAATTTTGCTGATCGGCTTAACAGTTTTAGAGAAAATATTTTTTTTCTGAAAACCGAAATAACCCAAAAAAAAATACTTTGCGGCATTTTATTGCGCGCAATTTGAAAAGTGTGAGTGTGGGTCGGAACTTTTACCTCGCTGCCAAATCTGAAGTCGGTGGCTCGAGAGTTATTGAATTAAAATCCGCGACACAGAGAACGGAGAAAGAGAAAAAAAATGAAATGTTTATTTTTTGACTCCATTGGTACCAACGGCTTGTCTGTAAGACTTACTGTTACCGAGATCTAAAGAAAATTTACTAGGGCGTATATTTTCGAAAAGTTAGATTTTTCGAAGTAGAAAGCGGTTCAAACAGAATTTCACAAATTTATTTACCTGGGCTGTTTTCCTTTAAGCGTTTCGTTTGGCAAATCATTCGCCAAACTAGCCGCCGAGCTAGTGTCTACGGCCGAACTCAAAATGCTTTCCAGCTTTTTTATCAACTGTAACAGAAATGCAATTTTTATGGACTCCACTTAAGATTAACGAAAGGTATATTTGAAATATGGCCGGAAAAGTACTTGACCTTTTATTGTGCACATTTTAAGAGGTAAACCAAAAAATATAAAACAAAGTCTTTCGGCGTCATTACAATCCCAAAGTTATTATTAAAGAGTATTATATCCGCACTCATTATGGAACGATTAATTAACATTTCCTCATTCTTGAAAATATCTAAATGTTAATTTTAATCTGATTCGCACCATCTATCGGGCTTAAGCGAGGTTGGTAAAATCACGGATTGCGTTAACTTGCGGGTAATAGCAGAAAAGAAGAAGAGTTGTTATGTCTGTGACAAACATTTTGTGACTCGATTTTTTATTGGAAGTAAAAAGAATTCTTTTTGAGTTTTTTTTTAAATCATTTTGAAAGCGCGAACATCCAAATTCGTGACCGCCAGGTGTGCAGGAAGAAAATAAACTGTAATAAAAGAGGACGAAAGGACTTCAATCAGAAGCATAATCCACTCCTTGGACCTACCTTGGACAAAGTAATATCTGAAATGAGATAACTTGTTCGTTATGAAAAAAATCAAAACTTCTAGCAGAAAAGGGCGGAATTATCTAGTGGTTTGAGTTAAGCAGTTTCGAGAGGAAACTTGATCTGTCAAACATAGTTCTATCTGACACGAAGAAAGAGTATATAGTATATACATTTCCAATTCTGTTAATAATTAGCGTTTCTAAGTAACCAAAGACACTTCCCAAGATTAATTTTAAAACGTTGCTAAAATTTTTAATGTTGGTGAATTAATAAACAGGAAGTCATATATGAAAGTTACATACATCACAAGGATAATTGATTTTATTAAAATGGCATTGCGAAGATTTTCTACTTATTATTTGTTAAAACAAAACTGGCAGAATGAGGTGCTAGTTTTACTAAAATGAAAACCATATACAATGAAGGTCTCCAATTGAAGCCTTGACTTTATAATGGAGAGATTATACATTACACGTTCCTGCCAGAGACCGATGATGTAAATATAAATCCAAATGGTTTAAAGCGTTTTCTTACAAACCAATAAGATTTAACAATGGCGGTTAAGGGCATCAAACGTTTTTCCATAAAATGACATAAATATGACATCAGTTATATGTAGTAGAGCTGTAGTTTACGCAGATATATAGTTTGAAAAGCACCCTTTTTCATAGTAGATAGAAATCCGTCCTCATATTGTATTTTGTTTTTCAAAATATTCCAAAATACTGCTGTAGCAGTAACATAAAAACTGGTTATAATTCTTTACTTAACACTGCAAATAAATTACTGACATCTGTGAAAAGAATAGTCCTGAATTCCTTCCTTGTCTTACATACTGACGAACCCAAATGAGTTGTGGAATTGCTAGCCTTTGGAAATTGTTGTACACAATGGGCTTCAAATATCACAAAAGAAACAGTGGGATAGTACTTATGGACTCCACGCGTGAGCAATAAAAAAATACCTTTCTGAGAATTGTTGGACACTGCATCGAAAGCATGGTCTCCGTCTAATAAAGGGGACTTAGCTGTACCTAACATTTCTTAGAAGAGCGTTATGGTTATAATACAAAGTTGTAAATTCAAAACTAAGTTATGTTTGTTTAAAAAATGCCGTCCTTTACTCGACAATTGAAATACAATTTTGGAATCTTATTCGGGTAAAAAAAATAATACTACCTGATCCGAAACGTCAACTTCATTTTCGAGTTTCGCGTCTTCGTCTTCTTCCACTATCGCGGTAGTGTTCGCTATCCGGACAGATGGCGCTTTCATGAGGGTTAGAACGTTGGTGATTTCTTGTTCCATCTCGTCGAAGGCTTCCACGCTGTCGGTGGCCTTAGGTCTACCCCAAAAATAAACTAGTTCCTGGTTCATAAATTTCGTCGTTACGCTTACTTGGAAAGAATGTCCACCATCTTGTTTTCGATAACTTCGATCGCTTTCTGAATGTTCGAGCTGACGTGATCGTTCTTTTGTTTCAACGTTTTCAGTTGCTCTAGCACTGCGTTTTGACGAACTGACGGCTGATCAGCGGAGAGCCGCGACAGGAAACGGTTTTTTGAAACTTTCTTCTCATTAGGCATCGCGTGTTTCGGTGGGGACAGTTGGTAATGCACCGGTTGGTTCTCTATGAACTTTGTCAATTTTTGCGCTGGAGTTTTCCCGTACTTGTTTTCCCACAGCTTTTTCTCCCGCTCGCTTTTCCCGTTCTTCTTTAGCATTGCTTCCAGTTTGTCGCTAGTTTGGGCGTTAACAGCTTTTCGGGGCATCGGTTTAGTGTTATCTACGAGATTACCTTTACTCTACAGGGTGCTTAAAAAACAAGATTGCTTTCGAAAAATCGTCGCTGGGCGGAGCAAGTTCGTAGCGCCTAGCGCGAAACAGCTTTTTATTATAAAAGGTTTTCATGTGACAAAAGGGACGCAATGTTTTTCTATCGTGCTCCTGCGGACCACTATGAAACTTTCGCAGAATCGCAGTAATAATCAATGATGTCATCGCGTCTTGACAGCCCCCGAAACAGCGATTTCAATATGGATATTTTCAAATATTTCCGAGCAGCGTATGTGATGAATGAAAACCGCAAATACAAAAATTGTAGCCTTTGAATCTATTACCAATATTTTGTACGACTTCTGATTTGCGGTTAATAATTTACTCTGTAAAAGAACAATTTTCTAGGTCTTTTAGATTTTTGCTTATAATTTGAAAACCCTCTATATTATCGAAAAAATGCCTAAAATAAAGGTTATTGCACTGGATCATCCGCGCCTGCCGGCTAAAGAATTTTGCCGATCGGGTGAACGATTATGGAGGAAAACATTTTTCTGGAAGCTAATTGCCAAAAAAAAAAAATTGCAAAGTTTTAAAAAAATACTTGGAAAAATGTGATTGCACCAAATTTCTACTGTTTAAATGTGGACACGGACTTTTACTTCTCTGCTAAATTTGAAGTTGATATCTAAAAATTTAAGACACTTAACACATTTCTCATTTAGCACGAAATATCTGGAACACCCTGTACAATAAGTGAAAAGCTTAAATACAATAGTTTTTTTGTCTATGCGGGCTATATCACAATAAAAAAGAAAGTGAGATCTGAATCATAGTCTTTCAGTTATAACCAATTTTCAATAAGTGTTTTTGAATTTGCGGCGCACCCTGTATATTTTTGAAAAATTATCAAGTATAAAAGTTTATGGAGCCGTATCTTTTGCGTCTTCTGGTTGGTTCAAGAATTTTTTTGGTCTCTTAAACGGTTTTTGAAAAATGATGTTTTTTTTTAGACCCTTGCACACTCAATTTTTTATTTTTTTAGAATACTTTCCGACCCCCCCATTTTCAATAGGTTCCGTCACGGGGCAAAGCTACATATATGTGCCAAATATGAAGTCGATTGCTTCAAATTGCGGACACTTATCGTGTTTCATAGCAAGGTCCAAAAAACAGTCGAAAATCGCGAAAAAAGATGGATGCCGGCGTCGGATCAGGGCCAATTCTTATAAGCTTATGTGCCTCGTGGAAGGTTAAAAAGGAGGCAAATTTCAACTTTGTAGCTCCAACGGTTCGAAAGTTATTCAGGAAAAACCAAAGATCCCGTAGGATATACCGTTACCCAGATATAAAATTTTTATACCAGCGCTGATATTTTCGAAAATTCGATTTCATCGATTTTCGAAAGTAACAAGGATCTTCGTACCAGTTAAATTAATAAATAGAACTGATTTCGTTTCTCTTACTCCCAACTAATACAATCGTGATCGTTAGACATTTAGGGCGGAATAACATTGGATTGTCACACACAATAGTTAATGTATTTGCTAGATGGTGTATAATTATCACCAACTGTAGGTAACTCAAAGTTAACGGAGCTATCGCACTCTTGTTTAGCAAAATTACAGCTCGATTTTCTGTTGAACTGGGCCACAACTTGGACGTGACATTATAGGTGAGAACAATAAATACCTTGGGTCCAGACGCGCGTGTCCAAATTAAGATAGTCCGAAGGCGAAGGGGACGTGTAATTTGGCTTGATGTTTGATCTTTCTGTGAATCGCTCCGACATTGGCAATTTGGGCGATTGCCCCTTCGGTGATCTGCGAAAAATATCGATGCAATCGCTCTGATAAATGTTCTTGGGTTTTTGCATAGTTGCCGGTCCCGCTACCGTCCGACAATATTCATCAAAGTCTGCAAAATTATATTCGTCGAGTTATTCTATTTCTAAGTCATCATGGTTCGTACTTTTCGGAGACCATGATTTGGTGCGCGTATGTTTTAGATGACGCGGGTTCTTTTCCTGCGTGGCGCTGACCAGTTTGATCTCTTTGTCGATACGTCTGAGGGCCGGGTCGTAGACCACCTTCATCGCTAACAATCGAAACATTTATGCAACAACTTTATAGAATTTTAAGGGTTTATGAGGGAAACGGAGCGTCCTAGAAATTTGCAATAAAAGAGTTTAAGTTTTTTTTTTCAAAGAAAATCCATTGTAATGCCATTTACAAATCTCCTGTATTCTTCCTGCCTCATCCTGTTGGCTTCTTCAGAGGTTGACTGAAACTGGCTCACACTTTACTCTGTATCTGCTTGTTTGAGAGGGGCGGAGCTAAATAAGTGGCATAAACACCGTCTCGGATGACTGATTCCCATATTGGTGAAAGGTTTGATTGCCTATAGATTTATATAGATTCTCGGATTTTTCTTTGGTAGAAGAATTGATTACATGCAACTGCTGGTGAGTTTATTTGTCTTGGTCTTAGCTCTTTTAAGTTCTATTTGCCTAGTTGATATTGAATGCTGTAAACTCCTGGTATCTCAAACGGAATTTTGTTTTTAACGGATCGAAGATGTTGAGAGATCTTTGGAGAAATGTTAAATCAAAGAATACATTGTAGAGACCGGACGAAAATATCAACTAGTTTCAAATTAGAAGCTGCCGAACACTACCACGAAGTCAACTGAAAATCCGAAAATCTATAGACATCTATAAGCAACCCACAATCTTGACTGCGACTCAACAACATCTGTTGAAGTATAAGTAGAAGCAAGATGAACTATCTATTTTAAAACTGAATAGAGGTTTTGGAAATGTGGGTTTGTAGACGACTGTTACGAGTCTCATGGTCTGAGCACGAAACCAACGTATCCGTGTTACAAAAAATCGGTCCCCATACAAGGCACAGTATGTATCTGGAGTACCTGGGGCATAGTAGAAAGCAAATACCCAAGAGGCAGGTCTCCCTAATAAATATAAGACTGCATGTAGATACAGTGTTTTAGAAATCATCATGCACTTTCTTTTGGGTATATATATATATATATATATATATATATATATATATATATATATATATATATATATATATATATATATATATATATATATATATATATATATATATATATATATAATTTTTTTTTCTCTTGTGCGTGGCCTGTCTCAGTCTTGCATTTACAAGGTTAGCGCCAAAATTTCCTGGCGTGTCATGATAAAACTTTGTCTTCTTTTAAATATATATCTTAGTCGGCTGCGAAACAAAAATTGAAGTCTTGCGTCAAATAGTTTTTTATTTTAAACAAGATGTGTCGGAAAAAATGTCGCAAATAACGCAAATTGAATATAGAGCAGTCATAAAGTTTTTGATAGAAGGGTTAGCACCTAAAATTATTAGAGAAAGGCTGGATGGTGTGTACGGCCAAAGTTCTACTTCGTATTCTGTATTGAAAAAATGGGCAAAACGTTTTCGAATGTGGAGGTCATATCGGAAGATAATATTTAAGAAATCCGTGTAGATTGTATCTACTTGTAGTTTGTTATTTGGGCTATTTTGGGCATATTGAAAAAAACAGGTAAAGGTTTTCCAGGGTACCGGAAACGTGTTTGTTGTTAATGAGGTTGCACCAGTACATGAGTACGATGCCAGATGATAATGAAGGTATGTTATCCGGTCTTGAGGTCATTTTGGATTTCAATTTTTTTAAAGATTGTGAAATAGTGTTGTCTTCTATGCCGTTTATATAGATAGGTTGATAGTTACTATGGCTAGTTACTCTGCTCCTAGCAGATGTAATGACCCTTTTAATGAATGTGGGGTCGGATTTAGACTCTCAAACTACACGGTCTTTTTGCATGAAATTGAGTTCTTTGCCATCAACTTTTCTGGTACACAAAATGTCTTGGACGGATACACGTGCAGGTTTAATGATGTTTAATTTGACCAGCATTTTGGTGTTGGATGTCGATGGTCTACCATTGCGTCCGTAATCTTCGATTAACTGTTTGAATTACTCTTTCCCAAAGTTTCAATCCATTTTTAAGATTGTAAAAAACCGCCAACACATACAGAGATGAATGGAACTTTTGTAAATGATTTACGAGGTAATGTCAACAACAGATGTATAAGACAAAAGAACTTCGGGAAGTTTTTGATCGAGTAATTATTTGTGTTAACGCAAAAAATGTAATTATAAAAAATAACAATATCATAATCTTTAATTAAAATATATTCTATGATACCCTCTTTTTAAAAATTATCTAGAAAAGCACCAAATTTTTGAAACACTGTACCGGATGATCATTTATAATGTGTACCCCTCCCATTCAACGTTTGGGAAAAAACGGCAAATAGAAAAGTTGTTAAAAAAAATAGCAAGCTATTTGCAAGATTTAGTTTTATATTTACAGGGTGTTGCAGAAATTACCAACAAATGCAAGTTACATATATTTTTAATTTTAATCATTTTAATTTTTATTTACGTTTACATGATTTTTAGAGTTCCCTATAAAAATGCATCCATCGGCGTCATGTCAGGACTTTTGAGTGGCCATTTTATTGAGCCATCTTTTCCAATTCATTCATTAAACCTTTGATTTAAGTAGTATTTAGCAAATACTACACAAATTAATTGAATATGAATTTAGGACTTAAAAGTTGCGCTTTTTTTTTAACTGAATTCAAGATAAATATCATTTTCTAACACATATTCCTGAATTTCAGCTTTTCAACTTGACGAGGCTGGTGTTTGCATAGCAGACGGCTGTGCTGTGTTTTGAAACCAATTTTCAAAAAGTTCGGCACTTCTATGCTCATGACTATCCAAGCTAGAATCCTGAATATTCTTTGCAGAAAACAGCAAAGCAGTTTCTATTATACTGATGCCTTTTCCTTTATTCGAAGGTGCTTTTGTCTGATAGTTTTGAGTGGATACAGTTTGGTGTGTATCGAACCATGTTTCATCGACGCAAATTGTTGTGTCTGTTGTCTAATCTATATCTTTTAATTTCTTGAACATAATTAAATGCTCAAGTGCGTGTGATTCCATTACTACTTGTTTTTGTCTATTTTGCTTGACCTAAATCACATTTTATAAACATCGTCTAGCCTTTTTCAGTTTATCGAAGATAGGAACAACTTCTCTTTGATATAGACAATATGTGAGTTTGAAAATCACTACGTTTATTCCTTTTCCTCAATTCTTCACTATTAATATCGACGATATACGCGTTTTTGTAAGTAGCAGTAAAGTCCTTAAATCACTATCTTCATCTCTTGCCAATGTTCTCTTCTTTCTGACTAGGCTGAATATTTGCTGAAATTTTTCATAGATTCGATAAGATTTTTTTGTCTGGGACGTGTGTGAGATAATTTAGCTCTCTTGTTTCCTTTAACTAACGTGTTCAAAGTTAAGTGTTTTTCTCTTTCAGAACAAGGCAATTTATAATAAAAAAGAACGTAAGTTTTGCTAAACTTGTAACTGGTAAATGTCATCGTCATTTATAAACATTTTGTTTTTTGGTGACGTCACAGCCACCTAAGATAGAAATGATAAATTCTATAATATTATTTTATTTTTGAATGTTGCTTTTATGTTAAAAAAACATATGTCTCAAAACTATAGGATTTGGGTATTATACAAGAAATGTACAGATTGCTTAGGTTGTTTCATTAAAAAATATATGACTTATCTCTGTGGGTGCTTTTGCAACACCTTGTATATATAAAAATATATCTTGCAGATAGCTTACTATTTTTTGAAATTCCTTTGTATTTGACGATTTTTTCCCTAGATAATTTTGAAAAAAAGAGTGTCATCCCGGTACAGAGACTCACGTTTGTTTTTCTTCCCCGTTTCGAACCATTCGGCCCTTTTCTGCGTCTCTTTGCATTCCTTCATTGGCGCGAGCGGTAATTTTTGAGCGCCATCTGCCGTCGCGGCGTTGAGTCTTGCCTTGTTGTAGATCACGTGAACCGGCATGACGGTATAGACCTTCGTGACGCCTTCCTCTTTTACATCTTGATTCGGAAAAATGTACTTGTGTAGTTTCCCTATGTCGTCGCCCCTCCCATTGGCCGGACTCTATAACGTTAAAGTAGACATTTCGAATAACAAAAATAGCGACGGGAGACTGGTGGAGACTTTGGTGGCAAAAGTTTCCATCCATCCATCCGTATATGCTAAATTTGGATTTTTCGTAGATCATAAAATTGTCTACAAAAATGACTCTTGTCAGGATTTACAGTTGCTAAATTATCGTGGCGCAACAGAACGGCCTGCAAAACTTCCAGATATTGTTGACGGGGTGTAAATTATTTTATGCACAATTTGACGCTCTTTGCAAAACTTGAAAAATCCAACATGACGGCCATAAGAAAAAAGAAAATTAAGCCGGGTTGCGAGATAACAAAAGGCAAAGTGCCTGAATAATGTCACATTTTGACGGTTTCTTCTAAAACACATTGTATAAGCCTCGCAGCCTTAGAATTAAAATAGATCTGCACTAAAACTCCTAAGTGGGATTTCCACAATTAACCCTTCTTTAGCAATATAAAATTGACCATTAAATTCAAAAAGATGTTGGTCTAAACAAACTATTGAACTGTCTAACAAGTGTTGTTTTTGTGATAGGTTAACTTGTCTCTGAGTGAGAATATTATCTATTAAGTTCATTACGTCAATCGGTGGAATGCTAGCAAATAGATTTCGGACATCAAAAGAAACTAGAATTGCCTTAGGAGGAATTTTAGTATCTTTAGTTCCAACGCATTTTTGATAACATATCTTGTTGAAAGTTTAACTGATGTGCTGTTATACTTCAACCAGAAATATAGTGCTTTTACAACCGACTCTGCGATTAACTTTGTCTACTTTTTATTACTCCAATACCGCAGCCCCTTATAGAACACTCTGCCTGGCAGACCCTTACCCGCAACCATTCCAGGACCGTCCTAGGAATTTATCTACCTACACGAACAAACGGGATATAAGTATGTTTGTTAGATATTTGTATGTTGTATGTACATAAAAAATTAGTACAAAGTAACAATTTATTACGTTCTATTTCGTTACATTTCTACATAGTATAATTATTAATATACAAAATGTTATTTATAATAATAATAAATCGGTCACTTAAAAAATCGTCACTATCGCTACTATCGTCACCTAGTTCAATGATCAACTCCGCCATTAATCGTTCTCGATAAATATTTTCTTCTTTTATTACTTGTTTTGCTTTACCTCTTGTCGAATTACGAATGGTATTATCACTAAATTTTGGTGCAATGTTATTTCTATATCATCTCAATCGAGTTAAATCTCGAGATTTCACGTCCATTTTGTTGTGCTATCGAATCGATTTTGTTTTATTTTTATGAATTTCCGAAGTTGTCTTTTCGTGTAGCTCTCTTCTTTAATGTCTTCTTTATTTGAAGAAGTATTTGGAATGTTCTAATTTGGGATGAACGATACGAGGCATTATCCAACACGATAACAGTATTTGGCGATAGTTCTGGCAACAGTTTATTTTCAAACCAGTCCTCAAATCCACACTTGAATCTTTGACGTTTTCTGGAGACAAAAATAAAGCATGTTCCATCCTACACCATCCTTTTTTTAAGTTTCGTCCGATTTTTATTTAGCACTTGACGTTTATCAATTGTTTGGAACTGAAAATCCAATTTCTTCAAAAAAAGTACGGACTCTTTGACACAACTAATGTATAAGTACTTTTTTATGCAGTTCTTCTAGGGTTAAAATACTATTCACTTTCTAAGCGTTGTAGATTATACGCCTAATTAGATCTGCGTGTTGCTCTTTAAAAACTTGCGAAGTACCAGCATCTTCTGTCACTTTCCTCTTCACTATCCCATTTACAACAGTTTTTCTTACAGTTAACTTCTGAACTTTGGTCATGTCCTACATCGTCTAAATTGTCATTAGGTTGGACTGAGATCTCCACTTCGTCCTCATTCGACGGTCTTCACATTTTAAAATGTGTAAGATTCTAATAAATATTTATCTGTATTCTTATAACGTAACTTTATCTGCCGCGAATATAATCTATAGTCTCAAAAAAGACTGTAGTTGTTTACAATTCAAAGAACTCTGTAAAAGGTACAAAATGTTGTTAATTAGTAGGCACACAAGACAAAAATGATTATTTTCAAACTTACCTGTAAGATAAATAGAGTACAGGTACCGTTTCAACTATCCAGTGAAACAGCCTCAGTGAAAAAGGGTCAAAGTACGAGAATCAAGTATATAAATATGTAGGTACTGGAAGGATCACCATCCGTACTATATACGAACATGTTTCAATTTAGAGTAAACTTTAAGAACGATACATGTTAAAATAAACGCTTCTACTTATTCGAAAATACCACGCAGCATCAATGCTCAATCGAATTTAAAACGGTCCATTTACGTTTCAAATAAAAGTTTTTACAAATATTCGTTACGGTCCATCTCAGGCAAGACCTACTTAATGCAGAATAAACATCTGTTGGGATGGGTTTTGCCACGGTCCTGCGGTTAAAGCAGTGTAAAATACTTAAAACGTCATAGCAATAAATGCACTATATTTTTGGTCGTATTATACAAAAGAATCTCCAGCCTTAATTGGCGTATCTTGTTGGTGTAATTTAATTAAAGAATATAATTTTGGAGGTTGGGGATTGATAATTATTAGTAGGTATTTTTCTCTGTCTTAAGGTTTAAGAAACTGTTTGGTTTTTGTGATATACTAGAGAATCGTTAGCTACGAATATCCTTGCTTTATCTGCCTTTGTAAATACTAGATTATTTCGGCAAACTTTTAATTGATTTTACCATAGACATATGTGCGATGTCTTGGAATTTACTGTTAGTTGTAAGTTAGATTTTATTTAGTGTTTGTTTACGATAATGTTACCGTCAATAGCAAGCTCGTAATCAATCCCTAAACAATTTAACTCTTTATAATTTAAATTAAAGTTGAAACCCTTTTTTAGTAATTCGGATTTTAACTTCATTTTTGTTTTTCTCTTTCTATTATTTCATCATCATTTTCATACCTTATTAAGAATATTGATAATTCGAAAACTAATGTACCTTTTCGCATATGCGGCAATTTTCCGCGGAACACTTGATGCTCGGCCCGAATAGATACGACCAAACGTTCTCTTTCTCTTCGCCGTAAACCAAGTCGTAGAGGAACGAATCCTTGACTTTCCCGTACGCCGGACTCTTTTCGATCTCTTGTATTTTTCCCGCGTCTTTCCTCGGATATTCGGCTTCGAAAGGTACCAAATCGTTCGCCGTTATATCGTCTAAAATGTCGAAATGGTCTAGTTGTCGGATACGGACTGTATCTGCTGTCGCAGGACGACGACGGTCTTGCAACATCCTGCAGGGATTCGCCGAGTAAGTTTTAGGGAAACACGGCTCTATACGATTCGACACGTTCCCCTCGGTTTTCTTCCTCGTTTTCGCCAGGTTTTTCCGATTGAACCATAAACTGTTGTCGTATTTGCGTGGTAAATTGATGGCCGATCGGATGGTATTCGACTCGGCCGTCGATCCTACGCCGGTCCTTAAATAGGGGTTGTGATTATGCTGTGCATGTGGAGTCTAGAGAAAACTAATAAAAAAGAGAGTCGTAGATTTATTTCCCCTTAAATCTCGGAGCCACAGAATAGACAAACAACCAGAAGGGTGGCTGTTTTGGTGAAAATGTTTAAACGTAAGATTCTAATCAATATTTATTTTATCTACCGCGAACATAATCTATAGTCTTATAAAAGAATTGAAAAACTATGTAGAAGACACAAAATGATTAAGGCTTTCGCGTCTTTCCGGTCTAAAGACCGGCGTCAGTTGGAATTACTTCCTAACGTTTCGTCGGTCCATCTATCTCCGATGTTGGACGTAGACCGACGATCTCTCCTGCGCAGGTTGTATTTATGCCAATTGAAGGTGGACGGAGCTTGTTCCGCTTCGGTTGGTCTCGGAATATCGATCGGTACTTCTCGGGCATTCCGATGGGTAATGAGCGGAGCTTGTTCCGCTTCGGGTTCGGGTTCCAGATTTGGTAGTCTGTCAATACTGTTTTATGCAGTTCTTCCACGTTTAAAACACTGTTCGCTTTATGAGCGTCGCTTTTTAAAAACTTGCGAAGTAACTCACTTTCCTCTTGACTATCCCATTTGCAGCAGTTTTTCTTACGGTTGACTTCGAAACTTTGGTCATGTCACTTGTTTTTATTGCTGCCCCTACTTCCGCTTCTGAATTTCTTATAAAATTGTATACATTGGAAACAATTTGTTTAGCATCCGTAGGCAAATGGATCCGTTTTTTTATTTGCTGAGGTAGTTCGTTTTCTAAATTTTCATTGGGTTGGACTACCATCTCCACTTCGGCTTCAAATTTTGCGTTGTTTTTCATGTCTTCTTCTAACAGGGAAACATCTGCTTCATTCTACACATTTTAAAATGTTAAAAACAGGAACCTGCAAAACATGTTTAATTGTAAGATTCTAATAAATATTTATCTGTATTCTTTATCTACCGCGAATGTAATCTATAGTTTTAAAAAATACTGTTGTTTACAAATCGAAAAACTATACAGGAGACACAAAAATATAAGAAGAATGTCGTTAATTGACAGACACACAAGTCAAAGATGATTATTTTCAAACTTACCTGGAAGATAAATAGGGTACAGGTACTCTCAGCTGAACGTGTGCGAAATATTTTTTGCACGACCATTTGAAAATACTGAAAAACAGTCGAAACAGTGGGTTGCAAAAGGGGAACCAACTCCGAAGAGGACTAAAACAATGGGAGGCTAGAGGAATTATATACAATTGATTATCTTGAAAATGGTAAGACTATCACGTCCAAAATCAACGAATTGAAGTTTGAATTGATGCCGCAACACCCCTACACTCCAGACTTGGCTCCCAGCGACTATTACGACTAACATTTAAGAGCAACGAAGAAGTTACATTTTGCAGCAGCATTTTGAGCAACTTGACGAATCTACATTTAAAACTGGTGTAATTAAAATTAGACCACTGTTATGAAATGAAATGCTCGGTGTTGATGAAAACTTTTCACCCCACCCTCATATACAGAACAATCACAAAACCTATAATAATGTATGGACACTCACCGTTGCAGATGAAGTACCACTAAAGATATTTCTAAGGCAAAAACAACAGGACAATACTGAATAAAATCTAACCTGGAACTCAAAGAGATTAATATAGATACCAGATAACAGAATGACAAAGCTAGAAAAAGATCGTTTAGATAGAGAGATTGCGTTAGAAAAGACCTAAGAGTAGTAGAGTCGGCAAAAACCCACACAAGGATAGAATACCTAGAATACCTTTTCAACAGACCGAACACGCCTTGGGCGGAGGCCCATCTTCAAGTGTGCTCCATTGTTTATCAAAGTATCAGATCTTTTGAGTTTCTGTAGTTGGCCGTGTTTAAACAATCACAAAACATGTCGTGAACTTGTTCACCTGGCCGAAGGCACGCACTAATTTTACGAATAGCCATATGCTTCTTCGCTTTAGTAGGTTTTTGATGACCGTAATGTTTCTTTCACTTACTGACGTGCTGCACTGTGTTTCTATCTATCGGTCCCGAAAAAAAAGTACTTTTTTATTCCACAAGCTCACCAAATAATCATTGAATAATTTGCGATGTGTTTATTGCTCTTTGAGATTTAAGTTTGCAAAAAATATTTCTGCGAAAACGAATCATATGAGCCATATTGCACTCGATAACCAATAACACTGCTCAAAAGTGTTCCTGAATTTAATTATAGCACAATTCCCGGAACTTTGGAAACATCCACACATACTGGAGATAAAAAAGTGATCGAATTTGAATTATTGGAGACGGAGGAAAAAAATCTTAAAAGAACAAGTAACCTCCATTTCAATTTGTTTCGGAGTGATGGTTTATTTCTTCCCAGTATCATGCAAGTCAAAACACGCAGTACCATACAAAACTGGGTAGTTTTCCAGTTTTCCCGATTTTTCTCATTAATTTCGTCGCTCTCTTTTTTTATTAGTTTCCTCGGCACCTCCTACATCACAAGAAGTCGTGTTGCTTAACCTCGCTTACCTTCGTCCCATTTCGGCCACAGTCGCCGGTCGACTTCTACTTGACATCCGGCTTTTGTTTCGTGTCATCACTTTCTGAAAAAATGCCAGACTGTCACTGGCTTCGACCTGAGCAATTAGCTTTCCGTGTAGGTTGGTCGCTGCTTTCTTCCGGTACACGTCAACTGCGGGCGATGTGCTCAATCTGTCAACTAATAATGATAATAATTGGTAAATTCTGTAGTACACAATGTTTTTTAATGTTTAGCGCACTGCAACATCAAAATTAAATTAAAACGCCGCACGCCATATGACTACATCTCGAATATATTGCTTAGCACGATATAATGCAGAGGGCGCCACTAGTCAAACTAACCAAAACAGCACATATGTCTGGTTGCCTACCTATAATACATACTTTTTACTTTGTAAGAGTTCAAGACAAATCTTGAAGATCCTGCACTCAATTCGTGATTAATTTAAAAATTTTGAAATATTTAATATCTTGAACGATATACTGAAAATTGAGTTATTACCTCCAAAGTTCTTTCTAGTTAGCATTGATTTTAACCAAAATTGTTTTTGGTTCTATTTACTTCAAAGGAGTTAGGTGACTGTAAAACTAACCACTCAGATCACCCGATTTGATGCCCTTGTATTTTCACCGCCGGACGGTAAAATTGGAATGATGTAAGATTATTTCCAACACTATTTTTAACAAGAATGGCAGAATATGTTAATATGTTGTCCAGAGTTCAGCGCTCATTTTCAGGAAGAGTTCTCTTATGCGTCGAGTATGATAGACACTGCAGCATTTGTTAAGATAATTCTTTTACCTTTTAATTTTGTTCATTTCTTAGTCAAATTGCTTTTAGGCTTTTGTTATTGTTAAATATTAATTATTTGTGTTTTATTATTTTATTAGTAATCCAGATTTCAGGGGAAACTTGCTTTTATTTCAGAAACCAAATGATTTAGGTATAAGAGAGGGAATTTAATTTTCTCGTGAAATATGTGTGTTCCATTTAAAAGAACGCTCTTTTCACCATTTTTGTAATGTGGTAGGCAAATCCTTAGTTTGTCCAACCGTGTATAATGTAGAACTAATTACAATATTAAGAAATTCTGTTCAACACCTTCCTAAGCTATGTCCAAAATTGCAACTTTGGTAAGGTGGCCTTTTTGTCCAAAAAGAATACACTTTGCAAGTATTTCATAGAAAAACGATAAAAACTTTATTTTCTTTTGAAAATATATTTTTCTTCGGAGTGGATTTTTTTGCTAAATGAGGATGTTCGTCTAATAATGTAGCCACAGTCGAATTTGACTGTTAAGACGGCAAATAATGTTTTTACCAAAAGTTGCGACTTGTCACTGTTCCAACGATTATTCCCTAGTGAAATTCCAATTTCAACGACATAAGGATATTTCTATTAAAACTTTTAAATTTTCATGAGGGATGTGTTCCAAAATGGATTTATACCCATTTTTGTCAAGTTCTATTTTCCCATCGCACCATTTCTTCAATTCTTCTTCATTTAAATATAAATTTACTCCTCGAATTTCTTCAATGAGAAAATGGTCATTAATAACAATATATTTTGTTTCCTTCATTACAAATTCGACTGCTGAAGAAGGTTCTTTCCATTCAATTTTACTGCTATTTAGAAGTAGACAAACGGTTACTTTATTCTTTAGAATTAGTGGTAAAAAAAGCATGGTTGACATCGTTTGGAAAGAATTTCTTCAAAATTGTAGGACATTTGTGACAAGGCTTAAAAAACAAGAACGTAGTGGATCATATAACTACAAAACGCGTTCTAATGCTAATGCCATCTGACTTTGGAATAACCAAGCGGTTTTTTGTATTGAACACTAGCCTCTTCACAAAATTCTTTCAAACTTGCCACCCGTACTGTAAAATTTTGAAATATAAATATATATTTGTAATAATTACTTCCTCATCTATTGACATTGAACTTGATGCTTGATGGCATTCGATATAATGTGAGCATTAGGACCAGTTCTCAAAATATTTCGTTTCAGAAGATCAGATTTTGTGTACACCTGTACGGGTGCGTCCTCCAAAATTTTTTTATTCAAATTGTTGTCTGTTGTAACTCGAAATAAGTGATTATATAATTCTTAATATCGAAACAACTTAGTAAAATTGGATAAAGTTTTATTTCCTTCCTTATTCCCTATTGCAGACTGTGCATTTAACCAATGAGTCGTAATTTCGATTTTTGACTACCTTCACGAAATAAATGAAATAAAATTTTATTTTATTTTGTACACCTCAAATCTTGTTAACTTGTACAAAAAGTGCGAAATTGTTGGTTTTCAAAGTAATTAAACATAAATGAAATTCCCATAAAACTTTGCCGTATATACCGCGCATGCGTAAGTATTTGGGTACGTGATTCCCTGGCTGATCTTTGATGATTGCTATATTAGAGACAATGTTGCTTATAGATTTCTATAGACTGCCGGATTTTTCGTTGATTTTGTGTTCGGCCATTGGTGAAGAGTTTTTTTGTCTTAGTCTTTAGGCTCTTTCATGTTCTTTGAGCCTGGAATGCTATAAACTCCTTATCTCAAGCGGAATTTTGTTTTTGACCTATCCAAGATGTTGATAGATTTTTGGACAAGTGGTAAATCTAGTTTTGACGTTATATTTCTTTTGATGTTGTGGTCGGTGATGTTTTGAATGTAAAGAAGGACAACAGTGTGATGGAACGCATAATATCTTTAATGTAGAAATTATTGAAGAGTCATGTTATGTTAGGGTGTATAGAATTTAAATGTTAAAAAAAAAATCTACTATGGATTCTTGACCATGAGGCCAAATAACAAAAGTATCATCGACGTAGCGTTTCCGTAATTTTGGTTTTAGATGAAAGGTGTCAAGAGCTTTTTTCTCATAGGCAGAGTAAAATGCGAGCCAGTTTCAGTCAAGCCCTGAAGAAGCCAACAGGAAGGTTGGCGAAACGTTAGCAAGTAAAAACTAAGAACATTATTAATTAAATAAAGTATTAGACGATGAGAAAATGCAATGATACATATGGTGTCCCATTTAAAACTAACCGAAACTAACGACTAACCAAATTTTTAGAACAATTAAATGTGCCAACTAACCAAAAGTTCAGGTAATATATGTTCAATAAATTGTCTATATTGCTCACCAGTAAGTCTGCCAGGCAGAAAGTGAGGCCCGATAAGAAATCCCCTATAACTCCAATCCAAACCGGGTGTGAGGATTATTATCGGATCATACATGATTGTTATGAAAGTTTTTTATTGAGTTACGGGAAAACATGCCTCGTCGGTAAACAACACTTGTGACAAAAACTTTGGATTTTGTGTAAATCTACACAAAGCCACTCTTAGCGGAAAATCCCTTAGCGTTCAACAAAATTACTCTTACAAAGAAATTCGTTTCGTCCGATATACTGATCCACGCTCGACGGGTCACTTTCTGAAGATCGATCTGCCTCTCGAGTCGTTATCCTCACTGCGCAGCATTTTGTTTCTTCGATACGTCGTATCGACTTTCCTCTAACCGTCGAAGTTGTAGATCTGCGTTTATAATCATCTGATAATCCTTTCAGTTTTGTGGTTGGTTGAGGTTGTCGCATCGTTGGTGTCTGGCTTGCTGGTGTTCCTCCGGTACGCTCGGCGGTTTCTTTAGAATTTAATATGGTGAAGAACGGTTTGATTTTTCTGAAAAAAAAAAAATGGCGGATTTTAAGCGACGAAATCAGTGACCTCATTTTCTACTTCGGTCGTTGTCGTATGACCTTCGCTTCCACTTTATTTTCTTTCGGAACTCGTTTATAGTCAGTTTCCATTTCGATTTTATTGTCGTCTTTATCTTCGTTCGAGTCTTCTTCAATCGTCGATATATCCAGTATGCTATGTTGTTCCGCTATCAAGTTCTGCCTTTCGTCTTTTGTACCCGACGTATCGCAACTAATTGATTTAGAAAAAGGGACGGAATTCAGTTTTGCGAAACGCTTATTATCCGATCGGAACTTGCCTCAGTTTAGATTCCAGGAAGCACATCCTTACTTTCTGGCAAATGGCGTCGATGCCGGCGAAGCTCTCCCGCAGCATCGCGCTCAAATTGTTGTTTATGTCGAGCAGGTTTTCTTGGGCCGCTTTCCTGTACTCCGAATAAGAATCGCGATGCATTTTCAACGGCACGGCAAATTTTTTGCAACTCGATGGTAATCGTACGCTGTTAATCGTGCTTAATTCGATGCGCGGATTTTTCGTGTCTTTCCGTTATTTCTAGTCTACATCGGATGCGTTTGACGGGAAGGTTACTGTCGGCACCGATTTTGACGCGCCAGATTTTAATTGATGTGCGATATCCAGCCCGGTCTCTATAGTTTCTGCCAGGTATATGAACGACGGCCTCCATGTACAGGGCATGATTTTGGGACGAAAAATTTCATATGAACATAGGTCAAAAAATGCATATTTTGAAATTACAAAATTACAAAATTAGTTTTTCCTTTTGCAACTTTTATATCATTTTCGATATTTTTATCAAATTTGGTGAACATCTTTTAATTATTGAGAGACGGTTTTTGACACAAAAGCTTTATTTTTATTTTTACCAATGGCGTCCGTACGGGGTTTGGACGTCTCTTTTTCAAAGAAGCTTCTCCTATAACGTTTACAAACTTTAAAATACCGTTCCTCTCACTTTAAAAGCCTTATCACCATTAAACTTAAAAAAAAAAACAAGAAATATTCAGCCAACAAGCAAATTGCAAGTGATTTCGAATAAGTTCAGTCCTAAAATTTTCTATTCTATTTTTAATTTTTATATACACGTACACATTTTCTTTTTTGCTATAGTTATCTCATGCGAACTAATAATTTTAAAATAGCTGCTATATATTATTTTATAGGGGTTGAACTTAGAACAATTTTAATTGTTTTGATCTCCTTTTTTGCAATTTATGTGGTTTATTGGTATTTTAATGTATTGTAAATTGAACGTTGCAGAATAAATGTATTATTATTATTGTTATTATTTAGAATTTTAAATAATAATATCGATTGCGTAAGTTGGAGTGCGTAGTGCATACTAAATAAAAAACTACTAGAGAAGTTCTACTGAGGAAAATTTTGCAATGCCTATATTAGTTCAGAATTTAGAAAAGGATGCCAACATTGTGATCGCTTTATTAAGATTCATACTTGTCAAACAATAATAAGAAGAAGGCGCCATTTGCACGAAATTTTCTCTAATCGGTAGATTTTTGTCCTCTGGGTTACAGTGTCTGATATTATCATTTGACAAAAACCCAATATTTTAAATAAAAACTCAAATATGGGAACCGAGCCCGGAAATAAACAATAGCATAATAGATGTCCCAGTATTTCTACACATAAAGAATTCTTTGGCAATTATCCTTTCGACTAACCCTTTATACATATAATTTTTTTTTCAGATCGGTACTTCGTTATATGACGCAGAAGGCGCTAAAATCGTCGGCAAGCTCGTCGAGAAAGCAAAGAAGAATAATGTTCAGATCCATCTGCCGGTAGATTTCGTCACTGCGGAGAAGTTCGACGAGAACGCGCAAGTGCGTGGAACCATTGTACAGGGTGGTCCATTTAAGATGATTTTTTTTAATGCTGTGAATATTTTAAAAAATTCAAATTATTCGAGTATTTTTTGTCCTTACATATCATTCGAAATTTTTAGTAGTTTTTGAGAAAAATGAACTTTTCTATTTTTTTGCGGAAAAAAAGCTTTTTCTCAATAAAAAATGGAACGCCCTGTATTTAGTACTTTTATTGAAGGTAGGATTTAATTCTGTATCATTTCATATACAGGGTGTTTTCTATATTATATTTATTTGTATATTTAAAAAAAAAAAAACGTACAACGGATTGAAAAAAAATAAAAAAATTAGATTTATTTAGAAATGATTGAGGATTGTAATAATTTTCATTTCAAGTTTTAATTTGAAAATTTATATATATATATATATATATATATATATATATATATATATATATATATATATATATATATATATATATATATATATATATATATATATATATATATATATATATATATATATATATATTCTCACGTATTGATTCACGGATGGAAAAATGTGATGACACTATACTCCGGGATATCATCCGTTCGCTCGTTGAACTCCGACTGGAATCCTGCAAATCCTGCATCCGACTGGAATCCTGCAGACGTTTCGCCAAAATCTCACTTGGCATCTTCAATGCTCGCGCTCCGAAAACAGTGTTCGAAGTGTTTTCGGAGCGCGAGCATTGAAGATGCCAAGTGAGATTTTGGCGAAACGTCTGCAGGATTCCAGTCGGATGCAGGATTTGCAGGATTCCAGTCGGATGCAGGATTCCAGTCGGAGTTCAACGAGCGAACGGATGATATCCCGGAGTATAGTGTCATCATATATATATATATATATATATATATATATATATATATATATATATATATATATATATATATATATATATAAACTATTAATTTTTGTCATACATGATATAAAAGTGGGTTCAATTAAAATGTGTAATATATTTTCGCTATAGACAGGTGAATATTAACTACTTCCGTGGACCCATAATAAAAGTTCAAAAAGTTCATTTTTTGTCAAAAACTTCTCAAAATTTAGTATGCTATATGTAATGACAAAAAGTACTCAAAATCAAGCGAATGATTTTTTAAAATATTCATAGTCTAAATAATAAATCTGAACACCCTATATACATAAAAATACTATAAATAAAATTTATACTTAGTGTGGTGGTGGCTGGTGAAATACTTATTGGTATAGGAGCCTTTTAAATGGACCACCATGTACATTTGGTAATCTTGATGTACTTTTCTTTCGCAGTCCAGTTGCGCGACCGTCGAAGCCGGTATTCCCGACGGATGGATGGGATTGGACGTCGGACAAAAAACCGTCGAATTGTTCAAAGAGCCGATAAGAAGGGCCAAAGTTATTGTCTGGAACGGGTAGGTTTGAAAATATTGAAAAATTTAACAGTTTCGTTAAAGAAAATTTAAATTTAACCAGCAAGTAGAGTTTTATGACTTTGTGCACGAGTGGTACTTACTGAAGAGGCATATATAATTTTTTTTATGTATTTATTAAGTATATTTATTGAATTGGGAACAGTAGATAATGATCTATGTACTTTTTATATTTATTTTTTGATGTAACATAATTTATCTCAATTTTACGGACTGTCTACATAAACTAGGTTTTAGTTTGGTTTACCAGTGTTAAATTTGAATGGTCTTAGGCCAGACTTCGCCCTGTATATATTTTTATTTTTCGTACATTGATTATTATGAAGAAACTCAATTATTATTACATAATAATAATCAAATAAAATAAATGTCACCGAGGCATCACATAAATCAATTAATTGAAATAATTTAGTAGAATAAAATTACGTATTGCTAAAGTGGCAAAAATTTTAATATAATAAAAAAGAGGGACAATGAACCATCTTCAGACAGCATTTGTGTTCTAATTAGTCCTAACAGTTTGTGTAATAGTCGTTAACCTAATAAATCTTAGCTGGGTCTTGAAAGCATTCATTGCATGCTCGGGAGAACCCTGTAACAGTATATTTTATGAAGTTCTAAACTACACTCCAGTACAATAGACAGTTCTAATTCAAATCAAATTCCATTCTACAAAAAATTTGTTTCCATTTTGTGTTGATAAAACAAAAAAATGAACATGCACTTGCAACTTTCTTTTACCAATGGAATTCTGTGAACTAGAAAAAATACTATAAAGTTTTACATATGCTTTTATATATGCTGTTAGAAGCGTAAACAGTATCGTCAGCGAAGAGATAGGTCACTACCAGCAAAAAGTGGAAAAATGCTATTGATCAATGCAATAAACAAAAAAGGACCTAACAAACTAAACTTTATTACCTAAGTTCTATTATTTTATAAACATTCTTGCCATTTAAGCCTATATCAAGAATAATATTAAGTTTGCTTTACATTGAAGACTATGTATGGCTTAACAATAAATGTCGTTCCATAGTGTCAAAGACCTTGCGCAATTCGAAGTGTAGACCAGCAATCTTCTCCTTGTTATTACCTTTTTTTTTCTATTTATTTTTTCAATATTTATTAATACTTAATAATTCAGACCAGCCGGAGTCTTCGAATGGGCGAAATTCGCAAACGGTACCAAAGCGATAATGGACGAAGTGGTCGAAGCGACGAAAAAGGGTACCATAACCATTATCGGTAAACACTAAACTCGTTTTAATTGCTTGTTCTTTTTTTTTATTTATCTATTATGTATCGTCGTAGGTGGGGGTGACACTGCTACGTGCGCAGCCAAATGGGGTACCGAAGACAAGGTGTCCCACGTGTCGACCGGAGGCGGCGCTAGTTTGGAACTGCTGGAAGGAAAAGTACTGCCTGGGGTCGCTGCGCTGTCAGACGCTTAAAAAATGATCGGTCGTAGTGTGTTATAAATATTTTTCCAGTCTAGACAGACGAAAGGTATTATTTAAAACATATATTTAATGTTGTATGAATGCGGAAGTGTAATATAAACCAATTTCTGTAGTTTCCTTTCGTATTTTTGAAAAGCGTTTTTTCTAAATGATCATGATTTTTTAAGGACATTTTGGTTCTCCAGTTGTAACCATATGAATTACCAACAATAAGCTTATTGTTACTTTAGCAATCATAAAATTTTATTGGAGTAGTTCCTTGGGTAAGGATATAAAACCTTCTACTGAAAGTTTTTATATGAACTGCATTGCATTAGAAAAAATGTAATAGTTCATTTGTAGGGGGTAAAAAGTGTATATGATTAATAGGCTATAGAATCACTGTATATTCTTTGTATGAAAATACTTCGATGATAAAAGTGGTGAGAAAAGTAATTTATTTTTTTCATTTTTTATTACTTTCCTTTCACTATTTTAAAAAAATCGTAGGTATATGTAAATATCTTAAAATAAGAATATTGAAATTTGAGAACATACAATATAATGCACAATTGATTATGTCATTTAAAAATTGTGAACGTACCAACAAATGGAAACAGTAAGTATCGACTTTACAAATAAAAATATTTTGATACAATGAATATGCTGGTATTCTATGGCCCGTTCGTCTTCGAACACCCTGTATAAAGTATTACATCAACCATTTTAAAATACAAAATGAAGAGTTATTTTGATTTAACCAATTGCTGAAGCATGCAAGTTTCGCAAACTTTTTCTTCACAAGTTAGTCTAGAAAAATCAGATATTTTGAACCTTTTCTAAGTCTTTCTCTCAATTTTTATTGCCATAGTGGGTACCAGATCACAGCAGGTAAACACTTTAAATATTCAATCAACCTGCAGTAAATGGATTTATTGCAGATTGTTGATTTTGGGGTTATAGGTTTTCCTCAAAATTTCTTTTATTCACCCATCTCAATATTGAAGGGAATAGACAGACAACCAGAAAGCTGACTCTCTTGAAAGTCGCTTAGGTCTTACAAATCCAAATTTCACATAAAGATAATTATTTCAGTTGAGTATTTTAAGGCGTATGACCTGTCACTGATCTCGAAGAAGCTTAAAATGGCTTTTATTTTTAGGTTAGTCAAAGTTTCTCGAAAAAATTTGAGATATCCTTCTCGCTCAGTTAAATTGGGTTAAATATTTTCTCGACCTAGCGTCTTATTTGACTTAAAAAAGACTGTCTCGCATGTTTACGTCACTTTTTGGGTATATCGCAAAAGTCCGTGTCTTTGACATACACAACTGTTTTCAAGGTTTAGGTTGATATGAGACACAAACTTTTTATAGACTTATGATGACAATTTAGGAAACGATAAAGTGAATTGAATTGTTTTTATAATAACGCAGAAATTTCTGAAATCTGGACACTATTGGCAAAGTCGCGTCAATTATTGCTATTGTCAGTCTGTGCCCTTGTTATTTTCATTCTTCATTTGGTAATTAACTCCGTGCCTTTTTCGAATTTTTGTGACAAATGTACTGGAAAACTTGTGTTTATGGTGAACACTGTAAGTAGGATGTGCTTATACAAGGGTAAGTGTTGACTTATGTTATGTTATATAAACGTCTATAATTTCTGCTTTCAATACTTTTTATTTTCAAGAAAGTGCAGCACTTAACTCTATTTGAATGAAAATTTAATAGGGTGTTTTGTTTTTTGAATGCCGCAAGTCTTATTGTTTGAAAGGCACAATTTGAAAGTACAGGTGCCGTTGGTTTAAAATTAGATTTTAAAACTCGCACATGCGTATGTTGAACGGAGCTTCTCAAAACAATTTTCATAGTTGCTTCATAAGTAGCTTTATGAAAAATCTAAAAAATACGGCTTAGGTCTTATTATTTATCCCATATAACTGTCGTTTAGGATTTTAACCAATATTGTTATTAAACAACAGTAGAACCAGTATCGTTGTGAATGTCAGTTTTAGATGAAGCAAGTATATATAAAAACGAACTAATTTCAAAAACAAAGACTGCGAAGGAAAAAATAAAGTAAAAACAACATATATTCTGTAATATTTCTCCATTCGTTTTATTTCTCACATTTGATATTTATACAGGGTGTTATTGAAATGATATTGTAGAATTTAATAAGTGAATCTCGAATAACAAGTGATAAAAAGACTGTTTATAAAGATTGCAGCCTAGTAGAAATTGGCAATTGATTTAGTCCAAAATAACAATGGTAACTAATTATGTACACTAGTGTTGGTAAAAAAAAGATCTTTTTTGAGGAATTTAAAAGAAAATAACTTTGTTCTGAATTTTGTTATGGACTGAAAAATAATTATCGTGAAGTGTTTCCAATTATTGACTGAAAAATAATTATCGTGAAGTGTTTCCAATTATTCGGTTAGAAAATTTAATGCTGTACAAAAAAGGTCTCTTGTGGTTTATCGATTATTTGAACCATTTTTAAGATATTTGCATTGTAATCCTTATGGGTACTTATATTCATAGTTTTTAATAAATATTTTCAGTTTATTCATCAAATTGACGAGTTTTCACAACATTTGTAAAAATTGGCGTTTATTTTAATAAAATGACAATTTTTAAATTATTTTTTACCATCAAACTCTTGACTGGAACCTTCGGCACTGCACTAACACACAATAATGCGTTTTACCACAAACCGAAACTCAATTTTACTTACTCGATGCGCGTTTCGCCAACCAAGTTGGCATCTTCAGGAGAAGATTAAACGCGCATCGAGTACGTAAAATTGAGTTTCGGTTTGTGGTAAAACGCGTTATTGTGTTATTTTTTACCATGTATTTGGGAGTATACTTCCTCCTAATCAAGTTCCAATTGAATAGTTTTCAACAACAAATTTTATAATGTAATTTTTGGTCTGGGGATTTAGTTTTGAAAAGTTGGTGATTCTATTATTCATTCATTTCTTGTTGTTATGCTAGCGCCATCTGTGGTTTTATATCGTTTCTATGCCGCCCCTTATATTTCTATCTTCCGAGTTCTGTCTTCTTGTGTATTACTGTAAGTTTTAATACGATTACGATAATTGTGAAATATATCCTATTTATTTAATACGAATAAAAACATATATTTCATCGGAAAACCGATGCCAAAAATTCTCGAAACAAAAGTACCAACAGTAAAGGAGGTTATGTGTGTATTTTTTCAACAACTTAATTTCCCGAAATAGTCCGCGAAACAAGGCGCTAACAAGTCGTCGAACTACGGAAAACACGTAGGGAAAAGAATTCTTCGATGTCTTAGCAAATGACAAAGAATTCAAAAAAAACTGCAGGCGTAAAAAATCACCGGCACAAAAATATATTATTAATATTAAGAGCTCGTACGTGGTAAGTACTTTCTAGAGGTAACTAGCAACTAGTTTTTGTGATCTAAAAAAATATATATAACATCTATTTATGTCAGTCACTTCCAACTGATGGGATGGGAAACAGAAAACACAAGGCCATGCCAATAAAAAAAACTTTAATGCCATTTCATTTAATTAATTTGTCTGTCAGGATCGAAATAATCTCGATTGCTTACCAAAACCTATTTAGGTGTAGGCTTTAAAAAAAAAAGAATGTTTTACACCGGCAATTTTTTGTTTTTTTGCGAATGTAACCAATCTTTTAACTGCGAGACCATCAGTCCGCCCAAAATAATTTGGGTGGGATGGTACACCAGCAACGGCAAGCTGATTTGACTTAGGTGCGAGTACCCGTGGAACATTATTCGCAAAATTGGAATACCTAAAACGATAAGCTTTTTAATCCTTACGCGATCCGGTAGATTTCGATGGAGACTTACCGAGAGTTAAGGACTTGTGAGTGGAACAGAAAACGACGGCTATTATATCCGACGGGCTGAAGAATTTTGACGAAGCCGCCGCTTTGAAGCTTAAAATTATAAGAGCTATTTGGAGTAGCAATACTGCAACACAAATATATCTGCCATATAACTACTACATACCCAGGATAGCTGACTATTGCGGGATTCTTTTATATCGCAAAATTTTAAATTCAAAAGTTGTTTGAATGTGCTACTTGCGATTATAATAGTTGCGGTTAACTTGTTAGGCAACATAATGTCAAATTTTTGGAAGAATTGTACGACCAAAAATATAGTGCATTTATTGCTTTGACGTTTCAAATATTTTACAGTACCTTATCCGCAGACCTTCGCAGGATCGTGATAAAACCCATCCCAACAGATGTTTACTCTGCATTAAGTAGGTGTTGCCTGAGATAGACCGTAATTGTTTTAAATTTGATTAAGCATTGATGCTGCTGGGTATTTTCGAATAATTAGAAGCGTTTATTTTAACACCAGGTGATATGTGTCGTTCTTAAGAGTTTAGTCTAAATTGCAATATGTACATATTTCGGAGGTATTTGCTGTTTTCACTGGATAGTTCAAAGGGTAAGGGCAAGTACCTGTACTCTACTTATTGTATAGGTAAGTTTGAAAATAATCATTTTTGTCTTGTGTGCCTATCGATTAACAACATTCTTCTTCTGGTATTTTTGTGTCTTCGATTTGTAAACAACAGTCTTTTTTACATCATAAGAATAAAGATAAATATTTACTAGAATCTTATAACACTAAATTGTGGACACCTTGGAATGAAGCGGATGTTCCCCTGTTAGAAGACGGCATGGACAACAAAGCAGTGGAAATGGTCGTCGAACCTAATGACCATTTTTGAAGACGAACTACCTCAGCAAATAAAAAAACGGATCCATTTTTCTTCGGATGCTAAACAAATTGTTTCGAATATTTACAATTTTATAAGGAAATCAGAAAGACAAGTAGGAGCAGGGATAAAACAAGTAACATGACCAAAGTTGATAGTCATGGGATAGTCAAGAGGAAAGTGAGTACTTCACAAGTATTTAACGAGCAACACGCAGATCTTATCAGGCTACGACGCTTATAAAGTGAATAATATTTTAACTCTACAAGAACTGCATAAAAAAGTACTGATAGACTTAAACATTAGTTGTGTCAAAGAGGCGTTGCGTACTTAACATAGAAAAGGCATAATAATTTTTCATGCTGGGTCCAAAAATGTTTGGGTGGAACATGCTTTATTTTTGTCTGCCAAAAACGGCAAAGATTCAAGTGTGGATAACCATGAAAATAACCTGTTGCCAAAACTATCGCCAAATACTGTTATTGTGTTGGATACTGCCTCGTGTCATTCAGCCCAAATGAGATAAATTCCAAATGATTCTTCAAATAAAGAAGATATTAAAGAATTTCTGTACGAAAATGACTACACAACTTCTGGAATTATTAAAAATAAAACATTTTTATAAAGACTACAAAATCGATTCTATAACACAACAAAACGGACATGAAATATTAAATTACCCTCGTAGCAGTGTATATTTAACCCGATATAAGAAGAAATAACACTGCACAAAAATTAAGTAATAGTATCATAAACGTAATTCGGCAAGAGGTACCTCAAATATCAGTTCAAACCTGGTATAACTGTGAAAAACGAGTAATAAGAGAAGAAAATATTTATCGAGAATGATTAGTGGCGGAGTTGATCATTGATCATTGAATAAAATGTTACTTTGTACTAATTTTTTTATGTACATGCTTCAATAATTGCTCGGCGAAAAAGATTGAAAACGTACTTATATCTTGCTTGTTAGGTAGATAAATTCCTAGGACGGTCCTCGACTTGCTACGGGTAAGGGTCTGCTCGGCAGGGTGTTCTATAAGGGGTAAAGTTAATCACGGTTGTAAAAGCACTATATTTCTGGTCGAAGTATATATATGGGGATATAAAACAATCCCGCAATTATGAGCAGAGTACCTGTCTGACTTTATTACCTGAAAATATCGTTATTATCACGTCCAGTGCCGAAAGACCCGTTTCGGGCACCAAAAATGTATCACAAAACGTGGTATATATCACAAACAAAAGTGCGCACTGGCTCACAGAGTTAAGCGGCAACTTGTGACTTCGAAAATTCGTCGAGATCTTGATCGCTTGACCTATGAGTAAAGGCAACAGTACGGTCGTCGATAACTGAACTACCGTGCTCAGTAAAGGAACGATAGTTGTAGAGCCCAGCTGAAATTAGCAGTTAATTAAATTAATTTTATCGCTTTTTGTTTCATTTCATTCCCGCATCAGTTCAACATAACCAGACCAGTTGTTTTGCATTGCAATTTTTATTTAAATCGTTATTTATGGCTTATAGGGGAAAATTGAGAAATAAAAAACAACCGTTATGTAAGTTTTGTTTTTGTAACGTTTTTTAGTTGGCAATGTAGAATTTACTTGCAAATTCAATTATTTTAAATAATTATCAGTAATGATTCCTCAGACTTACGTAAAACCCTATTGAATAAACAATAAAAAATTCAAGAGGAATTTTTAGTTTTGGTAAAAGTATCAGTTTTAGCTTTAATTTTTATATAATATTATATAGTTTACGTTCTATATAAGTAATGTACTTTTATAGTTATACAAGTATGATGAAATCTTTTCCATAACAAAACAATACAATACCATAATGTCTTGGACAATAATTCAACCATAAACGTTGTTTACTAATATGTCAAACATAAACATATTTTTATTTGTCAGTCAGGGCACTCTTTGAAATTCCATAAAAAATTTCAATTTTTGTCGATTTGTCAAAAACGAGAGTACCAAAATATAAAGTGTGTTACATCATTGTAGTCGGAATAAGATATTCTGTTAAACACATGTATAATATACAGGGTGCTCCATTTAAAAAAAATATGATGTAGGCTTATATGTCAGAACATTGATAGTGTTTTGTTTTATACGTCAGTTGGAAAAAAATGTTGCTACCAACCCTACATTTTGTTTTCTTGTTTATCTTGATATCTCTAAAAACAAAAAAGTTACAGTCAATTAAAATGTTATCAAGATAAATTATACGTACGGTACACCAAAAATATTACGAATAACTCTGCACAATTTGTAGACAAGAAAGCCAACCACTTGGCGCTCCAAAAAATAGTTCTGAACAATAGCGTTTTTAAATTAAAAATCTCAATGTACTACCGAGTGAGTTCAGATTTGACCACCAGGTGGCGTATCGCTTATTATTAAAACCCAATATATCACAGGATTCAAAAATACGTTACATTTTCTACATTATTGCGAAATAAATGAAAAAATAATGGTAAGGTCTATTAGTTTTTATTACATTTTTTATATACAAATTATGTAATATGGTAACTTTATACATATAGGTAAATTTATTTAAAATCCTACCGGGAAATTGGGATGGAGATAAATATACATTTGAAAAATGTCAACTTTATGGTGGCTTCAATATAAAAAAGAACTAAACTATTTAATAACAATTAACAACTTAGAACTCCAATTAATGTCACTTTTAGTGTTGCAAAACCGTGCACGAGAGCACACTAAATATTAAGTTTATTCAGCGAAAAGAAAGAAAAGTGCTTCGACATTTTACAAAGTCTAAATTTGATATAAAGAACGATTTTTTCTTCTAACCGCAGTGTAAACGTTAATAAACATAAATGTTAGTGCTAGTTAGATACCACCAAATGTTCCTTACAACATTGCTATTTTTAATTAAAACCTTATTACTAATGGGAGCATATTCATAATTGCTTATGCTCCACGCGTCATTTATATAACGTGAGAATTTGCCCAATTATTTTAAGGTATAAATTTGAAATTCATTACTTCTTGCGTTAAAAATAACTAATTTGTCCTAAACATCAATAGTTTCGACAATGGAAAAGTCTTTAAAGGAGACTCAGTGCATCTGTGACGGTTGATATTGATCATGATAATATAATGACAGTACCGCGCTAAAAATTGATGCGTCCCAGGTGGCTATGATACTTTCTTACATTGTTGCAACATTGTCGTTTTCCCTGGAAAAGTTATTTTTACGAAAACAATGTCTTTCAAATTTGGACCATTTTGGTCTTTTGTGATTATTTCTTTGCGTTTATCATGCCTTTGGAAAAAGGTGGCCCATTTGATAACTCGTTTGCGGTCGGTAACGAAAAGGTTGCCTTATGTATATGCTAATTTAAGATTTAAATGTGGTTTATCTTGGACTCCGATATCTATATGGTTGCTATAGCTCAGACCATTTAAACCTTTAATCGTGGCCGTTTAGTGACAGTCTACGGAAATTAGGTGTCTTCGGGATCGCACTAATCGTAATAATTGAACAATTTTAAAGTAGGTATCTATTTTGACAATTGTAAAAATTACACATTTACTCAAATTCTAAATTCTGGAGTATTTGAAAAGTAGTCAAAATTTAAAGGGATTGTACATATTAGAAAAAAACCCAAACTAATAAGCAGTATACAAATACATTCGAGTAAAACAAGTGAAAATAACAATAATTATCACAGTCTAATACACACACACACACACACACACACACGCTACTAACAAATCACAAGACAGAGAGGGAAATATATGCTTTCATAGTTACGTGCGACAAATAAACACAAGTGTTTATGATATGAAAAGTTTAATTGGCCTGGACACGCTTGAAAATGTATACGATTCGGAGGAAGCTGTTAATTGTTACTTTAATAGTTCTTGTTTTTTTAAACCACCATTCTATTTGCAAGCCATTAAATTCGTTGTAGGCCGCACACGCAACAGTCTTATCGATTACAATACACAACTTCGACCTACTGAAACCTAAACACTAATTACGGCACAGTGGCGTCGTATTTGAGGATGCCCCTACAAATCAGAGTAAACTCCAAAACGGCGTCGCACAGCTTCCGTTTGTTCGCTTTCTCCCGCAAAACCGTTTTAACGAAAGCCTCCTTCTGTTGCGCGCTGATCTTCGACGAAGGGAAATTTTCCTGCGCCAGCAAAGCGTTCAACCACCGAGTCAGACTATCACAGTACTTCTTGTTCAATGTCAGTATTATGTCACTGTACATCTCTATCGTGAGCCGGGGGGCCGTCGTCCCCAAATTTAACAAAATCCTTAAAACTAAACCCTGACCGTGATTGTGGACGATTTCCGATCGGGACACCTCCCGGCTTTGGGTGATGAAGTTCACCAGAAAACTCGACACGGCCTTGATCGTTTGCGTTTCGGGCAGCGTCAGACACAAAATGGCGCACTGAAACACCCCCACCACGTCGATCTCGTTGCACAGAATCAGCTGCGGTAGCTTTTTGGTTAGTTGCGACATCATCGTAAAAAATCCTTCGAGTATGTCGCTGATGTCGGACAACTGGTTATTGCTGTTACACCGAGCGCACAGCTGCAAAGTCGTGTTGCATATCTCGCTGACCAGTTGCCGGTTAATAGTTCTGAACGCGTCTTCTCTACCGAACAGTATCACCACGGTCTCCACCACTACCAAGACGTGTCCCTGTGGACACTCACGATATATCTGCACCACGATCTCCAATATATCGCTCACCAACGGTTTGCACTCGTCTTTTAAATTGGTCACGCCGTATTTTAACAGAGAGCTTAAGTCAGTCATAACCTCCACGTTGCGACAGTACCTTTCGGCTATTAACCTATATAAGGGCATCGTAGTTCGCATCAAAACGAATATAGGTTGATCCGCTTTTTCGTCGGTTTCGACGTGCAGCGAGCCGAACAGCGCCGCCAATATTTTCAGCTTCGTCATGATGAAAGTCGTCACGCTGACACTAGGTTCGGCATTCACGAGCTTCTGGAGATCTTGGAATGTCGGCGCAAGAATGTCGTTCAGATACCTCATCACTTTGTCCACTGGCGCGACGCTCAGCACTCTGCCAATACTAAACATCAATCTCCGACACTCGCTAAGCTTCAAGGCCCCACTCTGCAACGCCGTTTGAGCGGACATTAAAATATGATCCGTGTAGGGCACTACGAACTTTTGGCAACTTTGAGTGATGTCTTTCAACGCCATCGTCGAACTCGTAGCGACCTCCGGATTGCCCAAAGCCGATACCACCAATGGAAACACACTAGTTAACACTTCCGGGTGATCGGACAACCATTCCGAATAAGACCCGACCGTTTCCAATGCTGTCGTCAACACTTTTACCCGCAGCACGTTAAAGGGGATACTTTTGATGGTCGCCATTAATTTGGGTAGGTATAAATTTTCCATTTCGATACTCTCAGCCACTGCACCGAACGCGTGCAGGCACGTTTCGATTTCGTTCCACTTCAAAGGCTCTGCACCCGAGTTGGTCGGGCTAGGAGCCAACGATTCGTTCAGTCTAACGGTCAGTATATCCAGCATTTCCAAATTCAAAACGTTGTAACAGTAGATGAAAGTGTCGGCAATGTCTTGCCGATAGCACCGAAACACCTCTTTATCGTCCAGGGACCATCCGCTGTCGTCAATTGGAAGCAAAGACTTGCGCAGCAATATGCACACCAAGTTCCTGTAGTATGGTTTAATTAAAAGTAACAGCTGGGCACATTGGGCAGTATCCAACCCCAGTATGTCGTCTTGCAGAGTATACCAGAAGCCAAATGTTAGGGTGCTCGCCGATTCATCCACGGGATAAAGACCGGGCAAATCTGTACACTTTAAGATACAGTGGAAAAGATCAAAGCTAACCTTTTGCTCTTCCGTGTTGTTGAGGTTAAGATTCTCTATAAATATTTTCGAATGGGTATCCGCTAAAGTTATAATTAATCCATAAAGATTGGCCACTACATCTTTATTTAGATCGTTACAAGAACGTTCGGCATCCAGAATCTTCTCAAATTTGTACAATATAGAAGCCGCGTGCTTGTTGACACTGTTCCTGAACCTAGTTGTGTGCGGGTGTTGAATTACAGCGGTAAGTGCCTCAACTGTGACTTCCGTCAATTCGATTTCTTCGCCCGATAGGCATTCGGGGTCGCCTTTGTGCCAATAAACGAAACAAGTTAAATCTATCAAGAGGTCTATGATAGAGCCACACTCTTCAATATTCAACCCACCCAACTGGATCCAAGCGGAAGCGCATCTTGTAGCGTTCAAGTACGTAATTAAATTTAGAATATCAAAGCCTTGCGTCGGCAGAGGCATTAAACACATCTCTACTACTTTTAAAATATCTTTGGACACTTCTTGCAGAACCACTCGCACGCGATTTCTCTGACTTACTGACATCGTGGTACTTTGAAACTCTTCCGGTATCACAGTCAAAATTTCCAAAAGAATCCAAATCACCCGTTCCGGTTCTACGTTAGGTAAATGTTGGGGCTGAAAACTGGACACCAATTCTTCGAACGCTTTCGGCCAGTGCGTTGGTATAGTGTGGATAATATACGCGGATAAGGCGATACATAAACGATTTAAAACAATTTTGGGCCCCATTGCATAACCTATAATCGCTTCCAAAATTCGTTTTTTGAGCGGCTCGTAGTGATCTTCGGGAACTTCGTTCCAGTATTTCATAAGTTTGGTATGTAGAGTGGTGGCGGCGAAAAACTGGACTTGAAAACTCCGCTGGGGACTCAATAATTCCCAGACAAAACTCCATGCTTGGGACGAATTCTGTGCTTCAGTTAACCACTGGTGTGCTTCGACTTGCTGTTGCGCTTCCGTTCGATAAAATAATGTTACGGCTTTGTCTAAATTTTCGACGGTATACTCCATATTTGTTTTAAAGCTAATTTTCCAAAATATTTTTTACAAACTTCACATTTTCAACTGTACCACAGAATACGGACGTTTCACCAACCGCTAGAAGGGGTTGACTTTGACAAGGAACAAAATGAAGAAATGTGAGAGTTAAACCCTAACCTCAACAAACGAAAAACGGTTTATCTATGATTAAAATACTTGATTCTTCAAGGCAACAAAATTCTGCAATAGCCAAATTTTCCTTAAAAGTTGACTAGAAATGCTTTCATCTAGACTAATTTTCACTCTTAATAGAAACTTACATTAAATAGAAGAGATATGGGAGTTATAATTATTCCCAGAAAACTTCCCACTACGGAATTGAAAATTGCAGCTGTTTCGTTTCCTTGTGCTGCTCTGGTTAATATGACTGCACTTGAAACTGGTGGGGGCATACATGCCACTGTCACCAACCTAGAAATGTGCCCAAATAAAAGACGATACTTGATTGATGACCCTTTTTACCCCTTCAAAATCCAAGAATTGATTCCAAACGTCGACAAAAACGTAGTAAAACACCGAGTAAAAATTGGAATGAAGACAAATGTAAAGCATTGTATAAATAAATGCAACTTGTGTTGTTGGAAAGTGTGGAAAATATTTTCAGTTTTAAGAGACAACCCGCTTATTAAGAACATGAGAAACACCGCTCCGTATTTCACAGAATATTCCGTATTTAAAGGCCCTAAAAACAGTAATTTGGAGTACTCAAGATAGCAATAAAAACCGATCAACCTTCTTTGGAACCCAGTTTGGGATAAATTCCGGCCAGAAATATACAGCATAATATACCCACCAAGAGCCAATTTTTTTTAAGAAAATCGGCGGGTGTTATTCGGTGTCGCATTTTAACGAGAAACGATTTTACACCATCTCTTAGTCTTTGTTTAGAAATGATGATAGGTTAGGTTTGTTGCTGCATTATATTTTCTTTAATATACTTGTTCTTCTTCTTTAATTTTGAAGTCTGGAAACACGGTAACATTGATAACACTACACGAACTAATTTGCAAACAAAAATTTTCATAGGGTATTTAAATTATGTATGTGAACATTTTGATTTGTCCTACGTTCGCTTCAGGGAAATGACATTTTCCGCGCATGCTCTTAAATTGCACGTACTAACCTCTGTTTTTGTGCGAACTCATAGGCAGCGCACTTCACACACTTACGTCATTTTCCTCGAACATTTAACGACACCTGAACATATTTTGATTAAATGCTGCCCTAAAAATGCTATATTTAAACTTAAATTTGTCGAACTGCCGAACTGTCAGCCTCCATGTTGGTGGTGGAACGCTGCTAGGCAACACAACCTCCGCAATAAGCCGGTTTTATGTACGACGAAAACAACGACATTGGCGAAAACGGGTGAATAATTTAGTCATCGTTACTAGCATCAGAATTAGTGTGTGAGATTAAAATATTTGCGTTATTATCTCTAGTGTTTTTTTAATATTAATAGTATGATTATTGTATAAACAACGTTAAAACAACACCTGTAGTAAAAGGTTTTTATGAAAATCTGTAGTAGACAATCAAATGGCTACAAAGTTGTTGTTAATGTGTGTGGGATATTTACTAAATATTTAAACTGGGGACTGTAATAATTAGGGCTTGCGCTTCGTATGTTTTCTTTTTAATATAATTATAGTAAACACTTAGCTGTGTTCTGAACTGTAAGGGGAATTATAAGAATGGACAGAGTGGCAAAAATTAATTTAAGCAATAAAAAGAGAAGATTGACTCTGACAAGATGCGCTATAAAGTTAAAAATGTTCTACTATTATCCATTTTAACTCAATGAAATTGAGAGAATTACAACCTGCAATGTTGAAATACATATATATAAAAGCCGCATTTGAAAAAACAGTAGTTTTTATTACCTATTTTTTTTTAATTCAGTGCTAACAATATATAATGTGTTTTAGTGTTCATGGCACAAAGACAATTATTTAATTAAGTTTTAATTAAAGCTGACTTCTGCCAAAGAATTATATTAAAAATATAATGATTAAGTCTTTATGAAAACAACGCCACATTTAAAGTGCGTCTCAAGCCCTTCTTCGCACCTCTTGAAGCCCTTCTTAAAATTTAATTTTACTTAATCCTAATTAAATAATTTGGTTATCAAAAATACTTACAAAAATATGTTTTTCATATGATTCATAAAAAAAAGTCTACGCACTGTACGAACTTTTTGTGTAATTTTTAAACATTAAAATATATATTTTTAGCTTTTTTCACCTATGTTTGATATTACAAACGCCACAGACGCAGATATATAGCTTCTTTAAGCTGTCTCATATTTTTCTGGGTCTCATTGGTTGAAAACTGGATTTCAAAAGACCCCGCATGGGCATATTAAATGTCACATCTTAATTTTTTTTTCACTTCACTGATATAGGTAGCTAACCTTTTGATTTTGCATTAGCATTTTTAGTGACTCGGAAATGCTACTATTATAGAATTAATTGGGAATCAGATTTTTTTAATGTAAAGTTTAAATTTGTAAGTACAAAATGCTAAACAACACAGGTTTAATTTGTGTGTGTACTCCTATGTTCTAAGTTTTTAGGCATGTTAATTCTATGCTCATTATGGTGGTACTCTGTAAAATCATAATATAATTTAAAGAGAGCTTATATATTGATACTTGGTATCTTACGTTTTATAAGTAAATAATTACTTATTGAGTTATATATAAATATCATTATACAGGGTGCCTGCCAAAAATCTAACTGCTAATTCCACTTGAAAAACTCAAAAATTATATGGAATAATACTGCCAAACAAATGCTTTCACGAAGTTTCCTTAATAACTTTATTTCTAGTTTGCCAAATAACTTTAAATTTAGCACACTAATGACTTAATGCTCTTTTGCACTTTCAGACCAAATTTGACGTACAACCCTTGTGAATTTATCATGCACCTGGTAAAAATAAATCACTATTTTGGTATACGTTACTTACTGCCACAAAAATTTGTTTTTTCTTCAAGAAATAAAATATATTGGTTAAATGTGCAATTCAAACAACAGAAAAAGTCTGAGAATATGGGTTAGTTAGTTTTTTTTATCATTGAGGCTGTTTTCTGACTTGGTTAAAAAAAATTCGGAACATTCACGCTTCCAAACAAATATTACCAATAATTTATTTATAAAAATGTAAAACATCAATCAATTCGACGCAGATTTTCACACGTATGACAAAACCTAAGTAAAACGATACGGCAAGTACAAAAACATTTTTAAAACTTAAAAAATATGACGAAATAAGTAATCAGCCTTGCTAAATTTGCTCAGGATACGCTAGAGGTCGGTTTGATCGAATCTTACTTTTCTGGTCACTTCGGCAGCGTTGCAATCGGCCAGATTTCCCTCCAGACTTTGCACCATCGAACTGGTAAAACTGAACCTGTCGGAATCGTTATCCGTGGATTCCGACACCACGGAGCTGGTATCGAAATCCGCGCACCTCTTCGCCCCCACGAATTTGATCTCACCGTCTTGCTCGATGTACACGCCCCTCGAATTCGATCCGACGTACTTGAACTTGGCCAATTCCAACCTCGAGGTCGGAGGCGGCGACTCCTCCCTGCACGTTGCGTCATCTATCCTCAAAAACTCGATAGCGGCAAACTGGACGACGTAAAGGTATCGCTTGGCTTTATGGAAAGCTAGGGGTAAGCGAGACGACTTCAACTCTCCGGGTCTGGAGGCGCGGCCGTATTCGTCGACGAAAACGGAAAACTCGTGAAACGACAACAGGTACTCCTTCGGGTCGTCGGAAATCTGTAATACCGACAGCGGAAACGAGCCCAACTGGTAGCACTTGATAGCTTGTCTCAGGTGAACGTCGGAGGCATCCAAGAACTCCTCGGCTTGGAAAGTGTTTAGGTCGATTTCGAAGAACTTGTCCGCGCCCACTATGAGGCTGTGTGCGGTGAACAGGAGACAACTGGTGGGTCGTGCGGTATCCAGGATCCGCAGCGGAACGAACTCGTTACGGTCGAAAGAGTACTCCAATATGACCACTTGTTTGGCGGTGGCGACGCACGTTTTGTTCTGCGACGGGTGTTGAGACACCTGCAAATCTCTGGCTTATTTTTCGTTCGACATAAATTAGATAGGTCAGCAGAAATTGCCAGAAACGCTTTTTAAATGCCCATCTGGAGCGACAATACGCTTAAAAACAATATAAGGGGTATTTTACTCTGCACCTGCTTATATATCGTTTGAGGGGGGCGAACCTAAATGAGGGGCATAAACACCGCTCGGATGACTGATTCCCGTATTGTTGTTTTTCGTGGTTTCGTGATTGTGTTCGGCAACTGCCGATCAGTTTATTTGTCTTAGTCGTAAGGCTCTTCCATGTTCTTTGTGCCTAGTTGATATTCTTCGTCCGGTCTCTGCGATGTACTCTTTGCCGCATATGTATCTCAAATGAAATTTTGTCTTTGACGGATCGAAGATGTTGAGGGATTTTTGGTAAAAAGTGATAAATCTGGTTTCGACGTTATGTTTCTTTAGAATTCTTTATATGTGGTCAGTGATGTTTTTAATGCAAGGAAGGACAATATGGGCAACGCTATTCGAAGGTTGTGGTGAAGTGTATTTCGTCATGGAACGCTTAATATCTTTAATGTGGAAATTATTAGAGAAAAGAGCAGAGCGACTCTGTAAATAAGAGACTTGGTAAGCTTTCTGTAAACACAACGACTCAATGTTAGGTCTAATTTTCTATTGATAGAATAGACCAGAATAGAATTTATTGACCACGTTCTGTTCATACAATTATGGCAAGTTATAAATGCAATATAAATAAGAACTAAAAGTTCATATTTTCACAAAATTATATATCTTTATCAAATCACATTTGACACTTCTTCACAGCGGAAGTACCCATGTATTCCCCGACCGAGTAAAAGCAGTGCGGTTTAAGAATGGTTAAGATGTTTTTTTTTTAATTTCCTATTACTTAGAACGTTCATGTTGGCTAGCAATTTATTGCACAAGTTTAAGTTCAGTGATTTTTTTTTAATTTTGGTATATTTGAATCTTGAAGCACGAAGTAGCTTGTAATATTTCTAGTTAAATAGTCATGGTAAGAGGAGTTCTAACTGAAGCTGTCTATGCTTTTGTGTATTTCTAATAATTGATAATAAATATACAGACAAGGAAGTGGCATAACTTCCAACTTCTTAAAAATTGGTTAACAGTGTTCCAGATAACCTGCACCGGCAATTAAACGAACAACTTTCTCTTGGAGTTTAAATAGCTGGTCTGCTGTGGCAAAATTACCCCAGAGAACTATGCCGTAAGTTAGATGAGAGTGAAAAAGAGAAAAATAGGTTACTCCCAATGTGTCCACAGTAACGAGTCCTTTAAGTTTACAGATTATAAAAATATTAGAGGCAAGTTTTTTACACAATATGTTAATATGAGGGGCCCAATTTAAACTATCGTCAAGCGTTACTCCGCGTAGATTATTATTAGTCGAGAAACAAGATGTTGTGTCTTATCTGTGATTAGTTTAAGGTTATTGTTGATGAACCAAAGTTCCGCCATCTGCTCAATCTTATCAACATTGTGCATAAGTTCGTTGGAATCATTGCCGTAAGTCACAAACGATGTATCGGGAACAGAAAATAATAGAAGTCACGACCCTCAACTCAACTTATTGTTAAAGACGACACACTGTCTTCTGTCAGTTAAATATGACTGGATAAGATCCTGAGGGTGACCGCGGACACCATATCTGCCAAGCTTCTGCAGAAGCAGAATATCTAAGAATGAGGGTTATCATTGGTTTTCAATTTAACGGTAAAACGTATGTTAGGGTGTATAAAGTTTAAATGTCTAAGAAAGAAAATCTACTAGAGATTCTTAACCGTGAACCCCAATAACAAAAGTTTCATCGATGTAGCGTTTCCATAATTTTGGTTTTAGATCGAAGGTGTCGAGAGCTTTCTTCTCAAATATATTCGCGATGACTGGTGATGGTCGAGAACCCATAGCTGTTCCCGACATTTTGCTCAAAAATTTGACCTTTATAAGAACAATATCTTCCAGACAAGCATTACGCCATTAATAATAATGGAATGATACACGCTTCAACGAAGCATTCAAATCATTAAAATTCACTATAAAAATGGCGAAAATTTAGTAGCGACGCACTTTGTCAGTAATTCTTCTTCTTCTTAAGGTGCCTTATCCAATTAGGATGTTTTTTAGCCATGAGTGTTTTTTCCTTCCGATGCCTCGTTTTCCTTCTATCTTTCCTTCCATTATAAGTTGTAAGAACTGGTACTTGGAATTTCGAAAATATAGGACCCAGATAGGCACATTTTTCTTCTTTTTATTATTGGCAACAATTCTCTTTCTCTGCCCATTCGATTTAATACTTCAACATTTGTTGTGTGATCTATAGTAGTATGGAGTAAATGTAAAATTTTACAATAAAATTTTATGATATCGAAGCATTATGTTAAGGCCACTGTTGCTTAGCAAGGTTCCTGCTACGCATCTTTAAGTCTGGATCTAAATCTTCAGTTATCAAACTACTGAGATATCTGAATTTGGTAGAAAAATTTGGGCTGTTGGACAAGGTAGTGATGTGAACGTCGCTCACGAACATTTGCGAATATTGTTGCTGTAGCCCAAGACTTGGGTCTTAAGACTTATAAAGCGCTACGTCCCAGACAAGCAACGAAACCATCGATCTTTCACAAAATTGGTCACCCAGATCTTGGGATTTAACACCTTATGATTTCTTCCTTTGGGCCACGTGAAAGACCTACGCCAATAGCCTAGTATCGACTCAGGATCTCAAAAATGTCCTGTAAGCGTAGCAGTGGTGGCCATTTAGCCGACATTGTTTTCCATTATTAATGGCATACCTTCCTTTTTACATTGAAACAATCATGGGATCACTTATCGCAGAAAATGCCATTTCTCTATGAATATAAAAATACCACCTTTTATTGGAAGCAATTCGTTTTTGTATTGAAAACGCAATATAAATAATTGCAGTTACGTGAAAAATATTTAAGAGTACAAGAGTTCTTATTGTGAATTGTTACAGGTCATCAAAATTATTTGTAAATGTGCTTGAACAGGTCACGGAGGAAATCTTTATCAGTAATTGATGATTTGCGGTGGCATAGTCGGTCATAAAATTAAGAGGGAAGGTTCCTCGACAGAGATAGCATCTCTTACCGGATACCAATAGTTTCCACTACAAAACAGGTTCGATTTTTGGAAAATTGCAGTGGAAACTCGAAACGCCGCCTTTAGTTATTACAGATACTGCACGATATCATTCTAGACTTACTGAAAGTGTACCAAATGCATCGACAAGAAAAAAAGTAAAATGCGAGTTGTTAAAAATTGCCAAAAATTACAAAACAAACTTGCCGTATGCTACAGACAAAATACTCGAGCTCAGTGCAAAACATATTTTATTAAAAATATTGTAGGTAAGGCAAGGCACGATGATACTGCGGTAGGAAGGCAGTTTTCCAGACAGTTACCGAAGAAAATTTAATCAGTCGTATAAGATAATATATAAATGAATACTGGGAAAAAGAGAATACTCTTATTATTTTAGACGAAAGATCATTTTCTAGTAGTAGCAGTTCCGATGTTCTCAATATGGGTAAGATATTTAGAGACAAAAATAAAAAATGTGTCAAAAATTATAGACCTATAACTGCACCGTCTGTATTTCCAAAAATATTAGAATACGCATTCAACAATCGACTCTTTGCTTTTTTAATGCAAAATAAAATAATATAAACAACTCAATGCGGTTTTCAAAGTGGTTATAAATACAATGACAGTAGTACCCTCATTCTATAAATGAATGATGATAAATAAACACAACATTGATAAGGAAACCAGATGTTTTTTTAGATCGAGCACTTGGTTTACTTCCACTTAGGACCTTCTGGAAGAGGATATCACTGTTTTGTAACATTCAGACTAGAACTTAAAGCTAAGACAAAATGATTAAATGGAACATTTGGTACATGCTGTTGAAAAGGACCTGAAGCCAAAACGACGAAAGCTGCCACAATCAACCGTCCAGAAGCACCAGCTCCATATCGTAATTGAAAACATCAGGGGATCTGAAAAAGCACAAAAATAAGAGGAGTAAGAACGATTTTACTTTTGTTATATTATTTAGAAACCTTATCCTCCAACTTTACAGCTTCAGTGAAACTGCATTTTTGCATTCTATGTTCTAATTGGTTCTAATTGTTAATATAATGTTTGAGGGGGCGGAGCTAAACATGAACATGGTCTCCGATGACTCATTCGTATATTGATATAAGGTAAAAACCTATGATGTGCATAATTATTTAGTAATACCTAAGTAACATCTGCTGAACGATGGTGATTTTGATCAACCACAACCAACATCAATCGCAGCTATGGTGCTTTTACTTAGAGGTATTTATTTTGTGGTTATGTTGAAATATGACAACTGTGCTAGACAGGATTTTCACAAATTTGGGATACTAGTTCCTAAATAATTGAATGTGAATCTGAAAACGAGGAACTTTTATTACAAAGGTGATGCTCAATGTACCGTCCATTGAGAAACAACAAAGCCATTTTGTTTAGTGATTATTTGCATCAGTTGTGCAAGCCCTGTGTCTTTAATGGAAGGAAGATATTGAGCGATTTTTGGACAAATAGTAGACCTGGTTTTAACATTATTTTTTTCAAGAACGTGTGATATGTCGTCAGGGGTTGCTTTCGGGCTCTTTTCTTTTGGCCGTTCGTGGGCTAAGTGTATTTTATTAAATTATAGCCATTTTTATCAAAAAATATTAAATCTCCTCTCTTCAATAAGAAGTGTTAAATAGAAGCAACTCTGACGTATTTTTCCCCTGGCGGCCAAAATCGGAACTTAAAACATACTCCTCGCAATTTTTCTGGGTAGCTTTGTTTCCATAAGAAGTTCAACTTTTTCCTCTGTGAAAAAGTTCGATCGTAATGGCTAAATGACAAATAAAAAATTATAGGTTAACATATTTTACGCCCAAATGAAATAGTGTCTTACAAAAAAAATTATATTTATCACTATCGTAATGGCTAAGAGCTAAGATCCATGGTGTCAATTTTTTTATTACTGACTGAAGGACACAAATAAAAAATTATAGGTTAACATATTTTACGCCCAAATGAAATAGTGTCTTACAAAAAAATTGATATTTATCACTAGTCCGATGATTACAAGTTTATTGATCATTCGCCCAGAAAATACTTTGCTCTTATTTTACTTATTATTGTGCATATAGACATATTTTTCGGTATATAGATATTTGTACATACATAAATAAATTTTTATTGAAATTTTTGAAAAAAAAATTATATTAATGATAATTATCTATAAAAATTGGTGGAATAAGTTGAACAAAAAAAAATTTTTTCTCCCAATTTTCGATAGGCTATTCATATAGGTGAATCAATAAACGAATATACGAGTGGGTGGGTGGGTGTTTTGAAGGGTAGAGGGGTAGATAAAATAAGTTGCAAAAATAATTTTGATTTTTTTCAAACTATTGATAGGTAATGACGACAGTAATAGAAAAGTAATAGAGGTACGCAGAAGTATTAAGAGGGTGATAAGGATGCGCAGTGATTATAGGTAGGTAGAAGGAATGCGCAGTAGCAATAGAGATGCGTAATAATGACAGAAATGTGACTAAGATTAATTATTAATGATTAATTAAAGCTAATTCCAATTGATATTAATTAATGCTTCAATAATTAGTAATTTAGTACAAAATTAAAAATAATATTAATTAATGAATGCTAATTTTTTTAACATAGTAAAGAAAAACTTTTGGGGTGTGCTTTTTAGTTGTGTGCCTATTTTGTGAAATAAAAATTATGATTCATTTCATAAGTTCAAGTAGCTATTGTAAGCGTAAGTAGAAAACCAGATAATTGTAAAATACTGTAATCAAACATATCCGTATGCCCCATACTTGGGTTGGGGGACAACAATGATCATATCATTTTTTGTTTTATATTTGTTATACAATCATTTCAAGATTAAACTAAGAAATTTACTGTTAGTAATAAATTTTTGATTATCACCAAATCAACGTGTTTCACACCTGACCAGCTTCGTAGCTATTACGATCGAACTTTTTCGCAGAGGAAGAAGTTGAGAGTCTCGTGGAAACGAAGCTACACAAAAATTCAGCTTGTTATAATATATCTCAAAAAACAGGCTCCGGGCCATAGACTACTACCATATCGCGAATTAAATTGGAACGTTTGGGAAAAAAATCGTATTGAGGAAGTCGATCTCGCGAAATTGCTAGGAGTATGTTTTAAGTTCCGATCTTGGCCGCCAGGGGTCGCATAAAAAAAGGCAAACTTCTCAGTGTAGGTGGAGAAAAAATACGTCAGAGTTGCCACAATTTAACACTTCTTATTGAAGAGGAGACAATTAATATTTCTTGATAAAAGTGTCTATAATTTAATAAAATACTCTTAGTTCTTGAAAAAGATAATGTTAAAACCACGTTTACTATTTGTCCAAAAATCTTTCCATATTTTCCATCCACCAAAGGCAAAGGGCTTGCACGACTGTTGCAAATAATCACTAAGCAGTGGACGGTACATTCAGCATCTTTGTAATAAAAGTTCCTCGTTTTTAGGGAGAGGTTCATCTTTTTCAGATTCGCATTCAATTATTTAGGAACTAGGATCCCAAATTTGTGAAAATCCTCTCTAGCACATTTATCATATTTCAACATAACCACAAAAAAATACCTCTAAGTAAAAGCACCATAGCTACGATTGATGTTAGTTGTGGTTGATCAAAATCACCATTGATCAGCAGATCTTACTTAGGCATCACTAAATAGTTATGCACATGATCGGTTTTTACTTTTCATCAATATGCGAATGAGTCATGTTTGGCTCCGCCTCCTCAAACATTATATACATAATTAGAACCAATTAGAACGTAGAATGCAAAAATGCAGTTCCATTGAAGCTGTAAAGTTGGAGGAGAAGGTTTCTAAATAATATAACAAAAGTAAAATCGTTCTTACTCCTCTTCTTATTGTGCTATTTCAGATCCCCTGATGTTTTCAATTACGATATGTAGCTGGTGCTTCTGGACGGTTGATTGTGGCAGCTTTCGTCGTTTTGGATTCAGGTCCTTTTCAACAGCATGTACCATATTTTAATCATTTTTTCTTAGCTTTAAGTTCTAGTACTCAATGTTACAAAACAGTGATATCAAGTTCCGGATTTCTTTATCGGTAGAGTTGTTCGGTGTCGTAGCATCCATATTTACCTGCAAAATGTGAAATCCGCACAAACCGTTCACCGAAACCGTCTTGTACTTCAACGTCGGTTTGGTGCAGGACGCGCACTGGGCCAAATTGATTAAATGGTTTAGGTCGCACGATACGAGTACTGATTTTTGTTCCGCTATCATCAGCACTACGTTGCCCTGAGTAAATGTCGCCATTTGGTGCACTTTGAAAGGCCCGGTTATGTGAAGAATGCGCCTTTCGTAAAGGGCGTACAAGCCTTTTTCGGTACCCAATGCTTTGATATTGTCCGTGAGGTCGAGCACTTGATTTACTTCCAAATCGTGTACTTTAGCGATGGTATCCAATTTGGTTTTGGTTTGGTCTTCGATGAACACCTCTTGTAATGCTAAAAGAAGCCTCAATTAGCTTTGCAAGACCTATATACCGAGCGAACCGTTTATTAAGAGACAACTTATCTCAAAAAAAGGAAAAAATTGCTAGAGGCACTTAGGTATTATTTCATTGCACTTGGTTAAAAAAGCGTTTAGAATACATTCAAACAATTTATAAAAGTTAAATATGCAAATAGATTTTTCTCGATCCTAAATTGTGAGGATTGTAATACAGTTTATATCGGACAGCCTGACATGAACATCTTTTAGTTGGGTAAAAGGTAAAAGGACACTGGATATCAGAGACCAAATGTACTTTCGCCACTCATCTATTGTAAATAAGGCATAAGTTTTCTCCGAATAAAAATGGCACCATTTTACATAAGCACCTTTCTTCTTCTGAAGAAATTAGCAATCTTCACTTCAATTTTTAATAATATAAACTGCTGGTCTGGTGTTTCTACATTTTTAATTCGTTTTTTAGCCCTCGGCTAAAATAAAACACCTGTTTGTGTGAGCGTGCTTAGCTAAATTTATGTAAATTATTTTTATGTTTTAACAATTACTTTTATAGGTCTGATGATGACCGTGTGGACTAAAAACGCGATACATTTTATACGTAATTATTTTTGAGACTGTGACTTCGGGGTTTTCGATCAAATCGTTTTATTTTTTGTAAAAAATATCAAAAAATATGTGTAAAATGTATCTAATGTTCTGACGCTACCAAATTTAAATTATCGGAAGTGTATAGAGTATTTTATAAGTAGTATTTAAAGAAAATACGCATTGAAGATTTTTAGTTTTGGTGGTTCCTTTAATGGTTTAAAAGTTACCTATATGAAATAGAGGTCACCCAGCACACAAGATGTTTGTATTTTCGTAGACACAGAGCAATTTTCTTATTTTAAATAGAACACCCTGAATAGTAACGCAAGTGCAACAGTAATGACGGTTCAGTCTAAAATTTGGTCATTTTTGCAAGTAAACTCACATAAGAAAATTTAAGGTCCATCGTAGTGAAAACTGGTGCCTATCTAACCAAAATCAGAACAGTGACAATGTCTCCTGCGTTAAAATAAACCAGTTTTTCTTCAATGGGACCTTTGTTTTTCTTATGGGACTCCACATGTAAAAATCACATAATTTGCGGCTGAACTCTTATTCTACTATGGTATTTTTCAAACATGCAACCTTATAACAACGCCGCCCTCATTTTTAAGTGCCGATTATGATAAAATTATAAAAATGTGGTGATCCGAATAAAAAAAAAGACTTTTAACTATCTTCTCATTTTTACTATTAATAATTTAGTGTTTATTATTAAATTAATGTAATTATTTTTATTTATTTATTTATTCATTTATTTTTTATTTTTTAGTTTATTTTCATTTATTATTATTATAAAAATGTGATTTAATTAAAAAAAAAAAGACTTAACGATCTCCGCGTTTACATTTTTAATATTTGTAATTTATTATTTTTTCATTAAATTAATTAAATTAATTTTCTACATTAATAATTTTAATATTTGTTTTTTAGTTCTTATGTTCATTTAATTTTAAAATATCAATACGGACCACTGAAGTTCAAGTTACCTCCAAATATATAACAAAAAAGATGACGCAGCTAAAAGACCCTGGAAGTTCCATTATTTTTATTTTACTTAATTGCACAACATTTTAACATCCACAACAAGTCGAAGTTACCTTCAAATATATATCAAAAAAGATATCAAAGCTAAAATAAGTTCGAGCTTTTATTATTATTATTTTACATAATTGCACAACATTTTAATATTGGTTTTTTAGTTTTAATTCGTTTTTTTTTATTTTTTAGTTTATTTACATTAATTACGATAGAATTATAAAAATTAGGTGATTTAATTAAAAAAAGGCTTTTAATGATCGCTACATTTATATTTTTAATGTTTATAATTTATTGTTTTTTAATTAAATTAATTTTATACATTAGTAGAAGTACAAGTTATTCTCAAATATATAATAAAAAAGGTGTAGAAGCTAAATTAATTCCGAAATTCATTTTTTTTTTTTGCAAAATGGCATACTTTCTTTATTAGTGTTTAGAATTAACTGTAGAATTCAAAAATGAAGAAATCTATAGTGGGTTCCATAAGAAAAAAACATTACTTTCTTATGAGACACCCCTTACAAGCGAAAATAATTTTAGGTAACGCGTCTCACGCACCCGTGCAACTGTGCGTAATTAAGGCTAACGGAAATTCTTTAAGTTTAAAAGATTAACTTCATTTACTTTAATTACCTGCAAACCACATGTCTTTGTCTTTCGCCGACAGCGTCATCAGAATGAAATTTCGCGGAGGCCAGCAAGTCGTCTCGGGTACAACCTCAATTTTCATTATGAACGGTAGATCGCTCGTAGCAACCGATATACCAGCAATTTCAGACGGCAACGGCTCTAAAACCACCTGAAAACAAAGCGATACATCCGTCATAACTTAGAGTTCAAAGCCAGTAGTTCAAATGAAGATGTGATAGCGGGGAAAGAAAAAATATTTTAAAGATTAAATAATTAATATAATAATTAAATATCGCAGATTTTTCCATAAATCAGATAAACCAACTGAGTTTCAAAATATTATAAGAATTGGAAAAGTTAAAATAAATCGGAAAGCATTACAAATAGGTATACAACATACTTAATAGAAGTTGTAGATTTTTGTAAGATTTCAGAAAATATAATAATATATATGGTGTGCCATGTAAGAAAATCTAAATTTTTAAATTTAAAATGATCCAAATATATTCGTTATTTTCAACACCCTGTAGCATCTAATTCAAATTCCGTTGCATATATTATAATGCTTATATTCAAAAATAATAGTATTTCTAGTATGTCTTTGGAAAAATTAAAATATCGTTAAATAATTTCAAAACGAATTCAAAACACATTTTAAAATAGGTTGTTCCATTTTAAAAAATCTATGTTTCATTCGCCGCGCTTTTTTGAGTCACCCTGTATGCTTTTAAATGATTTTAAATTGTGCACCCCAACAATCTCTGCAATTTTTGTATTTACCGTTCTCTCGTAATTTTTGAAACCAATAAGATAATGAGCTTTACTCTAGCACTGACTCACCCTGTACATATGGCCTAATTTTTAGTCTGTTAAAATTAAATTCTTGCCTTCTTATTTTCAAAAATTACTAATAAATTACTAATAAGTTTTCTCACTTAATATTTTTATATGATATTTTTATGTTTACATTTTTTTTTAATAACTAATGTTTTCCGACGAAACTTTCCTTTCCAATATCGGTATTTGCGAAAAAATGTTTATTCCACCCTATTCTACTCAAACTGGGGCGTCTTTGGATAACAATAAAGAAAACCTACAAATTGACTCAAACCCAAGTGTATGTTGCTGTATTCGATACAATGCTTCGATGCTTGGGTTACTCTGTAGCCTTTTGCATACCTAAGGAGGTTTTACGACTCCCTACACCTTTCCGAAATGGACTTTAACGTTACCTTGCCGCGACTGCCTTCGGGTTTCAGGGGAAACGATTCTAAAAGTTTAAATCCCGCGTCGCTCGGTGGCTGGGAGTAAACTTCCAGGGACGATTTCGCTAGTCGGAGGTACCTTTTCTCCCAACCGCCCGACTTTAAACTCGGCACTTTAACCCATCCCTCCACGTCCGACTCTTCGACGAGATTCTTCTCTTCCATATTGATTTTTTCCTCTTCGGTGAGCTTCTGAAGGCTCTCTCGGTAGTGGTCTGCGAAGGCCCTAGGCAAGCCGCAAGTACTGGGCACCGCTGTGCCACAGGTGACGTGTACGATCAGATTACACTCTTTGCAAGCATTCATCGTACGTCCTATTGATATCAGACTGCCGCACTGGGCGCATTTTTGAGTTTTCGTGCACAATTTTGACTCGAACCTACGAAAATAAAAATCAACTCGAACCCACACCAAATTATTTAAGCTGGTCAATTATAGTCTTTTTGCGGCAAACAAACTAGTATGCTTAATATGATGAATGAATCTCATCATCAAGCAAAACTACATGATCGTAAACTGTTAGCAGACAGTTGCGGTTAAGTTTACTGGCCAGGATATCAAACCTCTAGCAGGCTTATCATTCAGTTCTGCTGAATTGCCACTAGATATAAATCAGACCATACTATATTATTGATAAAGTGAGATAATTTGGATTTCCGTTATTTTTAATATTTATTGCCATGATATTTCAGCTGCTCAAACACAGCGTTTTTGTGGAAAAGAAACTAGTATGCTTAGTATGATGAATGGATCTTATCATCAAGCAAAACCCCATGATTGTAAACTGTTAGCAGACAGTTGTGGTTAAGTTTACTCGCCAGTATATCAAACCTTTACAAGGCTTATCATTCAGTTCTGTTGACCACGTGTTTTCTTGGCTCTTGGGGTGGGACCAGGACATAGATAGTGTCCACAGTAAGCTAAACAAAACGCTATACCATTTACAAAACTTCTGGACCTCTCCTGCGTCGATTGTTGTTGAATCGATTGGCCAATCAACCTCTTGGCTTCTTCAGAGCTTAACTAAAACTGGTTCTCATTCTACTCTATACCTGCTCATATATTGTTTGAGGGGGCGGAGCTAACGGAGGGGCATAAACACCGTCGCGGATGACTCATTCCCATATTGGTGACAGATAAAGACCTGAGTCGCGGTTAAGATTGCTTGGTTGCTTATAGATTTCTATAGACTCTCGGATTTTTCGTTGGTAGAAGAATTGATTAAATTTTAATTTTATCAAATAACATTTTATGTCCGGTTTCGTGATTGTGTTCGACAACTGCTAATAACTTCATTTGCCTTATGTTCTTTGAGCCTAGTTGATATATGCGGTTTGATTTCAGAGAGTTTCAGGAATATACATTTCGTCGAACTAAATATACGTCGAAACTAAATATACTGTGGATCTAATGTTTTTTAATTGTTCAATGAAATAAAGGATTAAGTACAAAACTATGAGTTTTCCCTGTAAAGGGTTTTAATATAGAATCTAGATATTTTGCTAGAGCATATGTTGGAGAATCAAATCTTTTTTAAGGTGACGATAAGATTTGTCTGTAATAATATCTTGAACATTTTCATGATTATGATTTCGGGATTAGAATTTAGAGATTTTAGAGCAATGGATAATATTAGAATTAGGAGCATTTGATTTTTTAAAGATTTTTGCGGTATCAAATCAAATTTCATTAGCGGTTCAGATTACAGTTTGTTTAAGATAGACTCGACATTTCAAATGATTTCTTTCCTCTTTTGGGATAATACGTGGGGCAAGGACGAAATTCTTCTAGAAATGGAATCTATGGAATCTTAACCACAACTCATTTAGTTCCGCTCCCCTCAAACGATATATAAGCAGGTACAGGAGGAATCCAGAAGATTTCTAAATAATATTGCAGTAGCCTGGAGATGTTGCAAAGATTAATCGGGAACCCTTTTTAGTGTTAGTAGACAAAATAGGAAATGTGCAAAACGTTATTTTCATATTTGAGCTCATTAAATTCGCGGTGACATCATTTGGCAACCCCACACCTGGTTTATAGTTGTCATTTTCCATTCTGCCAAAAGATCTATGAACACGAGGCAACACCCGTTATAAGGAATTCAATGATGTATAGCTTATAACTATAAAGTTTATAAAGAAAATGGACGCCCAAAATATCTCATTCTCATTCAATTTTCATACCTGTGCGGGATATTGTGGTGCATCCTCTGAAGGGAATTTTGCCTTTGCATCACGTTGTTTTGCGACCCTGGGGATTTTACTATGTTATTCATGGTATCCTTGCTTTTTGGGGACAACACTTCCGACTTGGTCCTCGCCACTTTGCACAATTTGTCTGCGACGTTCAAATTTACCTAAAAAAAATGGGTTATTAATTCAACAACACCTTAAAAAAATACGTCCAAACCTCCGACACTTTCAGTTTGTAAATTTCTTCTTGCAGCTGCCGATTGGTTTGACGTTCTTTGGCCAACTGGTGTTCCAGATCTTTGTAGTTCATGGCCATCGATGGTGGGGGCTGATTTTCTTTTTTCGAACCGCCGAACAAAACTTCGGTCAGCGTTTTCTTCTTATGAGATTGATCATCGATCTAGAAAAATGATGGAACTATTAAACGACTTTCAGGAACGGAACGGAACTAATAGTGTTTTGGGTCACTTATTCCTTTAAAGAGTACAAATTTTACGATACCGTCGCGCTTTGCATTGAAAAGATCATATCGAAAAGTACAAAAATGTATTAATTTTTTTAGTCAATTGCCAATTTTAATATAAGATTTGGTTAGTTGTAAATAAGTTTGTAAAAAACTTAAGGGCACAAATTAAACAAATTAATTAAGTTCTTATTTTAAATACTAACCTCAGAATTTTGTGTTTTGAGTAGTTGTTAGCTTTTTTGGTTCTGAAAAACAGGGCATTTGTTTTCCTCAATTCAAGACCAATGTGTTTAAATTCAGCTATCGGGTTTCTTTTTTTTACAGTTATCTGTTAATAAGCGCAGTGTAAATTCAAATATATGATTGTTTAGGAAACGTTGTCATTTTTTTGTACTAAAATAACAACAAAAAATGATTAAGTAGAGCTTACTTGTTTTTTATCGACACGTTACAAAATTTCATACTTTTTGTAAAAATGTCAACACAGACCAGTAAATCAAATCAATTCCAAATACATAATAAACGCTCTTTGTTGGAGAAGTCGAGAGGTATATTTAGACTTTCAAGCATCATTTTTGATATAAAATTCAAAGTATGTCAGATTTTGAATTTGAAAAAAAAAGCTGGATAAGTGCGCGAATATTTAAATGCGGTATTTCCTGGATGGTGGATTGGTAGAAAGGGATCAATAGAATGACCTGAAAGATCTCCAGATATTATTCCACTGGATTTTCTCCTCTGCGGATATTTATAATCAAAAGTATAAAAAAAAAAAATCAAATTTTAATGATATAAAATATAGGGTATGCTGATCGTAACTCCATGAATTTTTTTGTCAAACAAACTTGAAATGGTGTTCTATTTAAAAAAAGAAACGTGTGCCAGCATTTTTTTCTTAATCGAATACTTAATTTTTAAAAAAAATTGTTGCACTTTTAGCCCTGCAATATAGAGGGTGTCAAAGAAGCTTGAAATTTGACAAAAAATTTGAAAATGGATTTTAAAAAATGGTGTTCTATTTAAAAAAAGATAAATGTGCGAGCATTTCTTTTTTAAATCAAATCCCTAATTTTTAAATAAATTTGTTGCATATTTTAGCAGTCCAATATACGGCGGGTTCTATTCAGTGTACAGAACAATTTTTTTACAATATTTTTACGGTATATTAATCTAAGACCGGAATTCGTGGTATACTTTTGGCCAATGAAACGCATGTGCGGTCATTTCAAATCAACCAATAAGATATAGCGGCGCATAACACCCAACATGGCCGCTGACAGTTCATCAATTCGACAGCTTTCAGTTTGCAGTTTTAAGGCTGTATTTTTTCAAAATATTAGTAGATCCAATTAAATCTTTAAAAAAAAATCTGTGTAAGGCTTCTCAACAAAAATTGATGTTTTTTTGTGTAGTGCGACAATATATAACACTTGTTCCCTTCTAAATAACTTAACAAAATGTTTAAAACATTTTTCTGGATTTTACATGGAAAATCATAAAATTTTTATTCAAAGCTTTTATCATTCGCATAGACTAACCATACAAAGGAGAAATCGACTTTTTAGAGAAACTCGCTTTTATTTCAGAAACCAAACGATTTAGGTATATTGACATGATACCTGGCGGCCCATTAAAAAAAATGCACATTTCACCATTTTTCTATCTGATTTTTTAACCAACCTTGTATAATGTAGAAGTAATTCAGATATTAAAAATTCTGTTAGATGCCTTCTACTAGCTCCAGTATTGCAACAATAAAAATTCAACTGAAGCTACGGTTTGGTCGGAAAAAGAAAATAATTATTTTCTTGAAAACCGCCGAAGACGGGTATAATTACGTATTATTCAAAAACAATCATAAAGTATTGGCCGAACGGAAAATGCAATAATATACATGGTGTCCCATTTAAAATTTCAATGCTGACGCTACTTTTTTGAACGTCGCGGTGTGTCATGTATGAAAATCGAAATTTATTTTTTTTTAATGTAATAATGATCCAAATATATTCGTTTATTTTGAACATTGACCATATCTTCGCTGGTATCAAATATGACTGATCTTCAAAAATAATGGCGTTATTATAATTCTTTTGCAAGCGCAAGTGTGAAAACTAGTATTATTTAGAAATATTGGGAAAACTATTAGGTTTAGGTTTGTATTGATATTAATAAAAATGTTGAAAGTTTTTAACCTAACAATTTTCTCATCACTTTGAACCCTTTACGGGTTAGTGTGTGACATTGAGGTGGTGCAGATCATCCCCTATGTACCACAATGTCATAGTCACCTCTCTAACTCGCCATTTAACCAATAAAAAGCGGAGCCTCAAAACGTTCGTCTCACTCACCTTGCTCTGCAAAAAGTCAATCAGCTTGGTCTGCTGTTTAATGGTGGCCTCGCTCTTCATATCCCGTTCGTTAAAATAATGACTTTTCTCGGTCAAAATCCTCTCCAGCTCCTTGATCTTCTGCGTCAGACCGGAATTAGTCTCCTTCAAGTCGCCTAGTTGACGGTTCAGCTTGTAGTTGGAGTCCTTCAGTTGGCTAATCTGCGTTATCCGGTCCGATATTTCCTCTTTCAATTGCTTATTGTCCACGGCCATCTGGTCCATCTGGCGTTCGCACGCGTTCAATCTGACCTCGCAGTTTGATAATTTCTCCTCCGCGACGGTCAGTTCGTCGGACAAGTCGCTAGAGTACTGCTTGTAGTCGACGCACTGCTGCTTATAAGACTTGCACTCGTTTTCTACGCATTTCACGTCCTCTTCCAAACGTTTGATCTTCGCTTCGGTAACTGCCCTCAAAGATTTCTCTTCGTTGAGCAGTTTGCGGGCCTCCTGGGTTTCCCGTTTCGATTCGCATAGATCGCCGATCAGTTTTTCGGTATTTGCGTTGTGCTCCGACTCTTTTTCCCGGTGAGTGGCGTTGATCCTTTCGAACTCGATCACTTGTGTCTCGAGCAAAGTGCACGCCTCTCGAAGAGCTTCCAAGTTCTGGTATTAAACAAAAAAATTATAACCACTTCAAATTAAAATATTTTTCTACTTTTTGCTGATGTTTGGCCATTCGTCCTGCTGGCTTCTTCAAACCTTAACTGAAACGGGTTCGCATTGTACTATGTACCTGCTTATCTATATTTTGAGAGGGGCGGAGCTAAAGAAGGGGCATGAATCGCGGTTAAGATTGTTAGGTTGCTTATAAACTCTGATTTTTCGCTGGTAGATTACATGCAAGACTTTTAGTTTTGGCCAATAAAATTTGTTTTTGCAGATAACCTACGCACACAGACCAATACGTTAATCCCTTGTCACCATCTGGCCAAAAAATCATCGGTTATCAACTCTCTTGTTTATAGAGCCGTAAAACTAGCTCAGTTCGAGTCACTGAACCTAGAATTAAAACACCTTACCTCTGTTCTTCTCTCTAATAATTTCCAAATTAAAGTTATTAAGCGTTCCATCAAAAAATACGCTTCACCACAACCATCCAATAGCAAAAGAGCAAAAAGAGCATAATAGCTCGAGATTAGGTAAGCAACCTAACAATCTTAGGTCTTTACCTGTCACCAATATGGGAATCAGTCATCCGAGACGGTGTTTATGCCTCTAATTTAGCTCCGCCCCTCTCAAACAATATACAAGCAGGTACAGGATGATTGGAAAACGTCAGCAAGTTTGATTCAACAAAAACCGACGCAGAAGTTTTGTGAAAAGTATTAAAGAAACCTGTGTAAATTTCTTTGAAAAAATAAAATTTTTCTATTTTTTGTGTAATATCGATGTTTTTCTAGAACTAGTTCGGGAAGACAATTTTTTGGGCTGATTCTACTCGACAAATTAATAGTAAAGTTCATATAGCGTCAAGATAATGTTTTTTAATGACTTTTCCATAATAAATTTCTTAATAATAACTGGAAAATATTACGATTTTGAATTTTTGTTACATGACTTACTTACTTACTTATTTTTCCATGTTGAATTTTTGGTCGAACTTTCCGAACTCCCTGTATATATAAACACGAAGTAATAGTTTCTTAATTATCATTGTAGGATTACACATTTAAATTTAACAAGGGAGGCTCATTTAAATCCAATTGGTCATTAAGTAAGTAATAGATTCCAAAAAATTTTCTGAATTAAAATGAATGGCATTGTTAAAATCCGAATTTTTATTTTTATACGCTTATTTATGTTAGTTAGTGCATTTCTTAAATGTATTGCCTGTTCGATATAAATTTTGGAATCAACTTGTAGAATCCGAATTTTTCAGTTTTTCGTGACTCAGTTTTATTGTTTTTTAAAACATTTCTCATAGTGTTTCCGGTTTTAAAAGCAATCTTAACACCAAATTTAGATAAATGTTTCGAAATTTTCTTGCTAGGTTCTCCTATGTATTTTCGGTTCGGTGCTGGTGGATCAAAGAATAAAAAGCAACAATTTTGTGTGTGTGTGTGTGTGTGTGTGTGTGTGTGTGTGTGTGTGTGTGTGTGTGTGTGTGTGAGGGTGATTTGAGTTATTATGTATTGCTGTGCCTGTGTGTAAGTGTTTATGGTAAATGCAAAAATCTAATTTGTTCTGTAATTTAGTTATAGTTAAGTCCAGAAAGAGTTATCTGGTTCTGTCCCTATTTTATACTCTTATGTATGGAGTTAATATGATTCAAAAAGGACTGCAGTTGTCTTTCCGTTCCAAGCAAAAACATCATCTACGTACTTGTGAATGTGAGAAACGTAACATTTTACATTATAATTTAATCGTGTTAAATTCAGTTCAATTAAAGCATAGTATATGAAAATTATCTACAGGGTAAGATAAAAAGCTGTCTTTCAAACTGTATAGGTACCAGCTTCGAAATTTTGTATTCGCTATTGCCAATGAAAATGAATCCTGGTAAAATTCGGATGAACGCTGGGAACCATAATTGTATATTTTTGTATAATTGTGGAAATAAATTCTAAAACTTATTTTATTATAAAAATAAGGTGGAGATCTTAAATTAAAAATTTTGAATGAATTAACTTTCTGTGTTGCATACAGAGCCAACTAATTTCCTTAACACCTGGATTTTTTGTATGGGTTCACTATCTGCAACTGTTATGCAACAATTATTGAGAATGTCGGAATAGTTAAAATGTGCCTGGACAAGTAGTCACTCAAAAGATTTGTTTACATGGACTACGAGTCTTGGTCGTCATATAAACCCAGGTTTTTACTAACAGAGTTAAATTTAATAAAATTAATCAACCCTGATTCGGACAGCAAAATTAGTTTTTGGAAAATTCTCTATTTGCCCTACTACGAAAAATAATTCCCATCGATTTACTGTTATTCGACACAAATAATAATTTAGTGTTGATAATGCTCGCGTGATAAGAATATGACAAAAATGCAGATGGAAATTTTGAAGTACAAAGTCCTAGTACATGTCTACAATTTACAGGTTGCATTTTATATTTATTATTATATTATATTTATTTATTATTATTATATTTATATTTAGCACGAATCATGGAATTATAACCTCACAGTTAAGTTGATCATTTACGGCCAAAAGTCCTTTCCAATATTCCTCAAAGCTAAGTTGTTGAAAAAATAGCACCAAGCGCATAAGTTTCATGGGAGTTATGGGATATTTATAATTATTTAACCTTCTTAAAAAAGCCTGAAGTAACCAAGAATAAAGATCTTATTGAAAAAAGTAACGACGAGTAACGACCAGCTAAGGAAAAAAGTTAAGTTTAAGTTAAAAATTAACGTTAATACGCCGTATATACAGGGTGTTATTTCGTTATTCAGATACGGGGTCCAACGTCTATTTTGTTTTTGACCTAGTTTTTATTTAGTGACGTTGTTTAAAATGGATAAAAAAGGTTATTTTTCAAAATTATTTCACTTATATAAATAAGACGACCTTTTAAACGCAAAAATGTTCGAGGTATTCATTTTTTCTTGACAAAAATTTAATACGAGAGTCGTGCGCTTTTGAATATATTATATAATTAATAACACCCTGTATAAGATGTACCGCAAACAACCAGCTAAATGCGATAAAAGTTGTGTATTTAGACGTATAACGCTCTAAAACTTCTATTAAAAATTTTACAAAAAAAAAGTCATACAAGGTGCAGTAATTAGAGTTTTTCCTAAGGAAAACCCAAAAATTTGCAAAACTACTGCTTAAACTTTCAATACAGATAGCTCAAAATTGGGACATGCTGGAGTCAAAACGACTGAATTTCGAAAAAACTCCTTTTGAGTCCTTTGCTTTGAGTTTTTTAAAATTTGACACCGCTGTGCTACGAAGAAACGAAAAATTTGGTTTCTCTCAAAAGTTTCTGGTCCACATTTGACAAATTAATTTTATTTATTTATTATTTATTATATATTACTATTACTTATTTATTTGGTTTCTCTCGAAAGTTTCAGGTCCACCTTTGATAAATTTATTTTATTTGTTTTTTATTTTATATTATTATTTTTTATTTATTATTCATTATATATTATTATTATTATTTATTATATATTATTATTATTTATTTATTTTTAAGCCAGCCACTATGGGGCCCAAGTTCCCTCTGCTGGCCATTCATATTTCAGACGCACTGTATACATCAACTTTGAGTACTTCCAACACAGTTAAACGTTAACCACCAGCAGACTCACCAAATTGGAGTTGTCCACCTGTCTCCTGCATTTATCCAATGCCGCTTGCAAGTCGGCCTTCTCCTTCTGCATATTTTCGATAAAATCCATCAACTTGAACCTTTCTAGTTCATCTTTTTTGCATCGCTCCTCCAGACAGTTCTTCTCGTTCCTCAGGCTCGCAATTTCAGCGTTCAAATTTTCCATCTTTTGTTCTCTCGAGCTCAACTCCTTGTTCAACTGATTGATTAGGTGTTTTTCCGAATTGCTCCTTTGTTTCTCATCGTTGACCTGCCTCTCCAAGTTTTTGATGTTCTCTTTCGCTCTAACTAGGTCCATCGAAACGTTCTCGTTGATATTCGATAGTTCTAGTAGCGCAATCTCGTGGGACTTTCTCAGTTCCGCGAGTTTCTGATCGTGCTCGGCGATTTGGGTGGACAAACTTTTGATCTCAACCTAAAATACATAAATATAAGATAATGCCCTATTCTTTGTAAGAAACTCTAAGACTTTGGTGAAAGTAGTATTGACTAATATATAGAGAGTCGGTAAATGTGTGACCTGAGCTTCCTTTAATTCCCTTTCCAGAATCCTCTTGTCGATTTTGCAATTTCCGAGTTCCTTTTCCGTCCTCCAGAACTTGACCCGCAACTCCTTCAACTCGTCGCTTTCAGTGGTCGAGGAGTTTTCCGCCTCTTTTAATCTCCTCGCTAAACTATCGCATCTAGCCCTCTCCCCTTCCAAGTCTCGCTCCAACACATGAATTCTCTTGTCGTTTTGGAGTCTGGAAATTTCCGCCCGCATCTCCTCGATTTCGACCTGGTACTTTTCCAGCGTCTCCGTTTTGCTTTGCAACATGGTGTTGTGGTTCTGCAAATCCTTCACCGCTTTCTGACTGTCGTCGAACATCCTTAATGCAAACGAATTATTATTTGGGCCGGTTATAATTGGCATCTGGGAATTGGTATGCAATGTTTCGTTTTTAAAGTTACACAACCGTGCATTTATTGAGAATCAACATTTTTTGATTTGTAACTGAAGCTGAAGGTTTTTTTTTCTTATACGAAGACTATGCGCTATGACGGACCTTCCCCAATAAAACTTTAACGATGTTATTACCTGTTGTTATTGGGTAAAGCTATTAACAAAAAAACATATTCCTACTTGAGAGACAATGGTGGGCCATTCACTCTTCCAAAATTTATTTATGTTAATAACTTTTTCTTTAAAATAATCAAAAAATTAAAATATTTTCTTAAGATATGTTCTAGAAAACTCTTCCCGATTTGGATGGTATGCTTAATCTTAATTGTTTAGTTAATTACCTTTTCTTATTTTGTAATTGTAATTGTAATTTCATAAATTAGTTATTGTTGAGTTTCCATACATACTGATTTCTTTAAAAAAAGTATTGTATAAATAATCATAAATAATACCTGAAAACTAAGATAAACTGGAGAATTATAATATGATTATATTGGAAACTAAATAGAGTCCGCCTCGATAGAGAAGAAACCAGTGATGTCAGATGCGCAGAAGATGAATTTGAAACAGCAATCAGCTGTCGTGGATCAAATAGTTCGGGTTGTTTACGTTTCATGTGTGCTTTATTTCGTCCATTTTTTTAGACTATTATTTTCGTTTTGGCTGCAGTATCGTCGTTAATGAAATAATATTATTTGCACCAAACCGGTAATAAAAACCTGGCGGATGCGCTAGGCATCGAACAATAAAAGTAATTGAAACGAGTGAGATAGGACTCTTATTTCGCGCATCGAACAATGACGTTACTGGGCTCTTCTCTATCGAGGCAGATTCTAACTGCACGTTCTCATATTGCATTCTGACTTAAATTCTTAGTCGATTCAAAAATTCTGACTTATTTCTCAAAAAACTTGCCCTATTAAACTAAAAAGTATATTTTATTTTTGGTAGTCTTTCAGCGCTTTCGTACTGTAGTTATTTTTAAGCAATAAAACCATAGCTTCAGCTAAAAAGCACACAGAAAGTATTAAAAAACAAATAGTTACCCCGACTTTAAACTTTGGATTCCAATTTATTCCAAACCTACTATCGAGTATGACACCAGACGCCAACTTTTATGAAAATCACCACGATTAGATTCTAACTTACCTCTGCAGTTCTCTTATCTCTCGCTTATAATCGTCTCTGGTATCGATATCTTTCTCCAACTCGGTCACTTTCATACTCAACTGCTGGATAACGCTTTCGGCTTCGTCAACTTTCCCTTTCAAATTTCCATACTTCTCTTCCGAACGTTCGAGATCGTCCATTAACGTCAGCTCACGTTCTTTTAACCTGACGATTTTATTTTGCAAAACGTTCGTCTTGTGGATCTCGTCGTTCAGCTTCACCTCTAACTCGGCTATGGTGTTCTGCGTTTCGCTGGTCACCCTTTCCAATCTGCTCTCCAAACCTATGACGCTTCTCCTGCTCAAATCTTGGACATGTTCCAAGGACTGACGGTGATCGTGTTCCATGCTCAACGCCCGTTGCAATTGCTCGTCTAAAATGTTGTTCGTGTTCGTCAATTGGATTATTTTTTCCTTCATCTGTTCAATTTCCAATGTGAGAGCGTCGACTTTGGTCTTTTCGGACACTTCCCATTTCAATTTGGCCGATTTGATCAGGTCCAGGGCTTTTCTCTCGAGCTCGGACCGATCCTTACGTTCGAGTTCCAAAGTTCTCTTCAGCGCCTTAAAAACAAATCAACTTGATGGCCGGGAGTCGTTATTACATGATGTTAATTCTGTTTAATCTATTTAATTAAAAGTGTTTTTAAATCCAGGCCCGATAAATGAGATGATGGAATATATAAATAGTTTAAAAAACAATTGTGCTTCAGGAAACGTTAAAATGGATGCAAAATTTTTAAAATTTTTACTTACACGTATTGTTGAGTCTGGTAATATACTTTACCAATTTAAAATAATTATCACCTAAGGATGTAGATTAGATAGCACTCATTAGTGGAATATCAAATTGAAGCTAAATATTTGGAAAATGTCTTGATATTCTTAGAAATTAGCTAACCGATGGGCCTCAATTTACAAAAATCGGAAACCTTTTGACTGACCAAAGTTTTGTCAAGATAGGTATACCGGCTAGGGCCATTATTATTTAATGTCTAAATAAATGAAACAGAAAAGTTAGACGAGGTGATTCTTCTTGGAAAGGTGTGAAGGTGAAAATGAAGAAAGGTTTAAAAATATTAAAAATGTTTTTGAATATTTTTAAACTATCCCTGAATATAAATTAGACTAAATATATATAACAATAATCATACATTGGATTTGTTTTTCCAGAAAATTGTATTGTTTTCGATTATATCAGAACACTCAGTATTTGCAAAATTTCAAATTTGTGGAGAATATCCCATTAAAATCAGTCAGTTAGGAATGAAAATATAAAGGGCACAGGAGGTACAGGATTTTTTCTTTGTCGTAGGTGATATATCTCACTCACTCTACCACAGTTTTGAAAAAATGTTGTTGGGTTGTGGAACACAATATACCGGGTGACCAAAAAGTGTGGTATACGGTCGAATGTCTCAAGAGTTACGAAAATGATCAAAAACCTAAAAAATACAAAAGACTGCTCAATATCACCCACACCTCTGCCATTTTTTATGGCATATTCGGATTCTAAGCACGAAAACGTAGGATTTGTCTGACATTTTCTCGCTAGATGGCGCTGTACTAGCAACAAAAAAACGTTCTATGGTCATTGTTAAGAAATATCCGGAAATAGAACTGAGGTGGCTTTTACTTGATGAAAATCCATTTATCAAAATAAATAAGAACTAAAAGTTCAGATTTTCACGAAATTATATATTATGACATGACAATTGTTTCGACAACACCGTGTCTTTATCAATTATTATATTATATATTATTATCAATTATTAATATATTATATTATTAAATATCCGGAAAATAATTTTAAATAATTATAGTTATTTATTATAGGATAAAACTTTAAGTTAGGAGTCGAGGTCGGACAGCCTCTCCCTAGTAACAATACTAGGGAATTTTAAATTATATGCATTTGAATCTATTGTTTTTTCTCAGGCCAGGAACGCTCGTCCGAAATCCCACAGTGCTGGAGATTGTTTGTCCCTTTTTTTTTAGATGTGACCGCCTTGCCTGTTTGTCATAGTTTTGTGTGCTCTGAGTCCGCCTACTAACGGACCCTATCCCCTCAGCAGCTTTTTATGCCTCTTAAATAGAAATAGAAGTCTAAAAAGTAAACTTCCCCAGGAGAACGGTCTCCATTATCTCGGGTGGTTCCAAATAGTGCTGGAAAATTGCCTAGTAGCAGCGCCAACCCCAAAAAGAAGAAGAAGAATATTTATTAATTCAAGAAACCTAAGTCCTTTTAATAAAAAAAGAGACTCTCTTTTGAAGGTCTTAATTTAACAACCTTTTTTATCTGCTACTTAAGCTTAAGACAAAACCCAAGTTTTTGTGGGATAAAATCAGGATCCGTAATAAAAATTGGGTGTTTCTATTTAAGAATTAAAATTTGCTCATTCCTAATAACATAGTCAAATGGATTACGAAAAGATTAGTAAATTCATTCAAACTTGACGAAATTTAAACGAATGTTTCTAATTTTTTAAACTAAAGACTAACTATTTTATGGTGCAATTGTTCCTCTAAAGCATTTTCAAAGATTCAAAAATATTCAAACCATTAAAAATAAGGCATGGAAATCAATTATCCAAATAAGTATAGCAAAGAAAGAGGAGCAAAGCGATTTAATGTTACAATTGAGAATTTTTGTACCTATAGAACATGGGAAAAAAGAAAATGCGTTCCTACAGAGGTGGCAAAAAAGAAATTTGATATTTCAATTTCGAACAGTGATTCTGTACAGGGAGGCCCAAATTCGAAGGGCCTCTATGGCTTTAAGCATTTGCCGCAAAGTGAGCTCAAAATTAATATGCATGTTACGGGCTCGATTTGCGAGAGAAGTCGAAAACTGAAAACCGCATCGTGATATGTCAAAGCGTCTCTGAGCTACAGGGTTATTCTTAAAAATGTGCGTTTCTAAAAATCCTCTATCACTTTTTTATTTGTAAAGATAGAGACTTTTATTAAAAACCTTAAAAACAAATATACCTGTTTCACCGATTTTGTCTTAAAATCTTTAAGTCTTAAAGTCGTTAGTTTTTTTAAACGGAATACCCCAAATTAAAAAAAAAAATCAGTTTTCTAATAAAATTTTCTGTCAAACGAAGTGCCATACACCTATTTTTATTAACTAGTTAAAAAGATATCTGCAATTTTTAATAATTACTATAGTAGGCTGTGCTTAACTCTGACATATACAGTTTTACGGTATCTATCTAGGTAGCTATAATCAGATAAAAACAATTGCCATGATACACAAGCCCAAGTGTCAAAAGTGGCGTCTTCATCAAGCTGTAAAAATGTTTGAAAACTTTGAAAATTACGACATAATAAAATGTTATATTGAAAGTAAAGAAAATCGACAGGCGGCGTTAAATCTATACTTTCAGACATATCCGGGAAGAAGGCAACCTAGCTCAAACATATTTTTGAAATTAAAACGTAATCTACAAGAATACAGATCCTATATTCACCAGGTATAACTGCTATTAATCGAAACAGCAAAATCCCTATATTAAAGTGGAACAAGCGAAAGAGGGAAGGTTCAGTTTTAAGGTATGGGTAGGCATCTACAGAGAACAAATTATTGGGCCATATATTTTTGATCGAAATTTAAATGCCGAAAGATACCAACAAATTCTAGGAGAGCAGGTAATTCCGTTTATCGACAATTTGCCACTAACCAAAATAATGAGCTTATATTTTCAACATGACGGTGGACCTTCTCCCAATGCACGAGACATTAATAATTTGCTAAATAATGTGTTTGCCGAAAACTAGATCCGAAATAAAGGTCCTATATCTTGCCCCGCAGGTTTCCAGACCTGAACCCTTGCGACTTATTTTTGTGGTGGAGCGGGAGAATCAAAGACCTTGTATTTCAAAATCACCCAACTACTAGAAGGGAAGTGGAAGAGGCACTTGTTATAGGTAGGTTATATGTAAGTGTTACAAAGTTTAATTAGTAAAAATTTTAAATAAAAAAATTGCTTTTAGTAAAGTGCGACGTTGTTAGGTCGCCTCGTGTCGTAGGCAATTTGATTTTGTATGAAAAAAAGAACAATAAAATTTAATCTACACACTACACAGCGCCTACTATTGTAAACATCAAAAATTGCAAATATCTTTTAAACTATTTAATAAAAATAGGTGTATGGCACATCGTTTGACAGGAAATTTTATTAGAAAACTGATTTTTTAGAAAAATTGGGGGTAGCCCATTTAAAGAAATATAACTTTGTGTGATATCTCGGTAACTAAAGGCTCTAAGAAAAAACAAGTAAAATAGAGATTCTCGCTCAAAAAAACTTAAAAAAATGTTTTTTCCCAAAATTATATTCTTACAATTAAAAAAGTTACAGTGGGCCTTTAAAATTTCACATTTTTGAGAATCAACCTGTAGCTCAAAAACGCCTTGACATATCACGATGCGGTTTTCAGTTTTTGACTTCTCTCGAAAATCGAGCTCATAACATGCATATTAGTTTTGGGCTAACTATGCTGCAAATGCTTAAAGGCATAGAGGCCCCTTGAATTTGGACCACCCTGTACATCTAAAGAAAGCTTTTCAGGTGAGGATAACGTGTTAATAGAACGTTTTGTGAACGCAGTTCTACAAAGAACAGTTTAATTTAAAAACAAAACAAAAAATCTGAAATGGATGAAGATTATTCCTATAAAATTCTGAAGAAACAATATCTATATATCGTTAATAAATCTCATCCCTTACTGTGCATTCAGCGACGGTATTGGCCAAGTCTTTTTCTAGTTTGTCTCTCAAAGATTCCAATCTATCGATTTTCCTTGAGTTTTCTTCCAATTTTTTTTCAAAATCGTTCCGTTCCCAATCAAAGTCCGCACACTTGGACAACTTGAGGCGCAAACTTTCCATTTCCGCTTTCAAATTTTCTACCAATTCATCTTTCTGAGTCGACCTACGCTGCAAATTTGGTTCTACGCTACAACCCGGATCGTGGGTGAAGGTAAAACCGACAAACGGCAAGTTCCTTCCGGAAAATTGTGACTTTTTTTTGAAATTTTCAATACTGGGGTACTTTTTCTTGGCTTGGATATCACTAAAATTGCTCGTGTCATCTTCGGACGTGATTTTTGGTACATACGGGGGCACTTGATCCCTCAAAGTGTCAAAATTGACGCTCTTGAACACAACGTGGCTTCGAATTTTGCTCTTGCTGAGACGAGCTTTGGGGTCAACTAACAAAGCCTATTAAAAATTTAGTTTTAAAAGCAAATCAAAATTGTACTTTAATATCGCAATCACCTTGACAAAACCAACGTATGCTTGACTCAGCACTATATCCGACGGAAATTTGAGTGAATTGGAGTGGTTCATAATTTTTGAGTATACAGAACTTGAACTTTGTCCTTGGAAGGGTGGGTTCCCAATCACCAGTTCATAAGCTAAGACTCCGAGGGACCAAAAGTCACACAAAATCTACAAAAATTGTATTTCTGAAACAATTTTTTTGGTTTGAAAACATACCCCGTATCCAGAACATTTATCATTTTTATTATCCAAACATTGTAGCACTTCAGGAGCAATGTAATCTGGTGTACCAACGGGAGGTCCCACTTTCACCAAGCCATTTTTGTCTAATTTAGCAGCTGATCCAAAGTCCGCTAATTTCAAATGGCCGCATCTATCTAACAATACGTTATCAGGCTTGACGTCACGATGAACATATCCCATATTGTGAAGATCATCTAACGCCAGTACGAGTTCGGCTATGTAAAATAAAGCGGCGCTCTCTGGAAGAGTGCCGCCTTGTCTATATAACAGTCCGAGGAGATCTCCCCCCGGGTGGTATTCCATAACAAAAAATAAATTTGTGCTATCCTGGAAAGCATATTGTAGAGTGGTCAACCATGGCGACACAGAATCAGCCATGATGTTACGTTCCTCTTCCACAGAGATTCTTTTCATTTCGTTATCAAATTTTCGCAACGTTTTCATTGCGTATACGTAACCGGTTTGTTTTTCTTTGACGACATGGACCTCGCCGAAATGCCCTCTGCCAATGATATTTTTTATTTCAAAATCACTAATGTTCACGCGCAACATCTTGACCCGTTTCGCTGCGCTTTTATACTTTTCCACAAAATTGGCGATGTTTGAGTCATACTTTTGCAAACCTTCCGAGCAACATTCGTCATAAAGGGCTTGGAAAGCATCCAACAAAGTTTCTCTAGCGAGCAAAGGGCATCGTTTTAACGCAATATTATTTCCGGTTATTTCTGAGTTAACACGCGCGATTCGGACGCTCACGGGTTCTTTCGACGGTTCCATTTTTTGTCGAATATAAAACTAACAGAACATTGTTTTTGTAAAAACGGTAAAAAACTTAAAATACGGCAGCGGAGGTTACTTTGTAAACAATCGTTTAAAAACGACCGTTACAAACTAAACCAGCTGCTAGCAATTTCATTGGTGGATTTTTTAACCCAAGATCACATGGTGCATAGAATCAAGAGTTTGAATGATCAAGTTGATAGTTATTTGTTTAGGGTGAAAACCTCATCTTATTTTTTACTTCTATGGCTACCTGAAGGTAACTTTCTTAACCGTGCGGAAAATGAAGTAATCTCCTTAATCCTTAATAATTAATTTGCGTTGTGTCCCCAATATTTTAAAAATTGTCAAATAACCACTTTTCCATAATTTGATAAAAAAAGGAAATAGTGATTCTAAAATGGGAAAATAAAAAACATGATCCATAATATTCTTTATTGGAAATTAGAAAATGTCAATAAAATATATTGATATCACAAAAAATACCTATATATAAATATATTAAAAGGCCAAAAACACCCAGGACTCTCCTCATACCTAAATAGAAGTTTTGAAATCACAAAGTTGAGATTCCCATTAAAACTAGAGAAGCAAAAATTACAAGCACATCTTTAAAAAAATAAACTGGAGTAAAAAAATATTTCAAAAAAATAATAAAGGATCCATGCACATCTAGCTTATTTTGACACTTTTTTTGTATTTGGAATTTTTATAATATCTTAGTTGATCATGTAATAGTTTAATCTGTTTATTTTTGTATTGTAACTTTTTTTTCAATAAAATATTTTTCCATTTAAGTTTGTCGTGTTTTTCTAATAGTTCTTTATACAGTTCTTCATAAGTGGGACTGAATAAAGAGCTATGAACTTTTTGAGAAGCATTTGTATCTTCATTTTCTATAAAATTCTCAGAGCCTTGATTTACTTCGAACTCAGATTCATCAATTGAGCTTTGGATATCCACAGAATTATCTTTTCCTTGTGAAGGTAGAATTGTATTTTTTTTAACTATTTGAACATTGCATGAGAGATTTGAAATAATGACTGGTTTTCTTCCACTTAAAAAAGTATGGTTCCCATCAACTGCCAATTTAAATTTATTTGGTTCCATTTCATAAAGTTTTTGTGATGGTAACGCAACTTCTTTCAATTGTTTTTTTATTGGCAATCCTAAAATAAAAAAAATGTTTTTTAAAAGCAAACTCTTGCAAGTACTATTATTTTCAACACCCAAATACTCTAAAGTAAAAATGTCACTACCATGTTTGTTCCCTATTTTAAACACCAATTCCATTGAAAATTTACGTATCCATACCCAGTAACTCATTTCTCAAATCGCGTTTAAAATCTTCTTCAAGGAAATGTTCGGAACAAATTCTGCCATTCGAATTATTAAAATTTTCATCTCTGTTGCATAATTGCACCCACTTTTTCCTCATGGCAACCGATTTCGGAAATCTATGAAAAGTTACGCCTGGCAAACGGTTTTTGTAACTGTTGTAGCAGTTATAAACAGCACACATATTTGCAGACATAGTTATTGGCTATGTAGACTTCTGCAAAAATAAATGAGTTAAAAATCAAGTTTTAATTCTTTTGTTGCCTAATTACCTTTTACTATGCAGCAAACAAGCAAGCAAGCAAGAAATTTAAGAAAAATCAACGCGATGTTTTTGTGATTGCAAAAAATATTGAAAAACAATACGTCTTCTCCAAGGCCGTTGGCCAAAATTATCAGAATCATTCGGCCACTCTTAGGGCGATTGAATTATGGATTTATAGGGATAGGTATCCCATTCGCAAGAAGTTTTGTGCGTAACTTATATTAGATACTAAAATAGCCTTTTGACAGTATTATAAATAAACATCATACGCCATGTTGTTTTAAATTTTTATTCAATAAAATAACGTCTGTCACACTTTTGCCAATTCTCCGGTTTTTCCGGACAGATAGACGATATCCCCGGTCTTGAACAGCTTGGTAACGTTTTTTACACCAACGATGCAAGGTAATCCGTACTCCCTGGCGACAACGGCACCTGACAAACGTTCGTAACAATTAAGATGGAAATGAAAGGAAAAACACTCACCATGTGAAACGAGTCCTCCAAGTTCCGTTACCACACCGGAAAGCATTGGGAAGTATGGGGACCACCCAATGTCGGTACTGTAAGTGATCAGTATATCGCCTGGAAGGGAAAAGAGAACAAAACAATCGATTTTACTAAGTAAAGTGATACATTTATATTGTACCAGTACCGTATATTATAGAGTAATACCTTATATCATAACCTACAAAAAATATCAAAGAGACAAAAGTACCAGTACACATAGTATATATACAGGGTGTTTGTATTTGCGTGGACAAGTAATAATTTTATTATTTTTTTTATTATTATATTATTATATTATAAAAATGGGGTGTTTGCATTAAAAAAAAGACTATTGTCGATTTTCAATGTTATTTGTAAAATAGATCATTCTATAAGATAGTCAACCCCAAATATATAATAACAGAGAAAATCCATAAATATATTCAAACCTGCAAAACGTCATTGCGGTGAGAAGTAGGTATATGATACACAAAGTATATCCAAAATTTTCGAAGAATTAAAAAAAAAATAATAAGAAAGTTATTACTTGTCCAAGAAAATATTAACACCCTGTATACATATACGGCAATAGAAACTTTTAAAAGTATCCGCGAATCAACGCAATTTTATGTCTTTATTTTTTCTAATAATTAATATTAATAATACTTTTTTGCCAACCTAACCATTATACAATAATGACACAGCCACGTCACAAAGGGTGAATACTTGGACACAAGCAACACAAGGTGAAGTTTAAAATAAAATGCATTAAAATTATAAACACTATTTATAAACACCCCTCCTAACCTTTTAACCCCCCTTATTTTGACTATGGCTTGGGGTAATATTCTAAATGCTTCTATTGCTATGTAGTAGGAACCCTTTTGAAAAAAAGGAGATCTATGAATGGGAGCACACAGGTGCGTTGCACTTGTTGTAGATATGGACATATCTTCTGAATTGTAAGGTCCGGTTGGTTACAAACAAGTGAGGATTTTTCTTTACAGGGATAACCAACCATAAAAAATAAAGAAGGTAATGCTACAGTACCCAGCTGAGCATAGTATGGTGGACACAAGGCTCTAGGATATAGATGTTACATACTCCTTATAAACTGGAGTATGGTATATTTTAATTGTAATTAACTGTAATTCCAAGAATCTGATATTCCAAATCCAAAACTAAAATACTGTTCGGTAAGTTCCGCAGACGTTGAGCGAAGTTTTTCATTTTTAAACATATGTTTACAGATAAGGGATGAAATTTTCTTTGGGAAATTTTGAAAAACATTTATTTATCAATTGTTTGTAAAGCTGCAAAGAATGCTTTGTTAATTTACTAAATGTATGTTGGGCAAGTTGCTCTTATCTGAATGTGTCAATGGTATTGTTGAATTATTAATTGTCCCTGGAAGATTTTTATGTTTTAGATTTTATATTTTGCTATGTTAGTATGAATTAGTATGAATAAAAAACTTATATTAAGATTTTTTTTGTTTCATATAGGTCTGCGGTATAGGTAAAAAATTATAGAATTTTTGAAGAACTGGTTTAAATATAAAGAAATAGTTCGGACTTGATTTAAAATAACATTAATGTTCATTATTTTTCATATAATACAATTTTTGTTCATTTCGAAGCATATACGAGGGTCACTTGAAAAGTTTCCGACCTCATCATGAAGATGGCGGCACTAGTTACTAAAAGCCAGTGATCGCAATTGTGGCCTGTTGATAGTTACTTAATAACGTTTTAGCCATTTTGAGTTTGAGTGAGTCGATGCGAGTATTTTCGTGAAAATTAAAGATGAGTTGAACTCTGTGTATGGGGACTCTGCACCGTCATTTACCATTGTCAAATTTTGGGCGGATGAATTTAAACGTGGCTGCAAGAGTTTAGGAGACGATGAATGTTCCCATTACAGGAGTATATTACCAACCAAAACTAACCAACCTCATATCTCAGCGGTTGTCATGGCGAAAGTACACGAATTACGGTTTGAACTGCTTTACCATCCACCTTACTCCCAATATAATTAAAATTAGCTTATTTGTGTTACAGAAATTGTAAAAACATACCGAACAACTTTTTTTCCTAAAGTAGTAATCAAAATCAAATTATATTTTCACAATTATACACTTTAATATTTCTTGGACCGCCTCACTGCATATTTCTTATACGTTTTCAATACAAAATCATCTGTACTTTATGCCGTCTTGCTTAATAAGTAGTTTTGTTTCTCTCACATCACACAAATCAGACATATGAACTTCATATAAATAGGACTTTTTTTTAAAATAACATACTAAAATTTTTTTTTCCGTTCTAGATCACCGACACCCAAACGGAATTTAAACTCGGCTTACTTGTTTCTAACTGGCCGATTTCTTCTAAGCTAGTGATGACGCACGCCCTGGCTTTGACAGACCCCATACATACTGGCGTGCCTGTGCACACACTGCCCGTCACCAGTTCCATTACGCAATCGGAATCCTTCTCCGGTTCAGGTATGCCGAATATCAACTCCGGATATTTCGTCTTGGACCATTTGGAGTACAATCTTTGACGTTTAGCCGCTCTGCAACATTTCCGTTTTAATAAAAAGGGCCCACCTCTCTTGTTTTTTTATACACACAAGAATTAAGCTGTAGAGGGATGACTTGGTATAGTGAATATGTAATATGTTACAGGTTTGACTGTTATAATACGACCAAAAATATGACTGTGGTTAAACCCATCCCAACAGATGTTTATTCTGCATTAAGTAGGTCTTGCTTATATTTGTAGAAACTTGAAATTTTTATTTGAAAAGTAAATGGACCGTTATAAATTTGATTTGATTCAGCCCAAATTAGAAAAATTCCAAATACTTCTTCAAATAAATGATTTATATTTTGAAGAGAAAAAAAAACAGCTTCTGCAATTATTAAAACTAAAACATTTTAATAAAAACTACAAAATCGAGTAGATTAGCACAACAAAATGAACACGAAATCTTGAGATTACCCCAGCCCATAACCCCAAGAATAAGAAGAAATAACACTGCACCAAAATTTAGTGATAGGTACCATAAAGGTAATTCGGCCGGAGGTGGCTAAACTATCAGTACAAAGCTGGTCTAACTGTGAAAAATGAGTAATAAAAGAAGAAAATATTTATCGAGAACGTTTAGTTGCGGAGTTGATAATTGATAGGTGACGACGGTAGTGATAGTGACCATTTTTTAAGTGACTGGTACTTTATTATTATTATATTTAATATTTTGTATATTAATAATGTATGTATTGTATATTAATAATGATTAAAGATAATTAATGTAATGAAATAGAACGTAATAAATTGTTACTTTGTAATAATTTTTTTATGTACATGTTTCAAGAATTGCTAGGCGAAAAAGATTGAAAACATATAGTTATATCCCCCCTGCTTAGTGTAGGTAGATAAATTAATAGGGTCTGCTCGGCAGTGTGTTCTATAATAAACAGTAGGCAAAGTTAATCATGGGGTGGGTTGTAAAAGCACTATATTTTTGGTGCAAATATACCGACTGAGTAAGGCCGGGGAGTTTAAACGTGCAATATTTTGACAAGGTGCACGTAGTCATGCGGGATGGCGGAATATAGTCCAAGAAAGTGGAGAAAACATTTGCAGAAAACAGGGCGAAAGATAATAATACTAATAATTTCAGTTTGTTTTGGAGTGACATGGTGTGAAGTGTGGCGTTTTGTTTATAGATTAGGAAATCTTTATTATATAGCTTCGCAGGATTGTGACTTTCTCGTATAGAGATAAGTTTATAAGAACGCGATGGCGGTTAATTCTCAAAAGAATTTAAGTTTATAATGTGGTTTTATCTATGTACACTTGACGAATTCCAGTTTGTTTTGACATGACAAATAAATAATAAAGCATGGTGTGAAGTGTGGTGTTTTGTTTAAAGGCTTATAATTTATTATACAATTTTTGGTGTTTTAATTATTGTTTTGGATTGTTGGTTTTTAAACACGTCCCAAGTTGCTTGCTATTAAGGGATAAGAAAAGCGATCCGAAGTTTTGTTGAATGTAGAAAACAATGTTGCAGTGTTGAAACTAAGTGAACTTGGAAGTTTCATTGCCCTATTTAATTTTTTGCATTTTAAAGAGAGATTTTTATTAATTGAAAAGTATAAAATTCAAAAAAGACAAGTAAACAACTATGCGTACGAATGTAATATAATCTTTTTCGAATCTTAAGACAATTTTTTTTTGAGATACCGTTTACGCTATATCCGATTTGGGTATCGTTTCGGGAAACAAACAAGACTAAGTCTTTTAAAATCAAGCCGTTTAGAAGTTACAAGGCATCCAACTGATGTAGGCAATAAGTTTTGTATGATTTGGTGGGTGGTTTTTAATATTAAATGTGTTCTCAGTGGTTTTACTGTCCAGTTAAATAATAAACCAAAAATGTTTCTAAATGCTATAGAACGTACTTGCTGACCAATAGCGGAGATCGCTTGTCAATCACGGTACCCAATTCCTGGTGGGTCAAATGGAACATCAGATTCTCCGCTGGCAAGAGGCCTTTGGCGACCATTGCCTTCGCTAGTTTTCTATACGCCATACGCAGTTTATTCAGCGATCGAATCAGCTCCGATTTGGTCTGCTCCCTGTTGCCAACCGCCCTCCTCAGGTTGGAAATGGCGTATTTTAGAATTTTTCTGCAACGTATCAAGGAAAGGAAGAGCGTTTAAATCGAAGGTAGTCTTTTACTCACTTGGTGACCGCGTTAACAGGCGAAACGAGTTTGCTGACGACCTCGTCCACCGATAAAACGATTTTGCTGATCGAACGGTCCTGTTTCGCGTTGGCCTGTATCATCGGGATCACTTTGGACGGATTCATGGCCCAAGACTCTTCCATCATTTCGAACTGAAAGGAGGCACGTGTCATTTTGATCGAAACGAACAAGATTGCTTTGGAAAAATCGTAGCCGGGCGGGGCAAATTCGTAACACGAATTCTTGTCCTAGTGAGACGCATTGTTTTTCTATCGTGCTAGTGCGGACAACTATGGAACTTTCGATGTAATTTGATTGTGCATACACCCTGTATAAAGCGTCCTTCACATCTCGTCGAACATCAAAGTTACGGCAAACTTCGGTAAATTGCAAAATTTGAACTGGTAATTGCAATTTAAAATTATGTTTTTTCAAATATCTCGCGCCTACTGCATTATAGACGAAACCTTAAACTCTCTCTCGACACAGTTTACTTTACTGTTTATATCAAAGTATCACATCTTTAAACGTTTTTCATTTATCGCCAATAATTCACCCACAAATGCTGAAATTTCTAGGATCTATTGGATTTTTTTGCCCACAAACGACGTACCCTACATATAATTCCAACATTGTTCGAAATAGAGCCCTGTAGGGTGTAGGGATTTTTTTATGAAGTACGGACATATAAACTAAACTAAATTTTTTTCAGATTTTCAGGATAAGAAGGCAAACACATCACAAACATCAAAAGAATGTGAAAATTCAACATCTGCTTGGCTGAAAAAAGCTAGTTTCATCAAAGAATGACAGAAAACCTGTCAAATATTAATTATTATTTTAGAGTTTTGTTCAGGATACTCTATTTATAAGATACTTTAGCTTAGGTTGTTCTATATTTTTGCTATATTATATATTTACAATTTTTTCATATCTAAAAAAGGAATGAATCAGATGTGTATAAAATATGTTTTATTAATGGTATCAATCGGCAGTCCTTCACTTTTACCATCAAAAGTAAAAATAAAGATTTATTGGAAAAAACTTGTGCATTTCAAATATCGCCTGCTATTCCAGCGATGACTTCACCAACCATACCCCATAGGTTAATTCCATCACACCAAATACTGGGATAGAATTTTTGTAGTCGTATAACCAATTGAACTACTGGACATTACCTTTCCAATATTTCTCGTAGGCTGTTGGAAATAACTTAAGATCCACTGGACGTTCCAATTAGTATCATCGTATATAATTGAGATGTCTTAAGGATGTCCCTTAGCTGAAACAGTATATCCCTAGGATATACGCTATGTCCCGTCAGATATCCCGAGGACGTTTTACGGACGTCCTTGTGCTAGTTGGGAACGGCTACGCTGTAAGATGCACGGTTATCGAGACCGGGTGTTTAGTGAGGAGCGCGTATACTTTTAATATCATTTCTATCATAATGTCTAAGTTTCTGAAATTATGTACCTGTTCGATTTTGAATCACAGAATTGGTTACTTGGAAATTACTTTCAAATCTATTTCGAATCTTTGTATAGTGATTTAAAATGTATCTTCCCAAATATTTTTGGTTAGTGTTATTGGACGAAAAGATTCGCGAGATTCAGTGCTATAGATTTTAAAGAAAATTGACTGTTACTAGAAGACTGAGATCCAGTACTCAATTTGGTTTATGCGGTGATGTAGACCGTATAGACAACAAAAACTTTTGTACCAAGGTTTTCGTCAGGGTATTCCGGATATTCTGTGCCATATAAGAAATGTATTAAGTGACCTAAATTATCAGCTATCTACTTCAAATTTAGCAGAGAACTAAAAGTCCGTACCCGCATCTAAATAGCAGAAATTGGGCGCAATCAAATGTTATGTTTAAAATGTTTAAAAAAAATTGAAAATTTCTTCAGGGCATTTTGGTTTCCGTGAAAACGTGGTTATCTCAAAAACTTCTTCACCCGATCGGCAAAATTTTGGAATCGTGAATCCGGAGATCCAGGGCTATAAATTTTGTTTCATGCATTTTTTTGATATATACAGGATATTTTAGTTACGGACGAAAATCTAAAAGACTCCGAAAATAGTTCTTATCGGGAGCAAATTATTAATTCGTAAAAAATAATCCTAATTGGTTCAAACAGTATCAAGAGTTACAGCGAAAGTCACTATTCCTCGGGTCTAGACACGATGACGTCATTGACCATTACGGACTACTGCCCAGTTTCAGAACAAAATGGTTTTTTCGAAAACCATTTAGTCTATTGGAAAAATTCATGGACCAGGAAACGTAGGAGATCCAGGCCTATAACTTCTAAGAAATCTAAAGAACTCTGAAAATCGCCGTTTGTGTGGATAAAATACGAGGGCTGCCTTTTATATTTCGGGATTTGTAATAAAAAACTGCAAGCTACCAACAAATGTGACCTTATTGTTTTTCAAAATATTCACCATAATGATCAATACACTTTTGCAATCATCCCCCGATATTGGACGACCTTCACGAAATTCTTCCATAAGAAAACTACGACCACGACTGAAGTCCGAAAACCAGCGATAAACAGTAGTCCCAGATGGTGCTTTGACTCCAAAAGTCGAATTAAGTTCATCGATGCATTGTTGTTGAGTTTCACAATTTTTTTAATTAATCACGAAGAACACAAACAACCCTCTTTTGCCAAAACCCAACTGAGTAAACCTAACCTCAAAATGTCAAACTTCCTTATAAAAAAGGATAGTCGCCAGATGGCGGCACTAGTTTAAGAAAATCATGAAATATAAAAGGCAGTCCTAAGATTAGCCGTAAATGAAAAACTGTAAAAGATGGGATAATAAAAATGTTAATGTAAATCGCTATTACTAATAAAAGACATTTTATATGGGGTGTCTGCATATTAAAATTACGTTTATTTTGCGAAAGTTCCGTAGCGGTCCGCAATGACCTTATGGCGTTCAACAACTAAGATGGCCGCTGATAGATCGTCGATAAGTTTGGACGCGGCATTTTTACTACAGTATTACTCAAAACACGCCGGGAATGATACTGTACATGTCATTATTCTTTCTGTTCACAAATTTTTTTTAAATTTGTCACTTATGTCCCTGTTCTGCAGTTGGGGTTATCCGGTTGATCAGTGTACCTAAATAAATAAATAAATAAAAAAAAGCTACTATTTTAACGTTTCACAAAGATAATTGAAATTTTCTATATGGCTATAACATGTGTTCCAATTTCGATTTCCAAAATTAAAAAAAAAAAACATGTGGCCCATTGTACGTTTCAAATAAATCTATAAATTGCGGCCGAAATAAGACCTTACCTCTCCCAAATTTCTGTGGCCGTGTCTATCCAGAAATTCGTCGAACACTTTGCCAGCTTCGGGGCACTTGGATTTCAACCAAGCCACGCCGAATTCGGGTTTGATCGTGCAAAACTCTTCGTCGTAACCTTCGTCTCTGATTATTCGGGCGATCCTCTCCAAATACATCGGCACTTCGGCAGACACGACGTCCTCGCAAGACGATAAGATCAAAGCAAAATCAGCGTAGTGCTCCATCGTCAGCTCTGTTAAAATGGAAATAATAAAAAGTTTATGCTCTGTTTTATCCGCATCTCTGTATAATTTTTGGTCAGTTTTATTAGACGCACTTTTAGGATAACTTGTTACAAATTCACAGAAATAAAGTAAGATGCGGATTTATATTAACTTATTTATGTAAGAAAGTAAGATGCCAATATAGAGGATCTGAGCCATGCTTAAGTGAAGGATAAATTGTATGAGACCAATTTGAGTCTAATAAAGTAAGTTGCAGATTTAAGGCAAAGAAATCCATTAGACGATTTATACCAACATGTAATAAATTCACCCGTGTAATAAAGTAAGGTGTGTTGATTTAGACCATTATACTTATATGAAGAATGTCATAAGAAAAATGGCCAATTTAAACCAACTTTTGACTGGCCTATGTAGCAGATATAGAGCTCACTATTTAGACATTTCCACACAATCCAGAGGAGGTATAAATAGTATTACATTATCCTGTGGAAGGTTTTTTAAAAAAAAAAGATGTAGATCTTATGTATGGGCAAAAATGAAGAATTTCACCAACAATCATCAATTCATTCGTCTTCATTTGATTTCTGACAGAGCGTGTGCCACCTTCTCACGATTTAATTTTCTTTCAGATTCTTAAGTCACTACTTTCTAACTTCTGTAATACAGAATGTTCTGGAATGAAACATGCCTCAAAATCGTGATGGGTTAATCAATAGTGTTTCTATAGCGACTATTTTTTTTAATTCACGAACTACAAAAATACTAGATGACAGTGGTTTACGCAACGAATCGACATGCTGAGCCCAGACCAAATTATTGTAACTCCCAAAAGCTCCACACTAGCGCCCATTACCAAGCCATTATTTGTTGAGAATATAAGGTGCTGTGTTTTATTTGCATTTCTGCATCAGCACTATCTTGCATCGCAGAGATAGTCTATATTGGCATCTCACTTTCTTACACTTTCTTACGTAAGTAAGCATCTTACTTTATTACACTGGCTGTGCATTTCTAACAACAAAGTGATAATACAACTTTGTGTTCTCAAGAAATAATAGCTGTTAATAGAGTTACAATAGCTGATACTTTGGGCTGGGCTTGACATGTCGATTCGTTGCGTAAACCACTGTCATCTATTATTTTTGTAGTTCGTGAATTATAAAAAATAGTCGCTATAGAAACATTAATGGTTAACCCTTACCGATATCCTCGTTAGAGGATCACGATTTTGCGGCATGTTTCATTTCAGAATCTTCTGTATTATAGGAGTTAGAAAGTAATGACTTAAGAATCTGAAGGAAAACTAAGCCCTGTCAGAAATCAAATAAAGGCGAATGAATTGAAGATTGTTGGTGATTGGTGTCGCAAGTCAGTTGGTCTAAATCGGCCTCTTTGCCTATAAATAAGTTCAACATCTGTTTTTTTTTTATAAATAGTATTACACGCTAGTGTAATACTATTTATACCTCTTCTGGATTCCTCCTGTGTCGATTCTTAATAAATCACAATGAACCGAAACAGTTAAGTTAAGCTATGACAGTTAAGTCGACAGGTTAGATATACCAACAACTCACGCAAGAGGAATAAAGAAAATGTGTAAATAGTAAGCTCTAGATTTGCTACATAGGAGAGTCACAAGTCGGTCTAAATTGGCCATTTTTTTCATGACATTCTTCCTATAAGTAAGATAGTCTAAATCAGCACACTTTACTTTATTACACAGGTGAATTTATCACATGTTGGTCTAAATCGTACCCTTCACGTAAGCATGACTCAGATAGTCTATATTGGCATCTTACTTTCTTACATAAGTAAGAGCTAATCTAAATGCGCACCTTACACTAGCTGTGAATTTGTAACAAGTTGGCCTAAGAGTGCGTCTAATCAAACTGACCAAAAATTGTTGAGTTGAGTATTGAAGTAGATGGTCGACAATTCCAACATTTGATTTGAGGTTATTTTTATAAAAATTTCACTAATTTGTTCATTTAACTTTTTGCCTACGGTTTTTGAAAACACAAGGGTAACGTCACATACAGCAAGCTGTATTGACAACATCTTGGTGAATTGTATTTGACGCCCTCATTTCTGATCATGCTGCTCAGAAAATTACATTACCTTTAGAGAATTTTAAACAACATACGGCTCATTTTAAAAGAATCTTTTCAGAAAAAAATAAGCAAACCAAGAACAAAAGTGGGAGGATGTAATTATGACAGAAACGGATGATGTCAATCAAGAGTGGAACTCTTTTATGAATCTTTTCTCTACACTGTTTGATCAATGCTTTCCTAAAAAAACAATAGGAAACGCTAGTGGTGTAAAATCATGTAAAGATAATGATAAGATTAGAGAATGGAAACGAAAACTAGATAACTTATTAGTTTTGGCTAGACAAAGTGCAAAGGAATAGAGAGTTGTTAACAGAAAATATGATAATCTTTTGAAAACTGAACGATCTCAGGCATATAACATTAAGCTATAGCTTTCTGATAATAAGACCAAATGCATGTGGTTAATATGCAATGAGATTTTGGGTAGAAACAGTTTAGCTGCTAGTGCGTTTTGGTATGAGTGGGGATCCAAATCAAATTTCAAATGATTTTAATGAATATCTGTTACACGTCGTACCCGAATTATTGAAAACCTAGAAAAAAGGCCTTTTTCCAATAAAATACTCCTAAATTCACAGTCCATGTTTTTAACACCGGCAACACCAGATGAAATCTGTCATTTTGCTAGACAAATTAAAAATAAACATAGTAGTGGAATAGACGAGATTCCAACCAGTATAATAAAAATTTCTGTCCCGTACGAAACAAATGAATCCTTTGAAAATGGCGTTTTCCCAGACCAACTTAAGACAGCTTTAATAAAACGGCTCTAAAAAAAGGGCGATCCAGAAATAATTACCAATTACAGACCAATTAGCCTTTTGCCCGGGTTTTCTAAAATATTTGAGATGGCTATTTGCAAAAGACTCTTAGTCTTCAAGTGATCAATTGCAGAAAATTTTCGTGGTTCAAAAGAGGACTCTTCGCACTGTCAAAAAAATGCAATTTAGAGAGAGCTGTAGAGGTGTGTTCAAGGCTGAAGGAATTTTTACTGTATATTCTTTATATATTTATGAAGAATTGATATTCTTTTTTAAAAATCGAAAGGACTTCGAACTACAGATATTTCACAGATATAATACAAGAACCCTAAATGTAAATTACCCTATTCACCGTTTAACCTTAACTGAAAGGAGTCCTTATTACATGTGCATAATAAGTTTCCAAATGAGGTAAAAACAATTGCAAATATAAAAATCTTTAAATACACAATGAAAAAGTTATTGATAGAGTTAGAAACTTACTCCATAGAAGACTTTTTCTATAATATTTAAATAATTGTTTAATTAATACGATGTAATTGATATTTGTGCTTTTTCCTTTGTGTTTGGTATATTATTTTTAGGTAATGTAATTATGACACAATGTAAAATAAAGTTGATTATTATTATACCAAAATTGGTATTGTTAAATGTTGGTTGGTCATTGGTCGCCTTACCTTTCATCTTTTATTTGTAAAAGAGTTGGAAAAAACACTTTGAGCTTTTTAAATGCAAACAAATGGAAAGTCTGTTTAACTCTGTAGAAAACGAAAGGTTAATTATATTGTAAAGGAGAAAATTCAGAATAAAATTTCTCCCTGTATCTCTGAAACCCGCTAGATTTGTAAGAGGAATGATACCATTTTGATGTCTTTGTCAGTTGATGACGTATTTACTTACCTAAACTTGTTTGGACCAAAATGTTCATAGCGATGATTTGATAAAATACAGAAGAACCAGTGTTGATCGCGTGTAAGTAGCCGGCCTTTGCCAATTCCTCCAGCTTATTGTCGATTTTATCGTAGATTTCCTTGGATCCGTCGTCGTCCTTGATTTTAAAGTCTAAACTTTTTGAAAATTCGGCTGCCTGGTCTCGAACCATCTCACCTTAAATTGAAAACGTTTTAAATTAAATTTTTAAAAGAAACGATGGGCAATGGTACAGATGCTAGTTAATATAAAAAAAGGTACTTGATAAGAATTATTTATACTATATTGGCATAAATATACAGGGTGTTATGGAATTTACATCGCATATTTTAATCGGTGAATCTGAGAAAGTCTAGTTCCCAGGCAAAATAACCCAAAATGTTCGAATGAAAAGAATTAGTGACAGGTATGGAGATTGGTAACATCGAGGCACTTATTTTTGAAACAAATTTTAACTTATGCTTAAATATACAGTTTAACAACTTATTAATTTAGTATTAATAGAAAAAACACTTATGTTCAAGTATACTAAGTTAAAAACTTGACAGCCATCTTTGAACATAACGCAGATTAATTTGACTATGTTTCCCATCTATTATATAATATGAAGAAAAGAAAAAAGAAAACCATAATATTCTACCAAAAAAAAAAAAGAAACGATTTTATATAGTTGCAATACATTAAAGAATCTGTGAATTTGACTTCACTTACAATTTAGCATCAATAAGCCACTTAGTTATTTTTTTTAATGATTTTTATTGTATTTTAATTTTCAATTCTCAGAGGTAGTGTGTTATAGATTTTTTGGCCAGTATAAAAGTAATTTTTTTGCCCAACAAATAAATGCATCTTTTGTAAAGTTAAATTTTCTCCAAATTTAAAGCGTGTTTCATACGCGTGAGTTTTTGAATTAACCAGTAAGTTATTTTTAATTATGAACAATACGGATGATTTATAATACAAATTAAGTCAGATAGATATCGGAGATTTAACATAAATATAATTTTCAAAATTCTTTTTTGTAGTACGTAAAGGGGCTGAAGAGTTGTGTGATAGGCAGCATCCCAACCAATTGTTCCCGATATAAGTGATTGTATCAGTGAAAAATAAGTAGAAAGAAGTAATTGATCATCAGATATTTTACTAAGTTGCCGGAATAAATACAATAAGGATCGTAACTTTTTCACTAACTGTTCGATATGGAAGTTCCACTTTAGATTTGAGTCAATATGAATTCTTAGGTAGGAAGCAACTGTTTCTAAACAATAGTTGTATAGTAAGTTTATTGTTTGTAAGTAAGTCGATTATTATAATTTGAAAAGGGCAAGTATGGTGTTTTATCTAACTTGATTGTTAGTAAAGTATTGACAAGCCACTGTGACATAAGTTGCAAGTCCGAACTAATGCGGTTGTCGATTTCGTCCCAATTGTTACCTTCAACAAATAAAACTGTATCATCAGCAAAAGAGATGATTTTACCGGAAATATCAATAGTAAGTAGTTGATTTACGTATATAAGGAAAAGTATGGGTCCTAGGACTGTACCCTGTGGAATTCCATAGGTTACAGTTCTAGGCTTACTGAAACAATTATTAATCTCTTCTATTTGTTGTCGATTTTTCAGGTAATATATATATATATATATATATATATATATATATATATATATATATATATATATATATATATATATATATATATATATATATATATATATATATATATATATATATAAACTTGGATTTACAAATTCCAAAGCAAATTTTTATGCAAAAAAAATAAAAAACTTAAATCAAAGTTTTTTAACGTTATTAATAAATTTCAATAAAAACTTGCATTAGAAAATTAAGAAACAGTTTCCGAAAATATCTGCCATAAAACAACAATGTGCAGTTGTTACCTTTTCTTGCCCAATACCACAGACGGAGAGACTCTTTGGCCAATTTCAGCGACCGCACTTCGCCGAGTCTATTTAAGACGATCTGGTTAATTTTTTCATTCATCACCTGGTGCCCGAATATGGCCAGGTCTAATATCCTGGAGCTCATTTGTACAGTCTTTTTGGCGTTTTTGTGTATGCTCTGAAATTTGACAGAACATAGACCATTATAACTAAATCACCTATTTCCAATGTGTAGGTCCCATTAGAGAACACTAATAAAGAAATTATCAGGGTATAGTCTGTCTCAATCTATATAGAGCTGTATTATGCAAGTTACCAGCAGACGGCAATAAAACTCTGGTCTGGAAGGTATTAAAGGAATATGCAGACTTGTTTGCATTGTAAATCACCGGCAAATGCTTGATGTTCTTGAAACATCGTGGGTCAGTTGATTTTCCAATCACGACTAGCTTTCTTTCTTCTCTTCCACTCATATTGGCGTCTTCTCCAGCCAATCTTTAAATAACGTTTCTGTCGACATCACGGTCCTCGCCACTTATCTGTCCAAAATTCATACCATGTCTCTGTTTGAACTTTCCCAACCATCCTTCCGAAGCCTTGAAATCGATAATGCCAAGCTGTTTTTACGACGTTGCTGTTGAAACTACTGCAACATTGCCCGATCCAAATCTTCAAATTTTGGCTTTCTTAGTTTTTTACTAGAACAGTCTGCCGCTTCAGCCTGAATGATTTTTTCTTTGCACTTCCGAATCGTGGATACAGTCTACGGTGTAAGTCCCATATCACTTTTATTTTCTCCCCGTTCTATCTCCCAAATTAAAGCAACTTTATCATCTAGAGGTAAAACTTTTCGCTTACTCGCCATTCTTGCCGCATTCACTAAGTGTGCCCTTTTTTCTTTCCGTATAGCGAGTGAGAAATTCGTTATACATAGTGGATTAATACATAGATTTGTATGGAGACCTAATAGTACAAAAAATTTTGTTCGTAATATAGAGTTTTACGGTATACAGAGTTTCGCTATATGGAGTTTTCACTGTATATACAATAAATTCATGGCTAGGAATACCTATACATAATTACATTTTTAGTCTAAATGTCTAAATCTAATTCCGTCATTGGTATTCATTATAATAGGATTTATGTTGTTCGGTATATTGTGCAGTAATGAATTTTTTCTACCCCCGTCTGTAAAATACCTAATTACCCACCTAACCCGCGCGGGAAGCGTCACTTTACCACGTCAGTTTCGTTTCCCATGAATCCGAGCCACTTCGGACATTTCCGGGATTTTAATGCACGGATTTGGGAGCAATCGGATGTTTTCGGAGATATTTCCCACGCTTGCAACACGTTCGGTAAAATTTTAACTCACTCGTTTATTAAAAACTCGTGAGTTAAATGCCGTTTACCGCATATTATACTTGCATATTATACTATTCACTGCATATTATTGTTGCATATTATACTATTCCCAACTTTCGAATGGTATGTTATCAATTACATTTTTTATCAGACGTATAACACTGAGACATAAAGTAGGAGTAACATTTTCCTTTGAATCTTCCAGTGTGTGTGATTTTCATTGTGATCCTATTTTGCAAGCAACTCTATGAAGGGTGACACGGCTTATATTTATATTGATTTCATCTTCTTCGATCACCATTGTCCATACGGTGACTTTGAAAATCACCATGTTCATTCCTTTTTTTCAATGCTCCAGTACGACATTCGCGTTTTTGTAAGTAGACAGGTTTCTTTTAAAGGTTTTTCTTTAATAAGTATTCTACTGGAGAGTTACGGCTCATGTATTCCTTTTTCGCCGAGTTAGTTGAAAAAAGACAAAACTTTGGGTAGTGAATGAATTCATGATTGACACAGAAAACAGGAAAACTATCCAATTTTAAAACAAAATACCCACTTTATGTTTTATACTGTCAAATTTTAGGAGTGTATCTGTTCAGTTTGAAACACATTGAAAAAAATAAATGAAATTTCAACAGAAAGTTGAATTGAAAGTGATTATATGGTTAAATAAAATGCTTCATTATGTATGTTGAGTATATTATATGTGCAACTACTAGTGAAAAACAGAACAAAAGCAGAAAATGCTAGAATATTTTGGGAAAGTTTTAGTTATTATGTTATATTAGTATATTGTTTCATTAGTTTTGCCTTTGGTGAATGTGAATGTACAGGGTAGGCTTTAAAATATTTTTAACTCTACGTTTTTCATTATAAATTTTGGATTACATGCGGACGTTAATCTACAATCGGCAAAAACGGAATTAAACTATACTTACTATAATAACGTCGACCATAACGCGATGCTGAAAGGCACTGACTGTTTTGTGCGCCAGTTTTTCGACTGTCTTGTAAATGTGCTTCTGGATGCCCCTGTCAGTGCAAACCAGACTGCTGGACTGAGACAGTACTGTCGTCGCGCCAGGGAATACCTTTCCATGAAAGAGCTTTTATTAGTTTTTAGAAAATGGGACGAAAAAAAAAGTAAATGAAACCACGTGTCACGTGACCACTTGAGAACAAAAAAACTTAATTTTTATATTTGGTTAGGGAGTTTAGTTTAGAACATGAAATTTTGTTGCATAATACCATGGAGGTAAAGCATATTTCCGATAGAAAGCAGCAATGGTTTAAAGGAAATCAAAATTATGAAGTCGGAAATTTTGGAAAACATGGTTTTTATTTGCAGACAACACAAAAAAATAGCCATAAAACGAAACTCTGATTCCTGATTATACAGGGCTTCATAAAACAAATGGTAAATTTATGAAAAATACAAATTTCTGTCTGCTAATTTAGGATCTGTTGGGGCAATGTTTCTGAGATGAAAATTGTTTTTATTATGCAAGAGGAGACGATAAGATGAATAAATATTTACTTCAAAAACAGGAATGAATAAGTGCATAAAGATTAATATTGTAAAAAATAAACAATTTATTTCATAATTATTTTATAGACTCCACTGCTTCTAATACCTTACCTATTCTAGAAACTCTTTGTAGCCCTGCAATTGTACCGTGCGTTCAATTTATCTCGATAACATTTTAATTCGCTGTAACTTTGTGAGAAGGGGCACCGTCTTGCTGCCATATAATCAGCGCTGATATATTTAATTCTAAATCTTCTTTACATTGTTCTATTTGGTTTTCTAAGAGTTGCAAATAATGATCTCCAGTTAACTTTTGATCTATAAATATCGGACTCAACATATGCCTATCCACCATACATTAATTGATTGGTACCACTGGGTTCTTATTTCGTGTATTTATCTAAAATTAAAGATCAATATTGCGTATTTTTTCTATTACAACCCATTCTTGTAGTGAACGAATTTTGATCCATAAAATGTTTTTCAAAAAATACAAACAAAACTGCATCCTCCTTTGACATTGTTCTGCACTTAGTTTTTGAGTTTTATAAAATTTAAATGCATTATATTTATATTCTTTTAAAACTGGATGTGGTTCACAGAATCCTAATATGTTTGTTTACTAATATGTCAAACATAAACATATTTTTATTTGTCAGGCAGGGCAATTTTTGAAATTATATAAAAAGTTTCCTATTTTTGCCGATTTGTCAAAAACGAGTGGACTAAAAGATAAAGTGCGTTACATCACTGTAATCGGAATAAGATATTCTATTAAACACATACATAACATACAGGGCGTTCCATTTAAAAAACTATGATGTAGGCTTATATGTCCGAAAATTTGTTTTTGTGTTTTGTTTTATATATCACTTGGAAAAAAACTTGGTTATTAACCCTACATTTCATTTTTTGTTTACCTTTTACCCTTTTTAAAAAACAAAAACGTTATGGCCAATTAAAATGTTAACAAGATAAATTGAACGCACGGTACAATGAATATTTTTATTCTTTTTACTGTGGAAACAAGCACAAAGGTACTTCTATTAGTATTCTGCCTACACCCTCGAAGATTCTGGAGACAATAATCGACAAGCAAATAAGATATATATTTATATATTATTTGTACACTTACATATTTTCAGTGTTTTGGGTGTTGGATCTGGTTATAGTCGTTAAAGCGCTATGACAGATGTAATAGATGATATTTTTAAGACTTGCGATGATAACAAAATTACTGCCTTGGTTTTCCTTGACTTTAGCAAAGCGTTTTACATGATAAATCATAAAATGCTCATTTTAAATCTTCATCAGATAGGATTCAGTGAAGCGTCTTGTAAATTCGTATCATCCTATTTAAATGATAGAACAGAAAAGGTAGTACTTAACCAATGAATCTGTAGCTGTACTTTTGTTTTCCTCAGAAATGCCTTAACAAAGCGAACTTAATCTAGATTGTAGGCTAAAATTTAGTGAGTTCAAGTTGCATACAATTATCTGAAATTAATTTATGGAAGTTGTCAATGTCTTTCACAAGATACTAAAAGATTTCTTTGCGATACTTTAGGTACTATCACAGTTTAATCATTGTAACAGCATTTCATGCATAGACGCCAAAAGACCTTAGAATGTTGGACCTCATCTTTCTTCACACCCTGTACAACAAAATTATATTTCGGACGGATGTCCACAAATTGAAGGTCCGTTAGACGGGGTCTCCTTAATGTGCTACAGCATCGAAAAAACTATTTGAAAAGGTCCTTTTCGTACCAACTAGTAAATATGATTAATCAATATATCTCCTGAACAGACTTTTCTCTGACGCTATTGGCCCTAAAAAGTATTTTGGGTAAACAAAATTAAACCTTCACTTATATACGTTGTCTATCTCTCTATATATCCGTTAATTTAATGCTAATTTCTGATTCGCTTCGTGCTTTGACACCAAAATGAATTCGAGATATAATGTTTTTAATGTTATTGTTATCCGATTGTTCATAGGGGTGGCAGTTTTTATTATTTTTAATATCTTTCTTTTGTAAAGTGAATTGTGTCTGTGGCTATCAAGACTTCACTTGGGACGAATCTACTTGTTTCGTACAGCTTGTTTGAAAATTGTAAGTGTTCACTTTTTTTCCAGTGTTTAGTAAAAAAGAAAGATATATGAAGTGCACATTATTGCTTGCACTTATATGCCCTAAATGTCTAACGATCACGATTATATTACTCAGGAGTAAGAGAGACAGAGAATCAGTTGTACCTGGCATTTATTAATTTAAGTAGTACGCCCAAGTAGTAATGATTGATCAGATCGATATGAGTGAAAGCCGTACGTTACCTCTATAAGTTTGATAAGTTTGATATCCGTCACAAGTTCATAATCACCACACCTAAACATTTATCCGCTTAGTTTCGACGCTGGTTTTCATTTGTAATAGCTAAATCATATAACAAAGCCCCATCTAATATCAGACAATTCTCGCCCTCAATTTAGACGCGATGACGTCATTTACTATTACGATGTACTGCGTGGTTTCAAAAAAACCTTATTTTCTCGAAACCATTTACTATTTTGGAAAAATTCTTGGACCAGGACTTGTGGGAGATTCAGGGCCATAACCTCCATTTCCGGAAATTTTTCAATTATATACAGGGTGTGTCGATTATGGGCAAATATATCAAAAAGGCCATGAAAATTGTCGTTTTCGTTTGCAAATTAATAGCCGTTAAGAAAAACCATAAAATTTGTAAAAATTTGCTCCAAACAGTATCGCAAGTTTCGGCAGTTTCAGGTTTCGTCTATCATACAGGGTGCGCGAGATACTTGGAATAATATCATTGGAAATTGTTACTGGTACATTTTTTTATATTTATCAAAGTTTGTCGTGACTTTGAAATTCGGCGATACGTGAAAGACGCTTTATACAGGGTGTATGCACAATACAGTTACATCGATTTTGGGCAAGTTCCATAGTGGTCCGCATGCGTCCCTCTAGGCAGCTTCTTTTTGAATTACAACGCTGCCTCGAGCTACGCACTACGAACTTGTTTGAATTACCTCTCCCGTATTAGCCAGAGTTACCACGTTACTTTCCGTCAAAATGGCCGAATCGCATTCGCGGGTTAGCTCAAACTCGCTCCACGAATTCAGAGTCGTTATCGGGCGTGACTGGAGCAAGTACAATTCATCCTGCAACAAAAATCGAAACGCTGTTTCGTTGAATATCCATGTGAGCACTCGCAATACCTTGTGAAACGCCCACTCGATGTCTCTCGGTCCTCCGAAAGCTTCCTCCAACGCCAGCCCGACCCTGCCTAATTTTATCGCCTGCTCTTTGCTTATACTCCATCCGTCTTCGTTTGCCGCTACTTCTTCGACACCGTCGCGGGTCAGAGTGACGACCTTGTTTTTGGTGCCTATTATTTGATCTAGCAGACAAATTTTCCCATCGAAAGTGCGATTCAAAATGAATGTGTCAGGATCGGATTTTCCCGAAACGACGCTCTGTTGGAATGAATTGGAAATTTATGTAATTGTTTATATCTCGGATGTCAAGGGTTAGATTTAAATAAATTAGCTGGATATACGATGGTGGGGTGAAAAGTTTCCGACGGCGCACTGTGGTCCCGTCTTATGGGACATGCGGTCATGAAATTCTCGCGCTAATGGGATATTAAAAAGTAAAATTTTCTTAAAAAAAAATTCACATTATTTTAATAAAACACATAAAAGTGAACACTAAATTTATATGGTACAATTAAGTCTAAAATAAATAAGAACTAAAAGTTCAGATTTTCACGAAATTATATATTTTTACATGACAATTGTTTCGACAACACCGTGTTTTTATCAAACATTTGATGAAGACATGGTGTTGTCGAAACAATTGTCATTTAAAAATATATAATTTCGTGAAAATCTGAACTTTTAGTTCTTATTTTTCTTGATAATAAATCAAAAACTTTAGGTAATAAAATGGACTTACTGCTTTTAGGTAATTTTATTAAACTAGAAATAAAAGGGCCGGAATTTAAAAGCATTCAATGAAGAACATCTGCGTTTATAAGAACGCGAGATATTATTCTTGTATTTTCACGTCTAAATAACTTGTTCCGAAAGTTCTCCTAACGATAGAAGTGGATTTTGAATAACTTTAGATCCATGCACGAGAACTTTGTGCACGGAGGCAGGTAGGTAATACCACAGACAATTTTTTACAAGGTCTTTTGCTATTTCTAAAGCGTAATTCTGATATTTTATAGAATTAATTTTATAGGCAGCGCCCAAAACCTGCAAAAGAATACAACATCGCTTGATAAGATCTTTATCCAAATCAGTTATTTCAGCTGAAACTTCATTACTTGTAAAAAATCTTCTCGCAGTATTACCATGGTTTGATGTCCCACTTCCTCCACTTCTCATTTTATCTATAATTAAGCCCAACTTTTCCCTAAAATCTTTTTGAATCCGCGATTTTCTCTCTGCAAGAAGTACCTTATCATTTTGCAATCTAGCTTGCCAATTTTAAAATCTAGCTTGTATGAAACTTGTATAAAATATTCAAAAAACCTAATCCATGAGTGAAGGGGAGATAAACCGAAACGAAAATTGTGGGTATCGACAGTTTTGCTTAAACATACCTCAATATCGTTCATTTCTTTAGGTGTAGCATTGCAAATGTAACACCTACTTGACGATGTTTCCGCTTAGGAGCAACATACTTTACCGTCAACCACCATCAACTATAAAGAATGTTGAACCTTTTCTTCACGATCGCCATACTTAAAGATTGTTGGCTTCAAATTTTTAATTTTTTTCTTCAAAATACTCTTCTTCTTGCAAAGAGAGTTCTTTAGTTTCCTTGGCAAGCTGAAATCGCATAATTCTGCAAAATTGAGTAGAGGAGGGGTGCAGATTCTTCCACACAATAACATTATCTGAAGTTGCTGATTGACAAACTACTTGGAGGGGAACATTGGATGTCACAAACAGATTTTCATTGCTGGTATTTGCATCAGAAAACTTCTGGTTGTATTCACTATGTCCTGAACTACCATCAAACCCCCATTTTCCTATTAACATTAAGTCTCCTTTTAGTGGAAATGTTGGCAAAATGTCTTTTTGTGACTCAGGAATACGGTTAGCCGTGTGATGCAGTTCAACTTCTGCAGATGTCTCTGACACTTTTTCATCCAAAGGATAGAATTTTTTCCTTGTCTCCAGAACTTTGTGATAGGAAGGAAAGACATTTGAGGCCATTTTTGAATTAACAAAATCTTTAATTAATGTGTATTGCTGCCTGGTCAACTTAGCTTCAACAAAAAGGGAGAGTATTTCGTCTGCATTGATCTGCGAACTGGAGGTTTTGGACTGACCTTCTTTTAAATATTTACTTGCAGAATTATCTACTTTAGATAACTCCGGCAATTTTCGGGGTTTAGATCGTTCACTACATTCTTCAAGATCTTTCAAAAATCTTTTTGGCTTGCTTATTGACGGCTCTTGATCGTCGGGGACCTGCTGGATTTCTGCCACTTCATCCAGCAGAATAGGTTGGGCAAGCGGAAGTTCACAAATTTCTGTCATGTTAAGCCATTCCTGGTGCTTAACTACTAGTTTTTATCTAGAACTAGAAGTTTGCCTCAAATACTCATTGAACTTCCTACAAAGATAGGAGACACGGTTTTCCAAGTTGGTAGTCTCGATCTCTCTATTGGGCAAAGTAGCTGTCAACTCGGCTAAGATTTTACGGATTTTTTTCCGAATTCTTGTCTGCTTTCTTTTCCACCCAAGTATTAAAAACGTACATCCCCGTGAAGATGCATTTGACTATTTGATGATTGTATTTTTTTAGTGTAAAATTGATAAAAAGAAAAGATTGGTAAACAACTTCAATAAATCGGGGCCCAAAAGTGCGAAAAATAGCATATATACCAGATGACTAAAGTTTGTTTTGTTTCTCGGCCATTTGTAATTTTTGGCCTCGGGATACACAGTGACAGTGTAGTCCCTAGATGTATAATGCACTATAACAAAAACAATAATATAAATAATTTTTTTAACAAAACGTTACGTAAAGCATTTGATGTATTCACGTTTTAAAAAAAAACTAAAAAAGGGGCAATGGTGTGCCATTCAAAAAATAAAAATAAAAGAAATATATATTCATTACATTAATAATTCTAAATATTAAAAATACATACCTTGAACAGCAATATCTATTGCTTTTACAGTTTTTAGTGTGCAACTATATAAATCCAGGTGGCAACACACACGAAAAAGTTCACTGACCTCCGTAATACAAAAGGTGCACAATTACGTTTGAAGAAGTCTTCACTTTGACGAACGAAATCTTAGTGAGGAACAAGTTAATATCGGATTTTCTTTTATAATGATCATAATTGGACATTTTCGAGAAACTTAACGAGTATTTAGTGCAAAATAAAATTAAGACTTTTTGGATACATGACCGCAGGCGAGACCACAGTACCATTACTACCGAGCTTGAAAAATGAAAAATTGAATTGAACTTGAACGGTTTTACACCAAACCAAATTAAAGAAGATATGGATTCAACACTCGAAGACTCCTCCCCATCGTATTCAACCGTTCAGAAGTGAATTCGTGAATTTCAAATGGTCACAACTACCAAAATGATTGAGCAAATCCATTCCATGAGCATGGAAATTCCAAAGCAGGCTAAAACCATTTTATCAGCATATACATGGACTTTTTTTTGAAACACGAGGTGCAAATTAAACGCCCTCATTTAGGAAAGAAAAAAAATGATTCTTCACGATAACGCGTCTGTGCATTCGTCGATTGTTGCCATTTCCAAAATCCACGAAATAAAGTTTAAATTGATGCCGTAACCTCCCTACTGTCCAGACTTAGCACACAGCGACTATTACCTGTTTCCTAACCTCAAAAAATGGCTTGGCGGTAAAAACATTAAAAGCAACGAAGCATTTTGAACAGCTTGACGAACCTAAGTTTAAAACTGGTATAAACAAATGAAGAGTTCAGATGAGGGTCCAAAAACATTTAATTCTGAGTAATTGTTAATTTTGTATTTGGTACATGGTAAACAAAAATAGGATTTCGGAATATAATTATTGCTAACTTGAACTAAAATACTTTTTGACAGAATATACAAAAACATTTAGTTGTCAACGCAAAAGTATAAAAAAGAAACTTAGATTTCAATACAAAAAAAACTTGGCAATAAAGATGAATGTTAAGAACCTATTAGTTTTCGTTGCTATATGTGAAACCCCGCTATGTGTGAACACGCCAGAGTCACGTGACTATCATGCATCAATCACGATCCAAGTGCGTGCCAGACCGTTTGTGCAGCCGAAGGGATGCCGCCCAGCGCGCCAGTACCGAACTGACCACCACACAGGAAAGTGCGTTTGACGGTACGAGAGCAAGATACAGTCCACACACGAAGGTGTATAGAGGTTCTATACATTTTTTGGTCCATTCGATCGGATTTTTGGACAGAAACAAGAATTTCTTGGCTATTCATTCGGATTCACGGTTCATTGAACGGATTCGGTTAGTCAATTGGTTTTTTCAAGAGTCTTCACATCCAGCAGCGTATCCTGGACAAGCATTTGAAGTTGTATTCAGTCGGGTGAGAGATTGTTGTCGCAACGATAAAAACAAACTCGCCGTCGGACAGCAAAATCAAGGTAACCTCGTTGCATGCAGAAAACTGTCGCCGTCGGAACTGTTTCATCGCGTTGTGCGTTCGCGTTACGGACAATCGGAAAAAGTGCCAAAGTTTTCCGTTTTCTAAGACAAACTGACGATCGACTGCGTATAGTTATTTGCGTCCATTCATTCATTGTTCATCAACGTTTTCCAAACAAAATTGTACATTTCATCCAAAGATCGTTGAATTTTTTTGTAAAAAGGAGTTCCAATCGTAAAGAAATTTGCCAATTTACATTTGGAAAAACTGCAAATGCAATTTTGGTGTAAATTTAATTCAAAGAGTCATTTACGTTGCATTAGGATCGAGATTTCAGTGCATCTCAGTGATATCGAGTTCGCAAAATTCTGAAAATAATTCATTGTTGATTTGATTTTAAAAATTTCAAAAAATGCCAGCAAAAAGAAAATCAAAAAACCCAAATATGCAAAGCGACTTCCCAGATACCGAAGATGGTGAAGTAAATGCTCGAATTCAAATTTTGGTAAGAAAACGGGCTAGCATAAAAAGCAGGTTAACGCGTTTTTCAAATTATTTTCATGCCGCGAAAACTGAAAATCCTAATCGAGCGACACTACTCGAAATTGAATTACGCTTGAAAGAAATTGAATCGAATTTACTTTCGGAATTTTCTGAAATTCAGTTTGAACTTGAGGGCTTAAATTCGAATGATTTCACGGAATCTGAGTTGGAAAAATTTGAGTTTTCGTATTTTGCTTTAATTTCGGAAGCAAAACAGTTCATTTCATCGCACAATGATTTCAACAGAAATTCAACGAAAGATGAAACTCATTCGAGCACATCCATCATTGCCAATGTTCCTCAAAATTCAAATTTTCACCGGAAACCACATGCGAAATTTCCTACTATTGAACTGCCAAAGTTTTCGGGTCAATATGAGCGATGGCAAGAATTTCGAGATACTTTCGTCTCACTTGTACACAAAAGTGAATATCTTGATTCTATCGAAAAATTCCATTACCTGAAAGCTTCACTAGAAGGGCCAGCAGTTCACTGTATCCAATCCATTGATATTTCCTCCGAAAATTATGATGTAGCGTGGGACATTTTATGTCAGCGTTTCGAGAACAAGCCTTTGTTGGTTCACAATCACATTAAGGCTCTTTTCAACATTCATGATATTAAATCTGATTCGTCAAATTCTTTTAGAAATTTAGTCGATATCATTTCAAAAAACATGCGTTCACTTGAAAATTTAGGAATAAAAACTCAGTTTTGGGATCCTTTGATCATATTTTTGATAACGAGCAAATTAGATGTCGATACGATAAGAGAATGGGAACAGCTAGAGTTCAATGAGGAACTGCCCACCTTATCAGAATTAAAATCATTTCTTTCAAATCGCGCTCATTTTCTTGACAAAGTTTCAATGCACAAAGGAAAACCAAAGAAAGCATTTTATTCCTCTCATGAAAAGAAGACATTTGCATGTTATCATTGCAAAGAACAGCATTCCATTTTTCAATGTCCGAAGTTTCTAGCACTGTCCATTGACCAACGATATAAAACAGTTCAATCTTTAAAATTGTGCCCCAATTGCTTACACAGTGGGCATCCTGTTGAAAAGTGTCGTTCAGGTCACTGCAGGCAGTGTAATCAAAAACACAACTCGCTATTGCATCAAGCTGAATCGGAAAAGGAATCGATTACTTCTTCTGATTCAAAACCCGAATCATCGAAAACTCCTATTGAAGGTAAAGTAACATTACACAATTCCTACCCCGAAAGCCAAGTTTTGCTTGCCACCGCGGTAGTTGAAGTATTTGATTCTGATGGTGAAAAACATTTATGCAGAGCACTTCTTGACAGTGCTTCAATGTCCAACTTTTTTACTTCAGAATTTGTTAACAAATTAGGTGTCGAAAAACACAAATTCAATTCCTCAATTTTAGGCATTGGTCAAAGCAATTCCAGCATAAAACACTCATGCTTTGTCAAATTCAAATCTTGTTATTCCAAGTTTTCAAGACAACTAACTTGTTTAGTTATCCCACAAATTACGGGTGAATTACCGAATTGCTATTTCGATCCCATCCAGTTAGAAATACCATCCCACTGTCAGTTAGCCGATCCTAAATTTCATGAACCAGGTCAAGTAGATCTTCTAATTGGCGCAGATACATTTTGGGATTTACTTGATAATGAAAAGATATCTCTCGGGTCACACAAGCCTATTCTACAAAACAGTAGATTAGGATGGTTCATTTCTGGTCCGTTAGGCATTTCCACCCCAAATCATTCTTTCTGTCATCTCTCCACTTTAGATGTTCAAAAGCAGTTAGCCAAGTTTTGGGAAATCGAAGAGTTGTCAAGTGAGCCGATCCTGTCGGATGAGGAATTTCAAGCCGAAAAACACTTCTCTGATAATTTTAAGCGCTGTTCAAATGGTAGATTCACTGTAGCCATTCCACTTAAGAAATCATCAGAAGTTTTAGGGGATTCCAAGTTACAGGCAACAAACCAATTCTTGCAGCTGGAACGCAAACTTTCGAAAAATCCCAAATTAAAGGCCATGTACACAGATTTTATGACCGAATACCACGATCTAGGCCACATGTCAATTTTTGCTTCATCCAATTCCAAACCTAGATACTATTCACCACACCATGGCGTTCTAAAGGAGGATAGCTCTACTACGAAACTTAGAGTAGTCTTTAACAGCTCAGCTCCCTCTTCATCAGGTGTATCCTACAATTCTATCCAGATGGTTGGGCCTGTGGTACAAGATGATCTGGTTTCCATCATGCTAAGATTTCGGCAACACCAGTATGTAATTTCTGCAGACATCTGTAAAATGTACCGACAAATATTAGTCCAAGAGGAGTATCATCCTTTGCAGCTTATTCTATGGAGAGCAGATCCCATGGATGAACTTCAAACTTTCTCTCTTAATACTGTGACTTATGGCACGGCAAGTGCTCCTTTTCTAGCCACACGCTGCTTAAAACAGTTAGCTATCGAATACGAATCATTGAATCCTCATGCATCTCGAGTCATCAGTAAGGATTTCTACGTCGATGATTTGCTATTTGGAGCTGACAGTTTCGAAGAGGCAGTACATTTGTGTCAGGATGTTTCATCAATCTTAAAATTATGCAAAATAAAGTCTTCCAAGGGACATCACAAACCTTTAACAATCTTCGAACTCCGTCATGCAAAGGAAGTTTTAACCAAGTTGTCTCAACGCGAAAGCTTTTCAAGGGAAATACATGAATTTTCAAAGTTAAATCAGGTTTCCTCAAGAAGCAGACTTCTTAGTTTGACCCCTTTTCTTGACGATGGTCTTCGTGTAGGAGGTAGACTTAAACATTCATTATACCCATTTCATAAAAGGCACCCAGCACTTTTATGTTCAAAACATCATTTTACCTACTTGTTATTTAGGTACGAACACAAAGTCCTTCTGCATTGCGGCCCACAATTACTTCTCTCCCATATCAGGGAAACTTTCTGGCCAGTCGCAGGTAGAAATCTTGCCAAGCGCATTGTAAGAGAATGCATTGTGTGCTTTCGATTTAATCCCACTATTCCGACTCCAATAATGGGTAATCTTCCAGAGGCGCGAATTTCACCAAGGCCACCTTTTTCAGACACAGGCATTGATTACGCCGGCCCTTTCCAAATAAAAGATCGCAAGGGACGCGGATGTAAAATACAAAAATGCTATCTCGCACTTTTTATTTGTTTGACTAGCAAGGCAGTTCATCTCGAACTTGTCACTGAATTGTCAACACAAGCCTTTCTAGAGACATTTCAACGGTTCATAGCTCGCAGGGGTAGACCAACCAACATATATACTGACAATGGTACCAACTTTAAGGGGGCTAGTAATCAGTTGAAAGAATTGGGCGATTTTTTAAGAAACAACTCAGATTCTGTAAAAAATCAGTGCGGATTGGACTTAAATATACAGTGGCATTTTATAGCAGCCTACTCGCCTCACCACGGAGGTCTCTGGGAGGCAGGAGTGAAATCAGCGAAGCATCACATCAAAAGAATACTATCTAATGTCCTTTTAACATTTGAAAGTTTTTACACAGTTCTCACGCAGATAGAGGCCGTAATGAATTCTCGACCTCTAACGCCACTCTCTTCTGACCCAAACGACCTAGGGGTGTTAACTCCAGCTCATCTATTAGTTGGTCGTTCACTTCAATCAATTTCCTATCCAAATGTACAGGATATTCCTTTGAATCGTCTTTCTCACTTTGAACAATTGGAAGTCCTTAAACAACACTTTTGGAAAAGATGGACGAAGGAATATATTGGTCAATTACAAGAAAGAGTTAAATGGAAAAAGAATCAGCATAATCTTGTAGTTGGTACAATGGTTTTAGTTCGCGATGACAATTTACCCCCGTTCAAATGGCGGCTAGGGCGTATAGTTGAACTTCATCCAGGTAGTGACAATATTGTGCGCGTCGTTTCAGTCAAGACCACATCGGGAGTGATAAAACGCGCTGTCCTAAAGTTGTGTCCGCTTCCAATTACTGACCTTTAAATTACATTTTTTATTTTTCTACCTGTCACTTTGTCATCATGTTTAAGTTTCATTTGACCATTGTAATAAGTGTTTAGTTTGAACTTTCTCATTTTGAAACAACTTACATTCTTTCAAGGCGGGGGGCATGTTAAGAACCTATTAGTTTTCGTTGCTATATGTGAAACCCCGCTATGTGTGAACACGCCAGAGTCACGTGACTATCATGCATCAATCACGATCCAAGTGCGTGCCAGACCGTTTGTGCAGCCGAAGGGATGCCGCCCAGCGCGCCAGTACCGAACTGACCACCACACAGGAAAGTGCGTTTGACGGTACGAGAGCAAGATACAGTCCACACACGAAGGTGTATAGAGGTTCTATACAATGAATAATCTATTATTTTAATCTTATCAATGTGGTATTGCTGTAAAAAAATCCTACGCTTTTTGAGGACAGAATCTTTTTAGATCGGCTCGAGGTCTTAAAATTTTGCTTAGTATTGGCCCGTCAACTTTTCCTATGTATCATACGAGGGTGATTTTCGGTTACAATTAATTCTTTGACCGGTCTCGAAGGAAAAAAATACTTGGCCATATAAATATCCAACTATTAATAATGGACTAATTTTCGTAAGAAATAACTTTAAAAGAGCTTGGTTTTGTTCAAGGATATTTCTATCGGATCACGATCAGGAAAACATGTATGTTGAACATGTAGAAGGAAAGATATCTACGATAATACGTGTCATTAGTTGTAATATTCGGCAGATGAAGATTTTTTTCAAAATCCATTATAAAGAGTTTCCTTGGTTTTGCTTTTTTGGTTAGCTTATATTCGTATGAAGTTATATTTTTTAAATTATTGACATAGAGAGTATGTAGTATTTGCATTATTCAAAATGGTGGCCATGAGGGAAATTGTTGATTGATTAAAGGTTTCTAAAATGTCACTGTTTTAAAAGATAAAATAATCTGCGATTTTTACGGTAATTTAAATCCATATTTGAGTATGATTGGGTTAATATTACCTAGAAAGTCAGAAAAACATTCGTCATCTTTTATAGGACTATCGGAAAATGGAACCATATACAGGGGGTACGTAATATTTCCATTTTGAACAATATCTGGGAAAAAGTACTATTTTTTAAAATATATTACGCGAAAAAATGTTTCAAAAACTTAACATAACCTGAATCCTGAATATATATGCCAATCTTTTAAATATCCCTTTAAAAATGTAATAAAATATAAGATGTGTGTAATTGATAGACAATTGAGATGATGCAAAAAAATTAAACATCATTTTACTAGAAAGATTTTCAGATAGGCTATAGGCCCCTCTTAAACCGATCACCCTGTACAAAGAAACAGACGGGAGATCACTTACCTCGCCGAGTCCAAAATTTGAAGTGACAACCATTTGCGATGGGTTCGACGAAGTGGGGTGCCACGTAAAAAGTACCCCGGCTGATTCGGCCGGTACCATTTTCTGTACCACGACCGCCATGTCCGAGATAACGGGCAGACCGTGTTGCCTTGAGTATGATGCCAGTAATTTCGTATTTTCAACGACTTTCGTCAGACTTACCATCTATACTGGACGCTTTGGTACGTGAAAAGCGATCCCCAACACGCCGACACGCCCTTCAAGACTTGCTCTTCGGTGACGCACCCTAAAAAGGTTTCGTTCTGTCCCGCCGCCGATAGTTCTTCGGAGTCTTCGCCTATAGCTGAAGACCTAATGGCCCAGCTCACCGCCTCCGGCTCCTCCGCTTTCATCCTTCTCAAATTCTTGAGCAAGGGTGTTACAATTTCGGGAGATATGGATTCATCGTGAAATGCTAGCAGTACTCTGGAATCATATATGCGTTGTGGACCGATGAATGAATCCGTGAAGCCTTTATTTCATCGTGGTGTTCACATAACTATGAATTATAACCGAACTGACCAACCGAAGCTAAGAAATCTCCACATTAGTATTAGTGAAGGAGTTCCCTCTATAATTTTACTGTTATTCAATGAACGCTGGTGGAAAGATTCAACTTGGTAAAAAAAGGGTAGTAACCCAAATAGCACAAGGACGTTCGTAAAACATCGTCGGGATATCTGACGGGACATAGCGTATATCCTAGGGATATACTGTTTCAGCTAAGGGACATCCTTAAAACGTCTCCAGGAAATACGATGTTATTAATTGGAACGTCCACAGTGCAATTAATTGCAATTGGTGGTAAAAGTGAAGGAGTGCCGACTGAAACCATTAATAAAACACATTTTATGCACATCTGTTTTTTCTATTGTAGATATGAACAAATTGTAGGTATATAATATAGCAAAAATATAGAACAACCTACTATAAAGTATCTTACAAATAGAGTAAGTTACTACATCTTGAAAAAATTCTGAAAGATTAATTAATATTTCACAGATTTTCTGTCATTCTTTGATGAAAGTAGCTTTTTTCAGCCAAGCAGCTATTGAATTCTCACATTCTTTTTATGTTTGTGATGTATTTGCCTTCTTATCAGGATCTGAAAATATATAAAAATTATAAAAAAAGAACGAGACAGGTGTCTTATATGTTTAGAAAACAGATTTAAAAAATCCCAACATCTGCCTTATATGTATTATGTTATCTATTTCATTTCATTAGATACAAACCTCATTAAACTCTCATAGGTAAGATCTCTTTCATGAGAGTAGTACTATCGCGCGCAAAAAAAAACTGGAACAAATATGACTTTTCAGTTTTACAGTAAAGGCCTATTTTAATGCAATATTTTTTGTCAACCTAAAAATTTTCTTTGTTTTTTTTGCTCGTGATGGTACCGACTATCACCATCAAACAAGCCTTAAAAAAATCCATGAATTAATCTAACAACCATTTTAATGTGAAAATTGTACTTTATGAAGTCTGATTCCTAAAATTAATACTTTCTTTTTGCGTGGTGATTCTTGCATCCATTTTAAGAAAAAAAATATACTAACCATACTATATGACTAAAAATATAATTTTGTTCTGGGGGATTTTCTCTAACATTGCTTGCTTAAATAAATAATTAGTTTAGTTTTGTATGCCTAAATTTAACTGCCCCAAAAAATATGAAGAGAAAGTGGATTTTATTTTTGTTTTCAAAAACTGAGCAATAAGATAAGAAAAGAAGTCTAAAATAAAACAAATATATGTAATCTAAAAAGCATATAGGTTACAAAAAAGTCAGTTTTATCTTACCTTAACTCGGTCGACTAATCACTATTTAAAAAAAGTCTCAACTAAGCAATCACCATAATATATATTTTATTAAATTATATTCCTATACTTATTTATTTACACCTACTTACCAAGTATTAATTTTGAAAATTCCTCCTTTTTTTTTCATGCTCAACCAATTAAATTTCATTGCAAGTTCATTTGAAATCAGCGGAGTCAGAGCTTGTTTTACAAACTCATGACTCATGATGTTGGTAAACTACACAACAATGGTTTGTTCAGCTTGGAATTTATCAAATCTTATGTTATATATCACCATAAAGCTTTACTTACATGAATCATTAGTTCATCAGTAATAACAATATCACAAAATATTAACTGAAATGAAAGTACTGCAAGCAGCAGTACTTTCATGCAGTACTGCAAGCAGTAAGCACAGAACGGAAAATACTCAAAATAGACTCCAAGTTGCCGTATACCGTATGCCGCCTACAAAAACAATGCTGAAAATATGGCGGACGACGAGATGGAGGAGAACCCGATGAGACTCGAGCGGGTCCGGCACGGCACGACCGCGAGTAGTTGCGTCATTGGTTGCAGACGAACAGTGTTGTCAAATGGAATCTTATAAACAAATATATGATTGTTACGTTTTTGTATTTTTTTTACTTAGATGAATCCGTATTTTCTGTGGTATTTTTATTAAAATAGCGTTTCTTGTCTCATTCGTGTCCAAAAATAATAAAAACCAGTGGAGTTTAACGGTTTGATTCCGGTTTTTTTAGGACATGCCAACACTGACGTCGATGTAGATGCGCAGAAAAACGTTGCCAATAATATGCATCCCAAAACACGACAAATCTAAAAAACTATGTATTTTCCTTCTCGGTTGTTCAAAATTGAACTTTTTAGGTTTCTATTCTAATGTTCCCATTATGATGCCTCAGGCCATCTATTTAGTGGATATCTGTGGTATATCGTGTATAGTAAATCTGCAAACTATCCATTCAGTGGATATCCCTGGGATGTATTTTACAGTCTATCCTTAGTATATATGCAAACGTATATCCTAAAAATCTCCTCCACATGTCCCGGGACATGAGATTTAAATGGGATATTGACCGGATATACTGGATATTGTGTGCTATCTGGGAAGTCATGTCGTAAGTCGTAAGTCGAAATCATAATATTTTCCGAGCTACAGCTTGTCGAAATTCTTTTTTTTTTCGTTTTTTTTTTAAACGCAGTGTACTTAATGCTCATAAGCTGGTATCTTACACGCAGCCCTGATTTAGGAAAAATCATCTTTACAAAATAAAGGTGTTTCAGAAATCTGTCACTAGAGGGCCCTTTACCTAGAATATTTTTTTAAATTTTCCCTGTATTTTATTTATTTAGGCCGATATTGCCAAATAGAACAGATTGCCTTGTTTTGGGTCGATGAGTGTTATCGTTTAACTTAAAATTAAAAAATAATAAAAATAAAAAATTAATCATAATAATAGTAATAATTAGGTTGTTTATAGATTTCTATATACTCTCGGATTTTTCGTTGGTAGAAAGCAGGTAGAGGAAATGCTACTGTGGTGATGGACACAAATGAATATCAGGAAAAGATTCAAGATATTCTTACAGACGGATCATATCGCCAACTTAAAAAAGATCCTACAAAACATCTATCGATCGCAACCTTAAATCTGTTATTAAGGCTTCTTCTCTATCAGACTCCGTGAAAAAATCACTCCCCATGACTCTAAAATTCCTCGTCTCTACGGACTCCCAAAGATCCACAAACCAGGATTACCCCTTCGACCTATTGCCAGCACCATTGGTTCTCTAACATATTCTCTAGCAAAATATCTAGCTTCCTTATTAAAACCCCTCACAGGGAAAACTGACATTTTCGTACTTAATTCCTTTCACTTCATTGAACAATTAAAAGGCATTACATTAGATACACAAGATATTCTAGTAGTTTTGACATAGAATCCCTGTTTACCAAATTTCCTATTCCTGAAAATCTCCACATAATTTCAGATATATTAAATTCAGAGAATCTGGAAAAAAACCTTCTCACCTGTGAGAAGAAAGCTCTCGACACCTTTCATATAAAACCAAAATTACGGAAATGCTACGTCGATGATACTTTTGTTAACCCTAGTAGATTTTCTTAGACATTTAAACTCTGTACAACCTAGCATACGTTTTACCATTGAGTTGGAAACTAATAATAGCCTTCCATTCTTAGATATTCTCATCAATAGAAAATCAGACCTAACATTGGGTCATTGAGTTTACAGAAAAACTACGCACACAGACCGATCCGGATTAAAAATCACCGGTTATCAACTCTATTGTTTACAGAGTCGTAAAACTGTCTCAGCCCGAGTCACTGAACCCAGAATTAAAACACCTTACCTCTGCTCTTCTCTCTAATAATTTCTGCATTAAAGATAACAAACGTTCCATCAAAAAATATACTTCACCACAACCTTCCAATAGCAATGAGGCCGAATGCAATCCTACACTTGCCACTGTGGTCCTTCCTTACATTCAAAACATCACTGACCACATATCAAAAGTTCTAAAGAAGTATAACGTCAAAACCAGATGTACCACTTGTCCAAAAATATCTCAACACCTTCGGTCCGTCAAAGACAAAATTCCATTTGAGATGTCAGGAGTTCACATTGGAGAGACCGGACGAAAAAAATCAGCTATGCTCAAAGAACACGAAACAGCCTTACGACTAAGACGAATAAACTAATCAGCTGTTGCCGAACACAATCACGAAACCGGACAGAAAATTTTATTCGATGAAACTAAAATTCCTGCATGTAATCAATTCTTCTACCAACGAAAAATCCGAGAGTCTATAGAATTCTATAAACAACCTAACAATCTTAAACGCGACTCAGGTTTTTACCTGTCACCCGAGACGGCGTTTATGCCCTCATTTAGCTCCGCCCCCCTCAAACAATATATAAGTAGGTACAGTTTCAGCCAAGCTCTGAAGAAGCCAAGAGGATGATTGACGAAACGTCAGCAAGTTCGACTCAGCAAAATCCGACGCAGGAAGAATCTAGAAGTTTTGTAAAAAGTATTTTTAATTTTTTCTTATAGATCATTGATGTCTGGTATAGGTGTTTCATACACTAAAGACTTTAAGTGTCCCCAAAAAACGTTCATCGGATTGAGGTCTGGTAAGCGAGGCGGCCAAGCTAGAAGTCCGCCCTGACCTACCCGTCCATGTTCAAATGCATGATTTAAAAACTTCGTACCGCCAATGGAAAATGGTGTGGAGCGCCATATTGCATTAACCACATGTTTTGTCTCCACTGCAAAGCTACCTCCGTTTGGAGAAATTGCAAATACATTTCCTTATTAAACAATCCGTTAAAGAAATGAGGTCCTGTAAGATGTCTGTCCATAAATTTAAAGAAAACCGGCGCTATTTTCCTTCAATTTTTATATGCGGGTTTTCAATGGTCCACTGATGCATATTTCGAAAATTTACGATGCCATCAAGACTGAATCCAGCCTCGTCAGTGAACAAAACTACGTTTAAGAATTTTGAATTTTTCCTAAACTTTGATTGCTTAAAATTGTCATCACTCTGAAAGGACCCAAGATCATTTTCATGCAAAACTTCCTGAACTGTAGAGCAAGCAATTCTTTAGTGAGCAACATGTTTTCTCGTGCTCGTTGACGGGTTATCCTCCACATTTTGAAGTGTCTTTCTTCTCTTGCAGCGTCTTCTGTGTATGTTGATGAATTTCTGGGCAGATAGAACGTTGCTATTGTCGATATCAAGCAGTCGTGCTTGGTCTGCATTTCTATTTGCTCTTCCGTAGCAATCGCGATATTCAGTATTTGAATATTCCTGAATGGACATCACAGTAGCAGTTGGATAATAAGGTCTTTTAGTAGAAACTAATGTTTAACGGATTGTGACAATAACTTTTTTAAATTTCATTAAGTTCTGTTAGGAATAAAAAATCGATTTGTGGCCAAACGATAACACTCATCGACTTCAAACAATTTTTGAGGATTTGTGATTCTGCTTAAGGCAATCTGTTCTAATTTGAAATATATACGGAAAAATCCTCTTAGATAATTTGAATCACCGGGTGGACCTTCGAGATATACGTGTCGAACTAATAATACGTACTCCTGACATGCTTCTTCCGGAACGCCATCTTTTCGTCCGCAGAAAACCTCATCTAATGCGGTCAAGAGGGTCTGCAATTTAGGAGTGACCTCTAGCTGACGTCTGAACGCGTTCACGGTCACTACGAATCCGTCGGGTACCGAGAACTAAATTCGCAATTTGTAAAATAAGACGATTAGGTCGGGAAATGCTTAATTTACTTCGTCCGATTCCAATGATGACAGCAGGGCCAGCGAATTGCCCTTGCCACCTGTCAGTTCCAGAATTCTCGCCTCCTCACTTTTTATATCCGCGATGAAGACGTCGGGCAAAGCATCGACCTTCTTCTCGCGTAGAAGGGGACGAAGTTTCTGTTGGTTAACGTCTAAAACGTCAAAACGCATTCTTAAATACACGAACACTATTTACAAATCTTCTGCTTCTTCAGAGGACACGAATGAAGAAAGATGGAATAATATAAAAGGAAGCTATAGTAGCGACGAAAAGAAATGTCTCAGACGCAGACTCGCAAAATATTATGGAATACGTCTGAGCAAAACACAATTGAGTATAACAACCAAAGAAGAAAAGTAAAAACAATTTTGAGGGAAAAGAAGAGAGCTCACATAAAATACGTTAACGAGGAAATTGGAATTGTTTACAGAGTTGTAAAAAATCAAAGGCTGCCAAGCTATGTCAGGAGTCAGCATGGTGCCTTAATCGGTGTCGAAGAAATGATACTAGAAATATGGAAAGATTTTTTTGAGGAGGACCTAAATATCGGCCTGGAGGTGCCCTCATTGGAGGACATGTCAACGGAACGGGAAAATAATATAACCACTGAGCTTACCACTGAGGAAATCTAAGTCCGGGAAACTCAGATAACAGAACTTATAAAAGAGGATTGGGAAACAGTACTTATAAAGGAAGAATGAAATAATACTTGGAAACATTATTAGGATACTACCAAGGAGGATGTGAGGAGGACAAGGAAAAAAGCAAGTGCAATATTCAAAAACGACTAAAAGAAAAACAATAAGCAAAAAAAAATATAAAAAAAATTAAGCGGTCCAGCCTCTCTTTAATCTCACCAGCTCTTTTAATTACTTTTTGAAGTGGATGAACAACTAATAATATCCAGTGGAAGTGAATTGTTAGGTTTAATAGCGTTATATGTGAAAACGCAGCCGTACTATGTTTGGGACCATAGAACAGATTACGCTGACGAGTCGCCCTGTTATGTATATCACTACCCCTGACCAGTCTATCATAGAGATACCGGGGCTTTTCGTACTTAGTAATTTTATACACTAACGTAGACAGATGCAAAAAATACCTTTGAGACCGATTTAACTACTGAGAATCCTTGGGTGCCGGCGTTATATAATCAAATTTACGCAACATATAGCTGGCATTTTGCAATTTTTGTAAGCTGTATTGGTCTTTCCGTCTTAGAGCCGGCCAGTATACAACGTCCGCATATTAGAATAGAGAGAGTATAAGAGAGTCACACAATTTAAGTCTAATCTCATCATCATCGTCTTTATACTTGTAAAGTACTTTCAGTTTCCCATAGGATGTCTGCAGATCTTTATACTGGATAATTTCCTCTTTTTTATTACCGAAAAGAACAACCTGGGTGTTGGAATCATTTAATTTCAGACCATGGGCTTTGGAGATTCTAGAAATCACTTCAAGATCCTCATTTACGCCATTATAAGACAAAGCATCTTTGACCGAGAATGATAAGTATATTTGCATCTGTCAGTCAGAGGAGTAGATAAAGAACAATAAAGGTCCCGAAATGCTGCCCTGCGGAATTCCCCTTAGAATTGGCATAAAGTCAGACACCGCTAATCCCAACGTAACCCTCTGCCGGCGACTTTCCAAGTAACTTTCCATAAAAGCAATAGCGGTGTCGGTTAAACCGAAGAACCTTTAAAATAAGAAGACTATGATTTAAGGTATCGAAGGCTTTGCTATAATCTAACAAATTCAAAGTATTTCTTAACACATCCTGATCCATAAAAAGGTCATCAGTGACATTAAGCAGTGCTGTGGTTTTACTGTGCCCGGGCCTAAACCTAGATTGGGAGACAGGCAAAATATTCGAATCAGCAACATGATTATTAAGTTGATCATATATAACCCTCTCCAATATTTTAGACATTACACAGAGTAAGCTAATAGAAGATCCAGTTATCTTAGCAACAGGTATTATATTAGCTTCCTTCCACAATAAAGGAAATTTGCGGGTAATAATACATTGGTTAATGATAAACGTCACCAAAGGTGTCAGATGAGGAGTAATTAAAGAAAGTATTTTAAGATGCTTTTTCTAGTAAAAATTCAACTTAAGCTTAATCGTTTTCTTGTATTTCCTGTAATTATTGTACACTAAAACATATTACCCAAACATCCTTCGTAGCTGTTTAAATGTACCTAAAAATGCAGGGAATTCTGTTTAGTAAATTTGTGTAAGTCTATTTTCCAGTTTGTTAAAGGTCAAATATATAAACATTACTTTTTGTAGTAGGTTTTGCCGTAATTTCGTGAAAGAACAAAGTATCCATACCTTCTCTACCTACTATAGTTATATGCGTTCACAGATCATCTTAAAAGCACCTGGACTTTTTATTAATCGTAAATAAAATGATACCTAATCCATCATTATAATATCAAAACTTTATCATATCTTTGGTGTATCACGCCAGTCAGAGTAGTTGTGACTTTAGAATATTATCAATTATTATCTGCCCTCAAAATGGACCATCCTGATATTGACTCTCTCAATATAGTATCGGATATAAAAAAAAGACCACCTACCGGATTGTTCATAATAAGTGAATTCCAACAAGGCCCTTCCTTGGCTCGCATTGATATCACATTCAGCGTAAGCATTTATTATCTCGTAACCAAGTTTTGCGGATTCGCTGGGGCAGATCAAGTCCTTGTTTAGGTGGAAAACGCATTTGTATTCCTTAACTTTGGCTGAAACGAAACAAAGATGATAAATTATCTTGGAAGTGAGAGCTGGTGCCAATAAGTCTTTAATATCGACGTTAATGATCTATAATAATAATATGTTTAATATTGTTTATATGTGGTACAAGCAGTTTCCAGAGGATTAGAAAAAACGTTGGCACAGGTGTATTATATCTGGGGGGAATTTTTGATTTCTGAAGAGGACAACATTAATTTCTTTAAATAAATAAATACTTTATGATAAAACTTAAAACTCACCTTACTTTTTGAACACATCTTGTATGTATTAAAATTAGCGGTAAGGTTTGCACAAAAAAATGAAAAATATTTCCACCAAGCATCACGAGACACACACGAAATGATAACTGTGGGTATTATTCCGAATGCAAGACTATCTAAATACCAAAAATAGCCGTCGAATTTAAGAATAAACCATTTCATGAAAATGAAAAATAAACTAGAACAAAAATAAAAGAACTTGGCTCCGTGCTTAGTACGAATGGTATAACCAGGCTGGATTATAGTGTCCGCCTATTATTGTTAAAGCTCATTAACTCATCCCATCTGTGTCTTTCATACTTAATAATCCTTAAGTGGTATAATATTAAACATAAAAAATAATTTTGAGCAACAGATAGTATTTGTTTTATAACCTGTATTTAAAAAAAACATTTTGAGCACCATGTTAAGTGCACACGCATTGTAATTAATGTTGTTACTTATTACTTAAATAAAATAAAAATTTCTGCAAAAAGTGTTACAAACCAAAACCTACTTGGAAGTTTGATTTAGTGTCTGGTGACTTTTGTGGGTTAGTTTAGTTACGTTGGCAATATGACAGGCGCGTTTTGGTTCAGTGAAATAAAACTGTACTACTCCACCAACATTACTTATTAATTAGAAAAATGGGAAACTGTCTTAGTCTGCACTTCTCGAAACGTTGTGTAAACAAAAAATAAAAACAATAGAAGTTCACTAATCTAGTAGAAGACAGTGGAAGACATTCTATGCAATGGATGCCCTGGAAATCCGAGGTTAGCGCCAAAATTTCCCGGCCTTCTTTTAAATATACATCTTAGTAGGCTGCGAAAAAAAAATTGAAGTCTTGCGTCAAATAATTTTTTATTGACAGCATTTTAAACAATGTCGCAAATAACGCAAATTGAGTATACAGCAGTCATAAAGTTTTTTACAAAAGAAGGGTTAACACCTAAAATTATTAAAGAAAGGCTGGATGGTGTGTACGGCCAAAGTTCTCCTTCGTATTCTGTAGTGAAAGAATGGGCAAAACGTATTCGAATGGGACAGGAGTCCCTTGCAGATGATTCAAGAACTGGCCGACCAACGGAGGTCATAACGGAAGATATTATTGCGATTGTGGAAGAGGTGGTATTGAGTGATCGACGTTTAAAGGTCAAGGAAATCTCAGAAATTACTAAGCTTTCTAATACAAGTGATCGTCGAATCCTGCGTGATCATTTATGTATGCATAAGGTTAGTGCAAGATGGGTTCCTAAAAACCTTTCGGCTATTCAAAAACAACACCGTCTCGAGTGTGCGCGGTCTTTTTTGGAACTCTGTGGAAACCGAAGCCTGTGATAGAAACTATTGTGGCGAGAGATGAAACTATGGTTCTCTGTTATGACCCTCTATCGAAAAAAGAATCAATGGAGTGGCGTCGTAAGACCTCCTCCAAGAAAATTCAGAGTCTGCCACTCAACAAAAAAGGTGATGGCCACGATCTTTTGGAATTGTGAAGGAATTCTTTTGATAGATATTAAAGACACTAAGACCTCTGTCAATGGTAAATATTACGCAACATTATTGCATAAATTGCAAGACTGCATACGTGTAAAACGTCGAGGAAAACTGAATAGAGGCGTGCACCTTTTGCATGATAATGCACCTCACTGTTGGTGTTGCACAAGCTGCCATTTGAGAGTGTGGGTTCCAACAGATAGATCATCCTCCTTATAGTCCAGATATAGCCCCCAGCGACTATTATTTTTTTGGATATTTGAAAAAGGACTTACGTAGACGGCGGTTTAACGAGGAAGTTGAGTTAAAAGAGGCTGTTTTAACTCATTTTGCAGACAAACCAAAAGAATATTTTTTAAAGGGATTGAATTATTAATAAAGAGATGTAATCAGTGTAGTGAAGTTAAGGGGGATTTTATTGCAAAATAATAAAAAATTGTTACTCTACTTTCTTTCTTTTTTCTTGCATATTCAAGCCGGGAAATTTTGGCGCTGCCCTCGTAAATTGGTATTACTTATTACTTAAGTAAAATGCAAATTTCTCCGAAAAGTGTTACAAACCAAAACCGAAACCTACATGGTAGCTTGCTTTGGTGTCTGGTGACTTTTGTTGTTTAGCTTAGTTACGTTGGCAATGTGACAGACGCGTTTTGGTTCAGTATTAGGAAGAGATGAAAACAAACTGTACCCGTACTCCATCAACTTTACATTTTGAGTGCGATTGATTAGGTAAAATTAGTCTGCACTTCTCGAAACGTCGTCTGAACAAAAAACTAAAGACAATGGAAGTTCGCTAATCTAGTCTAGTCTGGTTTAATCTATGCTTGTCGAATCAGAGATAACCTCGAAAGGCATTACTTACTGTGGACGTGTGCTACGAAAGCGTCGGGCAACGATTTGTTCCTCCCGACGTAGCTTATCCTGATGTCTTGACCCACGATCGGGTCCGTGATGTTGTGCAAATGAGTCACGTAGCCGTAGTTCAATCTAAAAGCCACACAATAACTCTAGGCCATCCGCACACCTACGAAACGGCTCACTGGGACGATCCTTCGCCGAAAGATTTCAATATCAAGTTGATCAACGCGCCGTCCCGCTCGGCTAGAAAAATCCGCACCTCCCTGTCTACGGAGTGACTATCGGCGATGCCGGAGTACCTCGACCTGCAACACGGAAGATTAAGGACCGTTTCCTCCGGAAAAATGTCTCCCTTAACAAAGCCCAAGAGGGAACCGAATTGCTCGTAACCTTCTGCCTGGTCCGACCTGCAAGACGACATCGCATATACACACTTTTTCGATAGACAATATTTACGACGTTTGCCTACAAGAATTTTTTCCAAGAGGCGTCATTCCACGGCCTCGTCGCTAGCGTTTCGATCAGTAAATTTTCTTCTACGTCGGCAGGGAAGAATCTGGGCGACGCGCAACAATTAAATCTGAAAACGGATCCCAATTATACTCCCACGCTAAATGGTCATGACTTATCATGAACCTCAATAAACCCAGGTGGCTCAAAAAACCGGCGAGAATAAAAAATACATTTTTAATTAAATGGAACATTTGCTTCAGATTTGAAATTTAAATACTGTCCGGTATGTGCAGGTTTCCTATATACAGAGGTGCCGACGGAACCATTATTTCCACTAGAACTAGTAAATTTAATGGATTGTCACAAAGGATGAAGATGATTGAAATAGAAATCTAGCTGTCTATCGTTTCCATTCCAGATGATAAAGGTATAATAATAATTATAATAATAAATTGCCTTTATTGTTGTATGTTGTTATATACAAAAAGAGAAGAGGCGAAGTCTAGCAAAAGCTACTCCACTAAATGTTTAAATTGAAATCTAAATAATTGATAAATGTAATAGTGATATGGAACAATAGAAATAGCGGTTTCAACCTGAAACATTTTTTAAAGAATTTAATTGAATGTGATTTTACTGAATCCGGTATACTATTAAAAATTACAACAGCGTTATAAGAAAATGATCTGCGGAATAAACGATGTCGTGGCAGTGAGAGTCTGTAGGGGTGCCTTAAAGTTACGGACCGATTGGATGTGCTAATAATTTGGAAAACCATAGACGCCAAAAAGTACTTGAAAGTACTGTCAATTTTTTGAAAGTTAATCCTATCAAATTTACGCAAGCCGAAAATAAGTCTGCAATCTATATTTATTCATACTATAAAGACATGGGTAATAGAGGACTAAACCGCAGTTCATAATCGAAAGGACCAGTGAATGAGCTAAAAGTTTCAGTGAACTGAAATTAAGGAGAGTTCTATGCCTGTATAAATGGCGCAAAACCAAGTAAGACTTTTTCACCAACAAAGATACATGTTCCACGAATCTAAGTCTACAATCAAATATAATAAAATATATTGCAATTCACAATTTTTAAAAGTTCACCGTTAATTAATAAATACATTTGGGTTTACTTGTTCAATGTTGGGTTTAGAAGAAAAGAACATTACACTGCATTTTTTAGCATTTAGCAAGTTGAAGATTATGCCTAGAAGAATATAGAAATAATTGATATAAATTGAAGCAATATCAAATAATTTAGGATCGAGAGAGTTAGATAGCTGAGTGTCATCAGCAAATAAATGCAAATTCAAATATTCGTTGGATGTATAAATATCAGAAATATTAATTAAGAATAATATAGGTCCAAGGAGAGAACATTGCGGTAGACCTGATGAAACAGGGAGAAATTCAAAACTTACATTGTCAAGGGTAATTCTCTGATATCTGTTAGCTGAGTAACTCAATTTGGCCCACATAAGTTTATGGTCAAGCCGATCAAAGGCTTTAGAGTAATTTAAAGATATAAGTGCAGTCGCAAGACCATTATCTAACAAAGTAGACTAATAGTACTAAAAGCTTTACAACATCCTGTTAGAGACAATTTGATTAGAAATAACATAATCATAAACTTGTACATTCATGACTTCCTTCAAAAATTTAGATAAGGCTGGAATAATCCTGATTGGACGAATGGAAATGGAATGGACAAATAGAATTGGAACTGGCAGGGATTGCTATTTTTTGCTAATGGTGTGATCAAGGCAAACTTGCGAATGCTACTGTATACTACTGTATCGTCAACATATCGAAGCCAGACTGTAGGTTTAACAATTGCTTGAGCCATCATCTCGTGCGTAAAACTTATCTTTGATTTGAAAGTAAGAGTCATGCAGACAGCACGTAAGAAGATTCGGGGCTAGCGAAGTTCTGTCCTGAAGGCTAGCCTTGGAATTCAAATTGGTTGATAATGGGTAGTGACACATCTGGCCGCGATAATGGACGTAGTACAATCTCCTAGTACAGGGTTATTCAATATATTTTGACACCCACCTACAGGGTTAATTTTCAAAGATAGAGAAAAAGTGTAAATACGGAAGTTTGAGGATTTTTGCAAATGTCAGAAAAAACAAACTAAGCTGTCATAATATAATGCCCTATATATTATTAACTTAAATCCTGTCCTATCCTGATTTCAAAATCATATAGTTTATTGACATTTCATTTGGTCGTTTTTGAGATAATTGAGTTTTGAAATAATTATTTAATTTTTGGAGAATAACCATATTGTTTAAAAATGGTCAAGTCTGCCTTGATAGCAACCATTTTATCTATGTTTGCAATTTTCTACTTTTGACATCCGATCAAAACTAAAGACCCGCAGCGTAAGTTAAATAAGATATTTCAAATGGGTTGTGCTGAGAAAGAAAAAAGCCAAAAAATAAAATGATATTATTCAAACAATAAAAATATCATTAATTAATGCTAAACATTTCCACATAACCTCCATTATTTTCTATACATCGGGCAATATTACGAGGTAATAAAATCAAGGTTTTCTCTGTTTAGATCTTGTAAAACGATATTAAGTCTTTCTCTTATCACTTGTAAACTTTGAGGCCTATTATAATAAATTTTATTTTTTAAGTATCCTCACAAAAAATGTCACAAGGATTCAGGTCGGAGCTATTGGCAGGTGATTTCATAATCCTTGCCTACCTATCCAAAGTCTATATTTATTATTTAGATTATCGGTAACCGGTTGGACATTTTCTAACAACTATTCATTCTATTCCAGTAGCAAGGAAATTTAAATATCGTTGGCCATTCCAGGAACCTTCGTATATAATTGGTCCGACCACCATATTGTTCAACATACATTAACTGACGTCCGTCCTTGGATTTTCACTGCCTGCATTTTGTGTGGATTACTGGTGGACCAAAAATGTTTATTTTTTCTATTAAATACACCTGCTGTTGTGAACGTCAAAATTGTTTTGTTTAGAAATTTTCCATCTTCTTGACATCTATACGTTTCAGTGCAAAATTCGAGCCTCTGCCTTTTATGTTCATCGGTTAAATTTTGCACTGGAAGGAACTTATACGAGCGAGACTTTTTACTATAGGACTTTCAGGATAATTTTTTAACGTCAGGTATAGAATATTCAGGGTTTTCTAAAAAATATGAAATATAAAAATTAATAAAGTAAAATTCAGTCATGACGTCAAGTGTCGTAATAGCATAATAATTTGCCTTGAACGTAAAGTAATATAATGAGGTTTTCATCAAAATTTCATATTATTATTCCTTATTTTTCTTATTTATTCACGCTGTAGATCTTTAGATAGCAGAGCAAAAATCTTCAAAAACTTTTGTATTTATCCTTTTTTTTTTCTATCTTTCCAAATTAATGCTGTAGGTTGGTGTCGAAATATAATGGATAACCCTGTACAATATTTTCTGAAAATGTCTCCAGATCCCATTAAATCTTCAAAGTGCAGGTTACTGGGTGAAATATAGAGGCAAGGAGAAATGAATATCATTCCCATCTCTAGGATACTAGCAGAGCCACCTGAGGCGCATCAATTATTGCCGTGTTATAACTGTGCTGCGCGCATAGCTATATCATTAGGAAGTGAATCCTACCTGCTTGATTGGATCTAGTTTTATATTGAGAAAATGGCAATTCTACCGTAAAAATGAAGATATTTTTAAAGTAAACCAAAACTAGTTTTTCTATTGTATGTGTTTTGTAAATTTGTGTGATCCTACTTCTAGACGAAGAAAAAAATTAATTACCAACTCTTTCTTTTAATCTCGAAAATGGAAGGTTTTAAAAGTAAATCTTACAAAAAAAGAGAATGAAGTTTAACTTTTTTTTTTCATTAACCCATGGTACAAAATTCTTAAAAATTTGTTCAGCTAAGAAGTGAATGAACATGTTAATTGCTGCTACCTAAAATAAAGAACTACAGTTGATTTAAATAAATTTATGGTATACATTCGTACCTACCTTTAAATACGAGGTGCGTTCGAAAAGTACGGCGACTTTTGCAATTGGGCGTTCTACGTACATTCGAGCTTCGATATATATATTTTTTTATTATGTTGGTACACATAACATTGATTCACAGTTTCAGCCAGTTTGCATTTCTAAGTTAACAGTTCTTCGATTTTGCATCACGATAAGGCGCGTGCTCACTCATCGTTGCTTGTGTCTAAATTTTCGGTCAAAAACAAAACCACAAACATGCCTCAGCCGCCATATTCTCCGGACATTAAACTTAAAACTCACCTTACTTTTTGAACATACCTCGTATATCGTATTGAAATTCTTAATTTAAACTGATGTCCTTCATTTAAAAATACTTAAATTTAAATAGAGTAGAAAATATTAAAGATATACCGTAATCTAAAATTAAGAATTGGTATTTTTCTTTTTTATTATTTATTAGGAAGTGACCTGCGTTCTTAAAATCGTGAAAGTATGATCAGGACGGTGGCTCTGTGGCGGAACCAACTCGCAAAGGGTCCTCTGAACCATAAAGGACCGATTATGAACAAAAATCAGATCCAATTATATTACTAATTTTTTAAAATTTAATTTTTATATAATCTTTTTCTAGTACCGGTTAATAAAAAAGGGTAAGGGTACCTTCCAGTGTTGCTGAATAGATAAGAATAGGTAGTAAAGTTGGGTTACTATAAAAAAATTTAAATAGACTTTACAACTCTAGATTTTTTTTTTCATTCCTACCTTCAAATACACTTACATGAAATTAAACTGCACGTGCTCAACCTTGTCGTAACTCCTACAACTAATGTCCCTTAATAGGCCGTTGAACACGATGCGAACCCTTTTAAACGATTCCAACGTTTCGACGGTGAGTCCGTTTACTTTAAATTGGTTCTCTTTGACACTAGCGATGCGAACTTTTTCAGCACCTACGACTAAGCATTCTAGTCTCCGAACTTGTCATACGTTTTTAGTTACCCGGATAAGAATAGACTTTTCCGTTCGCGAGTCGCAGGACCAGAAAGATTTCCGCCGTTTTGTTACTTCTGACGGTAAATTTTAGACTGAGCCCGTTGCCTTTCTGGTCTGCCCCGTGATAGCACTGGTAGTGACTGAACTGGAAGCAGACATCACAATATTGGTTTCGTGAGGCAAATTTTATTTGAACGAAACAATGGGGATTGTTTTTCTTTTTCTCATTCACCCTACTATTAATTTTTCGCACTACGCGAATAAGAACACTTAATAGGACTTAAAAAGTATTTCCCGTAAACATTTTTACCATACGCGAATTATTAACGTAATAAATTAATAAAGTTTGCTGGTGACGTCACGTGGTACGTTTTCGCGTTGACAGTTACCAGCTTTGACATTTTTCCGCGAGTTCACTTATTTTTTATTTGAAAATGGTATGCCGTTCTTCCATCGCGCCAAGTTGTAAAACTAAAATCATTTTTACTCGGGGAAGAGCCTTTATTAAATTACGTAAATCGATTTTTTCAAATATATCGAACAGCGTAAGTGATAACAAAAATAGTAAATATAAATATTGTAGCTCTAGCTACGGCCTAAGTCGTTTGAACTGATGAACAATTTTCAAGGACTTTTAGATTTTTGTATATAATTGAAAAAATAATTGAAATGACACTTACAGTCGGTTAAAAAAGTATTTTTTCAATTTTCTTTTAATTTATTCTTTCACTTACATTTTATGCGAAATTATATTTCAAGTAAATATCGGCAATGTCATTATGAGTAATAAAAATAAAATAAAAATCATTTGAAACACTTGATTTAAACGATAAAAAATAAGGTAGTTTTAGAAGCCAGAAACTATGTCAAAAAAGTCACCGTACACTATTATTTCTTATGATTATGATTGAAAAGTTTCTTAAGGTCTACTATTTTGTACAATTGTCATTTTCTTTAATAATTATTAAATTATTCTTTAGGATGTTCAAATAGCCATGTTGGTCCATGATTCCGTCAATAAAAGATAAATTGCCTGTGCCACAATAAAACATTATTTCCACCATGCTTCACCGTAAGACAGACATTTTTGATTTTCAGGGCTGTATTTTTTTCTCCAAACTTTATCCCGACCATCTGACCCAAAAAGATTAATTTTTGTTTCGTCACTAAAGTTAACGTTTTCCCAAAACTCCCAAATTCCAAACGTTTTTTTTTTTTCGATTTTTTTCCCGAAATTAATTAATTCCTTGTGGCAACGCGGTCGTTATAACCTGCTAGATGCAAGGAGTTTCAATTCGTTTGAGAAGGCTCTTCTCGTGCAGTTAACTTCCTGGGACGACCAGAACGTGGCCGCAATTTATAAAATCCGGTGGGTTTTGTATTGATTCATTACATACTGTTCAGTAGATTGTGATTTTTTTTATTATTTTACCAATATTTCTAAAGGATTTTTTCTCTTTCCATAAATCTATGATCTATGATCCTTCGAAGCGAAATTGGAATTTCGCAATTTTTATCGCCCATTTTGCTTTTTTTTTGCTTTTTTTTGCAAAACCACTGACTTAAAAGTGGCGTCAAAAATAAACTCATTTGTTTAAGCGAAATTTGATGCAAGCTGACTTGATAAAATATTGATGATTAACGGTTCCACCTGCAGTTCCAAATAGTGATTTATCAAAGTGTACGGAGACTTATTTGACATAGTTTAATGCATCTAAAATTGCCTTATTATAAAGTGTCTCAAATGATTTTTATTTTATTTTTATTACTCATAATGACATTGCCGATATTTACTTGAAATATATTTCTTATTAAATGTAAGTGAAAGAAGAAACTAAAAGAAAACTGAAAAAATGCTATGTGTATGGAGACTTTTTTGACCGACGGTATAGTACCGTATATTCCGCGTTTCCTCGTAAAAGAATTTTTTCGATCGGGTTAATAGTTTTCTAGAAAATAATTTTTTCTCCAAACGAAAATGACACCAAAAAAAATTCAAAATTTTTTAAAAAATACTTATTGGATGGCGCCCAGTCTCGTTAGCCAAATCTGAAATCGGTAGCTGCAAATCTGGGGCACCTGTTAGGTATTTAAGTATAGCCCCCTGTACAATACACAAAACAAACTGACATCTGAAACATAGCCAATTTTCAATAATAGTTTTTTTGAATATGCGGCGCACCCTGTACATTTTTAAAAAAATGTCAATAATAAAAGTTTATGGAGCCGAATCTTTTGCGCCTTTTCGTTCACTAAATGAATATTTCTTTAGATCCTTGCTAACGCGATTTCAATTTCAATGGGTTACCCTTGCCCACTCTTGTAGCTTTACTTTGCGCGCATCTTGTAAAAAGTGTCACGTCTCTTTTGAATTACATTAACTCATTACATAATCGTATAAAATTCACTATCGAGATTGAACAGGATAACTCTATTAATTTTTTAGACTTAACTTTTACCATAAACCATCACACACAGATACAGTCATAAATAACAGCTCAAATCACCCTTATACACAAAATGGCTGCATTTCACTCTTTTAATACGCCACTCTCAACAGAAAATTACAATAAAGAACTTAAAATCATTAAACAAATTGCACTGAATAACGGCTACGATCCGTCCATTATAGATAAAATTATAAATAAAAAACAAATCCAGACAACAGAAAACTCTACTTATCGGAAACCTAATACAGAACACGAACAATTTAAAACAATAACATACATAGGAGAACCCAGTAAAAAAATTTCAAAGTTTAAATGTCGTTTAAAAATAGCTTTCGGAACTAACAATACAATAGGAAAATTTTTAAAAAACAATAAAACTAAAAGTCCAAAATCGCAAAAATCAGGTGTCTACAGGTTGGAATGCGGAAATGCGGAGAACCCAGTGAAAAAGCTTCAAAACATTTGTTAAAATGTGGTTTAAAAATAGCTTTCAGAACTAACAACACAATAGGAAAATTTTTAAAAAACAATAATACAAAATGTCCAAAATCTCACAAATCTACAAATTGAAATGCGGATCGTGTCCTAAAATTTATATTGGACTCGCAGGTAGATCCTTCAAGAAACGCATTAACGAACATAAAAGTCTAGTCTAATTATAAACATTTGATAAAGACACGGCGTTGTCGAAACAATTGTCATGTAAAAATATATAATTTCGTGAAAATCTGAACTTTTATTTCTTATTTATTTTGTCTTTCATGTTCTTTGAGTCTAGTTGATATTTTTCGTCCGATCTCTCCAATGTAGTCTTTGCCGCATATGCATGGAATGTTGTAAACTCCTGGCATCTCAAATGGAGTTTGGTCTTTGACGGATATTTGGACAAGTGGTAAATCTGATTACGGTTAATATTTACCAAAAATCTCTCAACAACTTCGATCTGTGAAAGACAAAATTCCGTTTGAGCTGAGTTTACAGCATTCTATGCGTATGCGGCAAAGAATACATTGGAGAGACTAGAGGAAAAATATTACCAACTAGGCTCAAAGAATATGAAAGACCCTTAAGACTAAGGGAAGTGCAGCTGCCGAACACAATCACGAAACCGGACATAAAATGTTATTCGATAAATCTAAAATTCTTCTTCTTACTTAACTAGTTCTACTCAGCAAAAACCGACGAAGGAGGAATCCAGAAGTTATGTAAATAGTGCTCACAAGAATGTTCGTTATTTACTTTTTGTTTGTCCTAAACATAAATGCTAGATATTGAGAACGGAAGATGAATTTTCACAATTGAGGGAGATCGTAAACGTATCATAAATAATTTTCTACTGAAAAATATTTATAGTTTAAAACTTTAGGGTTTTTAAAATTATGCGATACTTGTTGTGGCTTCCTAAAAAAGTAAATAAGCTGAATCAAAATGAGTCAAAATATACCGTTTAAAATAATAATTTTGTTTCTCATACCTTATTGACCTGTCCTCGTACCCTTGTTATGAACTTAGATTAAAGGTGACTGAGATACTAAATAGGGTTGCAAAGTTATGCATTTTCCGTTGGTACGATATGACATGGTAATAACGAAAATTTACAAACAAAATTGGGCACTTTGTACGCTCTGGAAATACGTGTGTATTTTTTGAAAGTATACTCCTCAAAAAACGCATACTACTATTTTCTATTCACTTTTTCAAATTACTTTTTAAACAGAAAGATTTTTATATTGCTGATTACCAAACGATTCTCACTGTTCTATTGTAAATGTAATTGTAAATGTGCCTCACGTTTCTATCATGCCATTCTAGTTTAAATCAAGTTCACTGCTTATACCTGATTGGACGGAAACTCGAGTTCGTCTTCCTTGGACTTTTCCCGCTTAGTGCGCGTCCGTTGATTTTTCTGAATGCTCCTGATCACCTTTTTGGCGAAGTAGCATTTTATCGGATAGAAAATATCTAGAACAAGATATAAATTCAATGAAACGAAGCACACTGTGGTAGTCCATATGGTTCTATAGCGTTGAACATCTTACGGAGGCTCAGAAGTGTGAAAACAATGTTTAGCACTTAGGGTTTGACGTGTGCTTTATAATAATAATAATAATAATAAGAATAACAATAATAATAATACTAACAATATTTCTCCATTTCACATTATGGGAAATGATATTAGTTGAGAGCTTAATGATCTGGTCGGAATATTCATAGATGTGATTAAAAAAAACTAAAATTAAAGTAACTATCCTTTAGACCATCTGCACATTTAGAAATAACAGTGCCCAGTGAGTCAGTACAATTTCATTTGATAACTTCGTGATTTGACGATCCTATTGGTCCTGCCTTAAAATTATCAAAAAGGTCAGCACTGACGAGTTTACGATAGATAAATAAGTCCCCCTAACATTAAGAGACTCCATGTTAATCAGTTGGGGTAACAAATCGCCTTACAGGTTAATATCCATGTAACTTAAAGTGAAAATATATATAAAATAAGTATTTTCACACACACACAGTTGCGTGAAAAGCTTCTATCTAGCCTATATCTTTTTCTGAAATGGGACCAGTGTGAACGTAAACATTAAGAACTTTGCTTCAGTATCAAACTTACATTTAAACACTCTCTTTAAATTAACGTAATTCCAAACCACTACCAGCTTTATATATTTTTATAAAATATATATTTTTTATTTAGGTATAATAATGATAATTTTATTATTTATAAGATATTTTAATTGTTATAATGAACTGTTATAATGAACATTTAAAAAAAAAACATGTGTTTTTGTGCTGTGCATTTGAATACATATTTTAAACTAAAAAAAATGTAGATATATTAAAGGGAAACAAAAAAGTAATATCGATGAAACATATCAAAAATAGTTACACTGTTTTCGTTTCCATCAAAATGCGAAGCTAAGATGACTTTTAGAAGCCTTCGACATGAGGATTTTACCATCTCATTATCTTCAATCTTTTTAGAAGTTACTAAATACTTTTCGTGGTTTTGTAAAGCAACGCTTATCATTTTCAACAAAAAAAAGAGATATGTAATTCTATAGTAACTACATGTAGTCAATACTTGCACTTCCGGTTTGGGCGGAAACGACAGTAACTTTCGAATTTTAAACCGCACAACCTATTTTTTTTTTGCAGGATGGACGGTTTTTCTCTTTTTTGTGTGTTTTTTAAATCTTTATTTAATTCTTGAAAATTCTGTCTAGGAGGCTGTGACCATAATAAATACTATTTACCGGGTCACGTGATCATGGGATGATGGTCACAGCCTCCCAGAATTTTCAAAAATTAAATAAAAAAAGAGAAAAACCCTCCTATCCTACGTAGAATAAGCATCTGAATCCAAAAATGTAAAAGAAATATAGGTTGTGCCATTTAAAATTAGAAAGTTACTGTCGTTTCCGAATAAACAGGAAATGCCATTAACTACATATTATCAAGAAATTATATAGTAACCCTTGGAAATTTCAAATCGCTATGTCGGCCGGTATATAAAAAGTCTCCTTATTTTTTGTACAAATTTCACATTCTGTTTAAAAACATTTTACAAGCCAGATGTAATTTTTCATTAATTTTACAAAACCTTTACTATATTTAAAAACAAATTTAATGGTGTTTTATAGTATTTTTACTTTTATATCACATTCGCAAAAACTTTATATCACATTTATAATAATTAACGAAACCTGAAACTCTCTCACGACACGGTTTATGATAAAATTATCCCATCTTTAACGGTTTTTCATTTATCGCCAATAATTTACCCACAAAAAAGGAAATTTTTAGGATATTTTTGATTTTTTGACCATAAATCGTTGTTCGAAGTAGAGGTGATAGCCCTGGATTTTCCACGCGTCCTGGTTCAAGAATTTTTTGAAAATAGTAAATGGTTTTCGAAAAACTGAAACCATGAAGTGCGCGATACCAAACCAATTAGAGATATTTTTTACGATTTTTGATTTTCGGTTTTTACTCCTGTAAAAGAATAATTTTCTAGGGCTTTTGGATTTTTGCCTATAATTTGAAAACCCTGTATATAATCGAAAAAATTCCCGAAATAAATGTTATTGCACTGGATCTTCTGCGTCTGCCGGTTAAAGAATTTTGCCAATCGGATGAAGCTAAAATTACCAAAAAAAAACATTTCAAACATTTAAAAAAAATACTTGGTAAAATTTGATTGCGCCCAATTTCTACGGTTTAAATGTGGACATGGACTTTTACTTCTCTGCATATTTAGGACACTTAACACATTTCTCATTTAGCACGAAATATCGGGAACACCCTGTGCAATAGGTGAAAACCTTAAAAACAAAAGTTGTTGCTATATCGCAATATAAAAGAAAGTGAGATCTGATTCAGAGTCTTTCAGTTATAACCAATTTTCAATAAAATGGGTCCCCATTTTTCTGTTCTGTATAGTTTTGAAAAATTATCAAGAATGAAAGTCTTCTGGTTCAAGAATCTTAAACGGTTTTTGAAAAATGATGTTTTTTGTAGACCTTTGCACACGCGATTTTTTATTTTTTTAGAATACTTGCCGACCCTCCAGCCCCCCCATTTTCAATAGGTTCCGCGACGAGGCAAAGCTGCATATATGTGCCTAATGTGAAGTCGATTGCTTCAAATTTCGGACACTTATCGTTTTTCATAGCAAGGTCCAAAAAACAGTCGAAAATCGCAAAAAAAAGATAGATACCTGCGTCGGATCAGCGCCATTTCTCATAAGCTTATGTGCCTTATGGAGGGTTAAAAAGGAAGCAAATTTTAATTTTATAGCTTCAACGGTTCGAAAGTTATTCAGGAAAAACCAAAAGACGAGAACGGAGAACGAACAGACAAAAAAAATTTTTTTTCGACGGTGATCATTTCTGTACCAACGGCGATCCCATAGGACCTACCGTTACCGAGATATAATTTTTTTATACGAGCGTAGATACTTTCGAAAAATTCGATTTCATGGATTTTCGAAAGTAACAAGTGAAACAGAATTGTAACTTTCTAGTAATTTTTTTATGTCGACGTTTCAAAAATTGCTCGTCGAAAAAGATTGAAAACCTACTTATATCCCGCTTAATAACGTAGGTAGATAAATTCCTAGGACGGTCCTGGAATGGCTGCGAGTAAGGGTCCACTCGGCAGGGTATTCTGCGGTTTTGAAGTAATAAACAGTAGGCAAAGTTAATGATGGGGTCGGTTATAAAAGCACTATATTTCTGGAGCAAGTATAACTATGGTCATAATTTTTCATATAAATGCGCGTATATTGGAGTTTGTTTGATTGCATTTTTTCCACTCCGACAGACGATAAACATCAAAACGTTTGGTACTTGCCTCTATCCGAATACGCGCTCCGACCTGCGTTGGTCTTGAAAAACAAATAGTAAACCACAAAAGGCACGATCAAGAGCGTTTCGTAACGCATAAAACTGATCAGGTCCATGTCGCGACGATTTTTAAAAACGTGTCGCAGAACGCCGTCTCAATGCCCGCGAGGAATCTGTAAACATATCAGTTTATCGCGATTTCAGCGCTCATTCTCGCCAGTCCCGACCAAAGATAAACTTTCCGATTAGAACGCGCCGACTTTGATTATCGTATACACGGTGACTGGACTGGAAGGAACTTAGATGCGCTTCCAAAAAGCGACATGTAAATCGCAATAATGTTAATCGTTCCTTGGCGACGGCGCAAAATATTATCTAGCGAGGTCGCTGCGGCTAATCACGCTTTTAATGGTTAATAATTAAAAATTCGCTTCTTTATTATCGCCAGCGAAATTGCGTAGGTTAGTTAGCGTTAATGGTATGTAAACGGAGTGTCCAAATTTGTGCGTCAAAGTTATATATCCCAGTAGTGAGTATTGTACGACCAAAAATGTAGTGCATCTATTGCTTTGACGTATTAGCTAATTTAATAAAATCTCAAGTTACAACTAACTGTAAATTCCAAGATCTCTCGCATGGTAAAATCAATTAAAAATAAAGTTTCCCGAAATAATATAGTACATGCAAAAGCAGATAAAGGAAAGATATTCATAGCTAACGATTCTCTAGAATATGTCACAAAAACCAAACAGTTTCGTAAACCTTAAAACAAATCAAAACTATCATTGCAGATTCTTCACTTTTTAATGACAGAGAAAAATACCAACTAATAATTATGAATCCCCAACCTCCAAAATTATATTCTTTAATTGAATTACACCAACAGGATATGCCAATTAAGGCCGTAGATTATTTTGTATAATACGGCCAAAAATATAATGCATTGATTGCTTTGACGTATTAGCTAATTTAATAAAATTTCAAGTTACAACTAACTGTAAATTCCAAGATCTTTCGCATATGTCTATGGTAAAATCAATTATAAATAAGGTTTCCCGAAATAATATAGTATTCACAAAAGCAAATAAGGGAAAGATATTCGTAGCTATCGATTCTCTAGAATCTATCACAAAAACCAAACTGTTTCGTGAACCTTAAAACAAATCAAAACTATCATTGCAGATTCTTCGCATTTTAATTACAGAGAAAAATACCAACTAATAATTATGAATCCCCAACCTCCAAAATTATCTTCTTTAATTTAATTACAACAACAGGATATGCCAATTAAGGCCGTAGATTCTATTGTATAACACGACCAAAAACATAGTGCATTTTTTGCTTTGAAGTTTTAAGTATTTTACAGTGGGTTAATACTGTAATACTTTTTAGAAAACTTCTGGATTTCTCCTGCGTCGGTTTTTGCTTAGTCGAAATTGCTGACGTTTCGCCAGTCATCCCGTTGGCTTCTTCAGGGCTTGACTGAAACAGTTTCGTATATATTAGGTATTTGACTTTGATACTTCCAGTACGTATTTATGTACCTGATTCTCGAGATTTGACCCTGCGAGGCTGTTTTCACTGGATAGCTTGAAAATAATCATTTTTGTCTTGTATGCCTGTCGATTAACAATATTTTGTGTATTCTACATAGTTCTACGAACTACCTCAACAAAAACGGATCCAATTTGTCTTTGGATGCTAAACAAATTGTTTTAAATGTATACATTTTTATAAGAAATTCAGAAGGGGAAGTAGGAGCAGCAATAAAAACACGTACTTATATCCCGCTTGTTAGTGTAGATAGATAAATTCCTAGTACGGTCCTGGAATGGGTACGGGTAATTGTCTGCAAGGCAGGGTGTTATGTAATGGATTCGTTGTAAAAGCACTATATTTCGGGTGGAGGTATAGTAGATAACTTACATTTATGTGGCCAACCTACATTTGAATGACAAACTTAGATTTGCATGGCCAACTTACATTTGCACTTAAAAAAAAACTAAACACTTTTTTCATAAAATTATTTCTGTTGACTTATTACGACGTTTTCTCATAATTTGGCAACATTTGCTTGTAAAAATGTGTATATCTCAAAAAGTACTAACTTTAATTAATTAATTAATTAATTAATGGAAGTATAATATGCAGGGTGTTGTATAATCGATTCGAACTAACTTCAAAACTGTCTACCGTACTACTTTCGTCGGCATAATAAAATTGCAGCTGTCGGAAATAGCATGTTAAACACATGAAATTTTTGACGAAAAAAATGGCCATAAATCCAAAAACACTCGGTATAGGCCATAACAACCCTATAATATGCAGGGTGCTCAATTTCAAAAATATAAAATTGGCTTCCTGTTTTTTTATTATATGAGTTTTTGCTTACTTTATTTAGTTTTAATTGTGGATATATCGACCAGGGAAAAGTAGCAGCGAGGAAAGTAGGTAAAATCTACTTTTATTCCCAGTTCATTCTTTTCAATCATTCATAAAGAAAGGCAAAAGATTCCTTAAACTTTCTCATAGGTACGTAGATATTCCAACAAAAAACACACTAGTAGTACCTGTAGGCACTGCTAGATGTTTTTGTTCAAGGTATTTAAATATGTATAATAAACTAAACTTAATCTAATTCATTTATTAAATACTTTATTTTTAAATAAAATTCGTGTTTACAAACGGAATAAAGTACTTTGCCATCGTGGCCAATAGAAGTAAAAGAAGAAGAAATTACTTTACCCGCCAAAATGTGAAACGATAAATATTTTTTTAACATTTGACAATCTGGTAGAGTAGAGAGGAAAAAGTTATAATTATGACTGAAATTTGCTCAAAGCGAATTGAATAAAAATTTGACAATCTGATCTCCATCTTCGGTGGAGTGGAGTGGCCATCTCTTATATGTTATTCCTTTATGCGAGTTGTTTTGTCTCTTTACCAAAATGTATTGTGCGTGAACAGTATACAGTGAGGTGGTACTTTTTACTCGATGAGTTTACCAACCAGATTGTCGAAAGGTGAAAAAGGGAGGTGGTATAAGTAATATTTTTTGTAATCCCCTCAGGCTTTTATGCGCACACATACATAGGTAAAATTAATAAATGTTATCTATATGCACTCACCACAATTGAGTGGATTTATATTATCTCAATAATGATTATATTAACTTGATCAAATTAATTTTGATTTAGTATTTGTTCGTGATAAGAATGTAATATTAAAAGTATACATATACGGTATACAGAGTGACCCAAGACTAATGAATGTATTTTCTTAAATATCTTCTTTCCGTACTCTAAAATACGCAATACGGGAACTTATGAAGGAACTATGAAACATGCGCATGCACGAGATTTAAAATTTCGTTTTTAGCAGATGATTTTACGGCATTGAGCAACCAACATGGCCGCTAACACATCGTCAATACGTTTAAATTACCACAGATAAAACTTTACGTAGCCAGTAGACGCTACGTGAGTCCAAGCTAAAACTTCACCTAGTCAGAAGGCATCAAATGAGCCCGAGCCAAAGCTTTACAATGTCAGAAGGATTCAGATGAGGTTTGGATATTTTAAGGAATTTTATGGTTTCAAATCGAATTTCATTAGTTGTTTGAGATTGCGATTTGAGATTTGACAAGGACGGTTTGAACTATTTGTGAGATCTGAAACTTCAATCTCAGAAAGTTGGTATTGACGTTAGCTTGCCAACTTTGGATGTAGAGACAGAAGAGTCTCATTGATTTGGTCTATTTCTATGGTGTGTGCACTACAGTGTGCTAGTTATATTTTTGTCTAGCCATATTTTTAATACTATATAATCTTCATTTATTACTCTACACTTTTCTGCCATAGGCTATAGAATACTGGAATAATGGAAATATCACTTATAGTAGTTATAATAATATAAGTATTACAATATTTAATGACCAAAACTTACAAGAATTCATAACACCAATAGATCCATGCACATACTACTGAAAATAAAGTCAATTAAATGTAATAACGGCGGGGACAAAAGTCGACTCGAACAACGCAGGATCAGTTGACCTTCTCTGTGCTTCGCAGATAAATAGTATAACAATTAAAATCATATTATGTACATTATGTGATTCACATTTTTCACATTTTTAGATTTAATTCCGCCATCTTGTAGAGGCAAGAAAATTTCTGTATGGCGATCTGAAAGTAATTTTAATACATGTTTCAATAAAGTCAGAAAAAATAAAATAACAACTTAATAAACACTTTTATTTATTTTTTTATAATTTTATTTTACATTCATTAATTGTTTTTTTCTAATAACGCCCTAGTTTTTTATTATCATGACAAGAAAATGCAAAGCTCTATCGATTTCGGGGTGCCCAAAAAAAACAAATACTGATAAAAATGCAGTTCCGTATTTAAGAAAATTAAAAGAAAAACATCATGAGGTAAAATTTACATTGCAGAGGGAAAAAATAATTTGACCCTCAATTTTTTTTTTAATCTATAGACTTCATGGCTATTTGTAACAGAGTAAAGTTCGTAGATTTTATAAATAACCTTGTATAGCGAGCTTTAAAGTTAGCACATTTTTTCTAGTTTAACAGTCATTTTTTCTGTTGTCGATAAATCGATACCGTGGTTCAACTGTGGATGACAGATGACAGAAAAAGAGATATTTGACCATCATCCGAGGTTTATGGATAAATAAAATATAAAATAAAATAAAATATTTTCATCTATGGAGGCTCTAAACATCCTCATTTAGAAATACACTGTGAAACTTTTACTGTCACTGGTAACAGCACCCGCTCCCACTAAACGTCAAACTGGGCTTAAAAAATTTAAAAGTCTAACCGTAGGTCTAAACAATCGCTCACCGCTATTACATTACTAAATTCCAATATGTCATTGATTATTCTGTGACTTTAGTATTCATGGTACGAATTAAAGATGGCGAAGTGGGTTTCATCGGAGACTGGAATTTTGAGGAAAAACAGAATTGAGGAAAACTTAGATGATCTTTTGGTATTCGGGTACGCATGTAAACTATTCCGAGACGACGAGAAGGCGCTGTACATTGATCAGGGCAAGCATCTTATTCCCTGGATGGGAGACGATGCTCTCAAAATTGATAGGTTAGTTTAAAGTTGCAGGTGATTTTTACAATAAAAACGTATTGGAGACATTCATAACTTGTTTTTATATTGTGCAGATTGTCCCGAGAGCAAACTATTGCTTCTCAAATTTGCATCAGAAAGTTCAAATCAGAACAATTAAATATTCAAAATTTTACAACAATTTCATTCTCATATTTTTAAAATAGGAAGGAGTACAAAAGCCACGTGCGAGCAATGCAATTGAATAGCACTTCCGTTTTTTCCAGAAGTGAGATGATCAACTTTCTTATTTCAAATGAAACAACCTGTCATGTCGTTTTTCTGCCGTGTTCGTGTTAGAGATTTATTGAAATTTTTGAAGCAAACTCCAAAACTATTTGAAATATCGAAAAAAGGTAAACAACATTTCAAACTTGCATTTATCCGTAGAATTCAAAAATGGTGATTGGTTTAAACTAAGAAAGTTCATCTTACTACTGGAAAAATCGGAAGTAAGTGGTATTCAATTATCAAATTGTCAAAATGTAACAGTACTATATTTCAACTTCATTTGATTTTCTAGTTTTACACCGGGTATATTATATCATAATGTTAATTAATTTCAAATATTTTAGATATGACTGTAGGGGGGCTTTGTCTGCTTTAAAACAGTATGAAGCAAGCAGAGAAGGCTATGACGCCACAAGGTGGCTCGGATTGAACGAATCTGAAAGGAAATTGGAAGAATTGTGTGATCAAGAAAGATATTATTCTCTTCAAATAAATGAAGAAGAAGAACAAATGTATAAAGGTTAGATTACACTTCTGTAATGATTAATAGTTTTTACCTGTTTAAAATTTCCCAGAGGAAGAAGCCAAAAGGCAAATGACAAATGCTTTTCAATATAGCTATGAAGTTGAAAATAAAAAAACCGAGGAAAAAGGAGAAAAGGATGGTATACCAACAGTTCCGGAATATAATGAAGATGAAGAGCCATATGTACCTTTACCTACATTAGATGTGCCTGTGGATATTAAAATTGTATGCTTATGCTTATGCCTGTCTTGCCTTTAACTGAACAAGATTTGTCTTTCAGCCAAAAACTATTAAGGAGTATGCCAGGATTGAAAAGACAGCACTCTTTGTTTGCCGACAGGGACCTCAGATGGAGATACTGATCAAGGCGAAGCAAGCCGATAATCCTCAATTCCGTTTTCTTACTCAAAACGACGACTTGTATAAATTTTACAGACATCTCCTGGCCGCATTCAAAAACGGAAGGTATTTGGCCCAGTATGAAACAAAAAATGGTGAGTACAAAGAAAACTTCGCAACTGCAGTGCACCGAAAATTACTTGTAGATCGACTTAAATCGGATGTTCCAAAAGAAGACAGTGAGCAGCACTACTTACACCCCAGTTTGTTATCAGCTAATGCCAAACCGGTAGGTGCAATGTGTACTACCCGAAATAGTTCGAATAACAGACAGTTTCTTATTGTAGTATTTTTTGTAATAGTGATAAGTGGCCGCTTAATGTCTGAGCTGTACAGTAAGCTGTACCGCACTTTAAGTAAATATAAATGGTTTGAAATTGAAATTTTGTTTTTCATTTCAATCGATTGTCATTTAATAACGTCTGCTTTTATGTTACAGGTACTTTTGTGTGAATTGCCAGTTGTGTTTATATTTTTTACAGCTAGGACTAGGAGGAGTCCCCAAGAGTTTTTGGGGGTTTTTGTTTACTTGTTGTTGAAATTTGTCAAGTTTTTGGCAAACTTTTTACAATCGGTGGTAAGGCTGCAGTTTAATCAATCAGTGCTGATCTGGTACTTGAAACGGGCGCACTCATTATTATTTTTTGGGATTATAATTTTGCGAAATGTTAATAATTTCCGCAAAATCAAGTAGACGATAGGGTTCTGTTGCGGTTTAGCCTCTGAGAGTGGGTTAATTGGGCTTCACAGTTTTTTACAAATTTGCTGAACTGAATCGAATGTTTTTTACACTTTGAGAATAATATAATTTAAACAAGAGATCTGCACCTGGATAGACAGATAATTTTCAGATAATATGCAGAGAATCAAGAAAAACGAGTATGTAATGTTCTTAAATAAGAATTTGATCATAAAATCATGCTGTTCTTCATTTTTTAAATCTGTCTTATCTCTGTATTTACTATTTTTGCTTTATTTTGTAATGTAAGAACGCCACCAGCATCTAGAAATTGTAAAATGAAGTTGATACTCAAGTTTACAACAATTTTCACATATTTCATTCCTTTTTCAAAAGTTTGTCTTTAATAAGCTGCATGGTTTTACCATATCCTGAAATTTTTTTTACTGTGAATTTCACAAATTTCACATATGAGTCGTACTGTGTATAATGTGTTCAAAATAAATATGTTTGGGGAAAAGAGTTGCACAGAATTAAGCTAGATTTTTTAATTTTAAATTTTTCATATATATACAGGATGTTTTGTTCACCTGGAGTGAATATGAGCTTTCTTATTGTAAATAGAATGTATATTATTGCATTTATATAATGTTGCCCGATTTGGGATTAAAAATTAAGATGACTGTATAAGGTTGTCTATTCTAGAAATTTATAGTTCCCGTAATAATAGAAACCTTCTCTTATTGTAATAATACTTTTATAATATAGCTGTTAAGTTAGTTAAATTAAATTAAGTTGGGACTAATATACACAACTTGTTTTGCAACATTTTAAGTTTTTTAATTTTATTTATTTATTTAACTTACAGCCCAAAATATCCACACGATTTATGACAATAGGAATACATCCAAAATTAAATGATTGTGGTAACTTTGTAAAAAAAACGATAAAATTTTTGTTAGAAACTCCAAACGTCATTTTTGACATAAAATTCAAAATGAAGTTCCCAGGGAATCCAAAAATGCAATAATATACAGGAACACCGTGTATATAGAAAATTAAAAATTAAAAAATCGAGAAGAACACTTGCAACTTTTCTATTTAACTTTTTTTATACTTTCTAAGTGAAGGGGGTAGGAAACCTTATTTCGCACAGTTTAGTTTAGTGGGTCACAAAAAAACGATTATTCTTTTTTTTTGTGGATCTGACACAAAAACTAGTTGCTAGTTACCTCTAGAAAAATAACTTTTTCTTATTTACTGATAAGTAATTATCGTGAAATTTTTTCAATTATTCTTATAGAAAATTTAATGCTCTATAAAAAAAGGTCTCTTGTAGTTTCTCGATTACTCGAATTATTTTGAAGATATTTGCATTGGAATTCCAATGTGTGCTTATTTTCATAGTTTTTAATCAATATTTTCGATATATTCATAAAATTGACGAGTTTTCACACCATTCATAAAAACTGAAGTTTAGTTTTATATAGTGACAGTTTACCATTTGCTTGGGAGTATATTTATTCCTAATCAATCATAATTGAATAGTTTTCAACGGGTCCATTTAAAATAGAACTCTTTTTCCACAAATTTTTTATTTTCATTTTTTTGTCTGGGGACTTAGTTTTAAAAAATTGGTAATTCTGTTATTCATTCATTTCTTGTTATGGTAAGGGCCGTCTGTGGATTTATATTGAACAAAAAGTTATTTTTCTTTAAATTCTTCAATCTTTCAAATGGTTCTATATATCAAAAAAGCATAAGAGACCGTCAAGATATGATTATTTATGTATCAGACTAAATCTAAAATGCAAAAGTATTATATATATATATATATATATATATATATGATGACACTATACTCCGGGATATCATCCGTTCGCTCGTTGAACTCCGACTGGAATCCTGCAAATCCTGCATCCGACTGGAATCCTGCAGACGTTTCGTCAAAATCTCACTTGGCATCTCAGATTTTGGCGAAACGTCTGCAGGATTCCAGTCGGATGCAGGATTTGCAGGATTCCAGTCGGAGTTCAACGAGCGAACGGATGATATCCCGGAGTATAGTGTCATCACATTTTTCCATCCGTGAATCAATACGTGAGAATATATATATATATATATATATATATATATATATATATATATATATATATATATATATATATATATATATATATATATATATATATAATCTTCTTATTAATATTAAGAGCTCACACGTGGTAAGTACTTTCTAGAGGTAACTAGCAACTAATTTTGGTGTGTTACGTAAAAAAAAAACCTTTTTTTTATCAGTTTAAATTTAGATCTTTTTTTTCTGTCTTCGTCATAAATTTCTTGAGTTTTGGATTTTTTTCCTGCTGCATTTTTCAAACGTAACTTAAAACTCGATTCAACTTCAAAATTCAAATTTTCAAAGCTGCCCACCGACAGGAGGAACACTCTGTGTGAGAAAATACCAGTGTTTGATCATTGGTTACCGTCATTGCCTTATCGTTAAACCGCCATTGTAACGCTAAACTATTGTCATGACAGGATTTGCAGTCGGATACAGCATCTGGCGGGACGCATGCCACCTCTATACCGACAGTACCGTACAAACCGTCTGCCAACTGCACTTACTCCCAGCTAGTATCAAGGATTCAGGGTGTGGGCGGTACCGGACAACCGGAACCTGCGCCCCACTCCAACGAGTACAACCTGCAGCTCACCTTAGAGCAGCAACAGTACTACCAGTACTACTATCTACAACAGTATTACGAGTATTGGCGGTCCGTGACGCAACAGGGAGAAAATGGCGGTAAGCTGAATATTTTTAGACCTTTATGCTTTTAATATAGAGGTTTCAGGCCATTACGCGGGTCTTCCGTTGGAATTCCATCAGCTGGATCCGAATATGCAGAACTATATCCATCAGATGGCGTACAGTCAGTACGCGCATCACTGCAGGCAACAGTTGCAAAAGGCGTCTGCGGGTAGTAACTCTTATGCGCAGATCGGTAAGTCATTTTTATTTAGTTTATTTTTATACAAAAAATAACAATTTATTAATAATTATTATTATTATTTAATAATAGTTTTTAATACTTTAATAAAGTTACCGGTATGTAAATTTGCATAATCAATTCTTAGACAGTATTCTAGAGTGTTCTACGTCGTTGCCTGCACCTTGAAGAATTATTTTGCACTCTTGTCACATTTATGAAATTTACATAACCTAAACTAGCCAGCAAGTAAAAAAAAATATTTCTACAGTAAAGGTCATATAGGCGGCAAATACTGCCCTTGCATATGTAAAATAACTTACCACTACTTACTATCGGTTGTGAGTTGCACCTTTTTTATAATTTTACATGTAAAAGAGTTACAGATATTTTGAATTTTATTTTTGCATTTCATTTATTCGATTGTATCACTTCTAATGTTGTCTTTAACTTTTTTCTGGACATTGGGATTTTTCAGTTCATTAGGTTAGGTTCATTAAAATATTTTACTGCGTAATACACGTAGCTTCTTTGTCCAATAGCCAATTTTTTTACCAGTGTTCATTTAATTTTGTATACATTCTTTTTTTAATTCACTATATTGAAACACTATAAAATTTACTACAAACTCTTGTTTGATACTCAGTGGTCTATCTGCATCTTGCTCCTTTACTCCAATAATTTTAAGAATAAGAGTCCTCCCCGGACAATGACTGCATACACAAGGAAAAGGCGATAATAAATTTGTAATAACTGCTTTCTTGTTAATATTTCATAGAGTCTATAAAAAACATATACTCAGTATTTGTGTTTTTTTTTTACTGTGTTAGCCACGTGAACATCCTATTTTATATTATAGTCATAAGTTATTGCTAGATGTACTACTGGTATACTTAAGTTTCCAAAAGAGACAAAAAGAAACTTGTCTCGGAATATATATTATATAGAGTTAATGACATGGCAGTTAAAAATTCGGGTTATGATTTTGCTTTCACTGATACTGCAGTATGCATATTCCTATTAGCGTGTCTCGCAAAACCAATAAATCATTTATATATAAGATGAATATTGGTCCAAGTATTGAGCCCTGAGGCACTTCAACGTTGTTTTTAACTTGCTGACTCTTAATAACATTCACCCTTACAATTTGGCGTCTAACTTTCAGATAATTTGCTATAAATTAATATACATCAATACTCGATCAATATCAATCATTTTGAACACTTGTCTAGCGTAATCAACTGTATCACAAGCTTTTGTGTAGTCTTAAAAAAGCACAACTGTTGATAGGCTAAATTGTCTTAAACCCAATATGTTGTGCTTATTAAGGGAGTCAATCAATCAGACGGCAGATGGCGAGGCAAGTGTGGCTTCTAAAAATAAAATGAGACTGTACTTTGGCATCTTAGCAGTAGTTTTCAAGCTAATACGATTATTTAGACCCTCCTGTTCTTAACTAAGACTTGCTTAGGTTGTATATTTTTAAATATGTCACCAGAGATCGTTCAATTGTTATACATTGAAATCCACTCGTTTTATAAATAAAACGTAACGTTAATCATAGCAACAACACTTATAAACAGTATTGTTGGTCAGTTTAATTAAAAAATTGCCTTTTTAAACGATCTCGGCGGAACAAATGGGCCTCTGGGTCTCTAAATAGATTATACGATACCACTTGTATAATATCCTGTATAAACATAATTTATAATTAATAGGTAAACTTTGACATACTGTATATTGAAAAACATAAGCTTTAAAAGGAACATCCGAATACTTTAAAGGATATATGTAACTTTCTCTATAGCGTTTTACTTCTTAATTCAGGTTCTTGTTAAGTGACTATATATTTCCCTATTATTAAATTTACTTAAATTTATTTATTGAATTAATTATTTATTATTTTTAAATTTATTAATCAACTCCATTAAAAAAAAAAGACAAATTACTACAACACTTTAATCATGAATGTCAGACAAGAATCTGAAAGCAACAGTAAAAAAAGTTAATCAAATATTTCTGTTCGTTTCTGTTTGCGTCAGTTTCCAATCTAAATAAAGACGGTCTGAATCATTTCTCAAACTCCGTACCCCATTTGCCTGCGGACACTAGTTCTCCGAAGCCTGACCAGCGACCGATTGAAGAGAAGGTGGAACAAGTCAGCGATGGCAAAGTGGACGGCGATAACACGCAAGTGAAAGGTAACCGTAAAAACGCATATAACTTCATATTAATCCAAGCGAATTAGTATTTGGGGCACTTGTAATTTCCACGAGATATTATATTAGCTATTAGTGGCCTTGTTACCTCAAAATTTTTGTCATAGTGGCTTCAGAAGTTCCTGTATCATCGGCAAAGGCAGGGCCTCTATATCTTTAGCAGCTATATAGTTGTCACTGATTTTTAAGAAAAGAAATATATGGTATTTTAGGGGTAATGTTTAACGAAATATATAATTAGTGCGAGTTCTTATTTACCCATGCTTTTGAATACATTAAAATATTGTTCTGTGGTGTATAGTTAGAAACCCCCTGCGATGTCCACCATTGGCAACGTTGAAATGAAAACAATGCTATCTCTGGTGATATCTTTTAGTCAATAATTTTGTTTCAAGAAAGTATCACTAGCTATTATTGAGCCAAAGCTACCCGCATTTATATGATGGGGTAGGTCAAGGTGTTACAGTTGGGGCTGCCACAGCGCTGGGATTTCTTGATTTGGATGACTAAAGATGTTGCGTTAGATGAAAGCAACTTCAATAAACTTCCTTTTCTTTGAATGGGTTTCCTTTTGTAGAATTCTGGCGTGTGTGCTCTGCGAGATCAGATCTATTTATTTCTCCAAGTTGGGTATGTTCCTTGGGTACTGCTATCCTTTCCGTGTTGTCTGTGATATTCTCTGGCTTTCTTCGCGTTATTAAACTTCGGAAAAATGCACAAGACGGGTTTGGCATTGTATTTTGTTGCAATTCTCCTGATCTTTTCGGAAATTACTTTAACATAGGGAATGGTTATTAGCTGGTTTTGGCTGGAATCTGATTTATGTGCTGCTTGGTATTGAGGCTAAGTAATGATATCTTCAATCAGTCTCTTTGAATAACCGTTTTGCATTGGATCTTCTTTAATTCATTCAACTTCGTCGTTACGTAGATCTTAGTTGTTGCAGATAGTCTTCGGCCATTGGTATATCTGAATATTGCTCGAATGTGTGGGTTTTCTGTACTCGGAGGTTGAATCCGATCTCGCGACCAAGAGGAATTTGTGAATTTTACAGACGGAGTGATCCAGAAAATGTTCTAACCGTTCCCAGTCTTTGTGTCCCATATTATGAAGGTGTCGTCGACATATCTCAACCAACCTTTACGATAGCTCCTTCCTTCATGTAAATATTTGCTACTACCGAAAAGTGCTGCGCAGAAATGGTCTTTAAATCGAAAATACGAATTTGAATTACGAATTCCTGCGGTGGTGTTGAATCTTCTTGAAGCTTGGTCCTAAAGTTTCTTGGACTCTCCTGAAGATTTAAAATATTACAATTCTGTTGATACAACATTTTTTGCAACCCTTGGTTAAAATAAAGGTCATTTTCCTAAGAAATCCCTATTCAAGTTTTGATAGTTTAGCCAGAAATTGAGTTTATGTTTTTTTTTTAATATAAAATTGTGTTTTAACGCTACTGATCCAGAGATTGTAACTAAAATTTAACCACAGACTAAGGAGATGATGCACTACTCAGTCAGTTTGACAAAAAACTTGACAACTGTGAACTTTTTAAATAGAAATATGAAAAACTAAAACAAACAAAAATGTCCAAGTTTGTTTATACAGTAATGCGCCAAAAAAAAATATTGTGAAGTCATAGCCAACTACATTTTTAAATGTTTCTTTGTTGTTTTGATGCCAGATCAAACGAGTATTTTAAGAGGAACATTATTAACTAAACTTTATGGACCAAATTAACGAATTCGTTTTAGTTAACTTTCCGTTTTATAGATCCATTTATTCAAATTTATTACCTTGTTTAGTTAGCCTATAAACTTTAATTATTTATTTTTGTTATTTGGTATTTTCTATTAAGCTAGATGATGAACCATTAAATGTTCCTTTAAATATGAATTCTGAAGTTTTATTAAATCTATTAAAGAGTCGATTTTTTTCAAAATTTCCACGTATTAATGGACAGCCTGTATTGTTAGGGTTTTATTCGCATATCTGAAGTATTATATCTTTAAAAGAAATAGTATCCTGTCTTTGCTAGTTAGAAAATACCTAATATTGCCAACAAGTGACCTAATGTGGTCAGCTTTAAATTTAACAAGAATTTATGCGGGTGTTTTCTTAAACCTCGAATATCTCAAAAAGTACGTAAAATTTAAGTATAAGATAAACTACAAACTGACCTTATTTTTTGTCCTAGAATTAATATCTGAATAAAAATATAGTTGAAAATCCTGAGATTTTATTAATTGAACTCGCCAAACCGGCACCACCTATTTGGGACACACTGTATAAGCCGAGGCGCATCTGCCAAACTAACTAAGTAGTGCATAATCTCCTTAGTCTGTGGTTAAATTTTCGTTGTAATTCCTGGATCAGTAGCGTCACAACACAATTTTATATGGGGCAATTAAAAACACATAAAGTCAATTTCTGCCTGAACTATTCAAAATTTGAATATGACCTTTATTTTAACCAAGGATTCCAAAAATTTCGAAATATATCACACGGTGTACGTAGGTCTATAGACTTTCTACGTCGATAATAATTTCCGTAATTTAAGGTTGTTGTCTTCTTTATTTCAACAAAGTGGTCAGTGTTCTTGACGAATGACTGCGATTTTCCTTTTAATGGGTTGATTATCTTCAACAGATGTCGAGAGCCAGCGCGAATTCCTGGAGCGGGTGGCATGTCAGGTTTGTGTATCTTTGACAAGACGTGTCGTGTGGTGTTTTCCATAAGATAATCTCCGTATTTACTATTTTTTTTTATAAATTCTTCTTTCCAATGACGGTGTCAGGTCTTTGGTTAGTAACCTAATACTTTGTCCATTTTGTCGTTAATAGTTTTGTCTTGTTTCAGTTCCTTTATTGCTTTTTGTTTTGTTCAAGGGTGGTGCGTGATAATGCGTGATATTTTTTTCAAAAAAAAAAACAGCTGTAGTTAACTACAATTTAAAAAAAACTAATAATATATATTTGTCAGATACCAGGTGGCAGTTTTTATGACGATCACCTCGATTCGACCATAAAACGTCTGACTTGTATGTTGCAGGTGAAAAATCTTTGTTATCATTGGCTGCCGCTTACGGTTCGAGCTCAGAGAGCGACTCTGAACATTCGGGTGAAGATGAGACGACCGAGACCGAAGACAACTCCAAATGCTACAAGTAGTCGCTCGTCGAATGCCGGAAAATTTGAAGTTCAAACGTCGATTTGCAGGTCCCCCGAAGGCGACGCGAAAATCGTGATAGATAAAATGGCCGATTACGTGTCGAAGAACGGCGAACAATTCGAGGACATCATCAGGGCCAAATCCGATCCGAGGTTCGAGTTTTTAAACGACGCGCACGAGTATAACGCTTACTATAGGGCGAAAGTTCGGGAGTCGAAGGGCGAGGAGTGCAGAAAAGATGGCGGCGGGAAGAAGTGCGCCAAGAACAAGAGGACCATAGGTAAAAATGACGTCGCTGGGCATGGCAAATTCGTAGCGCGTAGCGCGAGGCAGTTTTGTGTTTCAAAAAGAAGGCGCCTAGAGGGACGCATTGTTTTTCTATCTTGCTCCTGCGGACCACTATGGGACTTTCGCAAAATCGATGTAATTTTATTTTGCATACACGCTGTATAAAGCGTCGAAATTCAAAATCACGGCAAACTCTCACAAAAAAATTGTACAATGATATTATTCCAGGTATCTCGCGCACCCTGTGTGATAGACGAAACTTGAAACTCTCTCTCGACACAATTTACAGTACTGCCTAAACCAAATTATCTTATGTTTTATAGTTTTTCATTTACGGCTAGTAATTTTCCCACGAAAACGGTACTTTTTTGCTTTTTGCCCATAATCGACACACCCTGTACATAATTGAAAAAATTTTGGATATCTGGATCTCTCTCGTTTCCTGGCCCAGGAATTTTACCCATAGCTTAAATGGTTTTCGAGAAAATAAGTTTTTTCTGAAACCATACAGTGCGCCTTAATAATCAATGACTGAACCCGAGAATAGTGAATCTCATATGGATTTTTTGATAGACGAAAACCGCAAACACAAAAACTGTAGCTCTTGATGCGGCCTGTGACACTGTTTGAACCCATTAACCATATTTTTTACGATTTTTGATTTCCGTTTAATAATTTAATCTGGACAAGAACAATTTTCTGTGTCTTTTACATTTTGTCTATAATTGGAAAACCCTGTATATAATCGAAAAAATGCCTGAAATAAATGTTTTAGCACTGCATCTTCCGCGTCTGCTGGTTAAAGAATTTTGCCGATTGCGTGAACGGTTATGGAGAAAAGCATGTTTTCCTGGAAGGCAAAATAACCAAAAAAATATTTAATTTTGTTTAAAAAAATACTTGGTGAACTTTTATTGCACCCAATTTCTACTGTTTAAATGTGGGCAAGGGCTTTTACTGCTCTGCTAAATTTGAAGGCGACATCTGCAAATTTAGATTTCTTACACGGAATATCGAAAACACCCTTTACAATAGGTGAAACCCTTAAATACAAAAGTTTTAGCTGTCTATACTGGCTATATCGTCCTGTACAAGAAACTAATATCTGAAGCACAATCTTTTAGTTATAGCGAATATTCACTATTACGGGGACCCATTTTTCAGTTTTTTTGAATATGCGGCGCACCCTGTACATTCTTAAAAAATTATCAGGAATAACATTTTTCGGAGAGTCTTCACACTCAAGAACTTTTTCGGTTGCATAAACGGAAGTTTTTAAAATACTTCCCAACCCGCCAACCCCCCCAATTTCAATATGCTCTGTTAGGGGACCAAACGCTATTTGCCTGCCAAATTTGAAGTCGCTAGCCATTCGATTTCATCGATTTTTCGAAAGTATCAAGATTGCTTTCGAAAAATCGCGGTTTCTTGTGTTAGAGGCACGCATCGTGCTTCTGCGGACCGCTGTGGAACTTTCGCGCAAAATCGATGTAACTTAATTGCGCATGCACCCTGTATAAAGTGCTTTTCACATCTCGTCGAACTTCAGAGTTACGGCAAACTTTGATAAATATTAAAATTCGTATTACTAATTGCGATTTAAAATGATATTTTTCTATAATTTGTCGCTCACCCTGTATTATAGACGAAAACTGAAACTGTCTCTCGACACAGTTTACGATGCTGATCAAATTAATGTATCCCACCTCTAGAAGTTTTTCATTTATCGCCGTTAATTTATTCACAAAAACGAAAATTTCTAGGATTTTTTAGTTTTTTGCCCATAAACGACACACCCTGTATATAATTCAAACAAAGTTCGAAATGGAGGTTACGGCCTTGGATCTCCCACTGGTATATGAATTTTTCCAATAGAATAAATTGTTTTCGAGAAAATACGTAATAGTAAATGACGTCATCGCGTCTAAATTGATTTTTTCAAATATCTCGAAGATAAACAAAAACCGTAAATACAAAAATTGTAGCTGTCGATGTGGCCTACCATTTAGCGATATTTTTTACGAGTTTTGATTTATGACTCATAATTTACTCTGTAAAAGAACAATTGTCAGGATCTTTTTGATTTTTGTCCGTAATTGAAAAACCCTGTATATACTCAAAAAAATGCTTGAAATAAAGATTATCGCACTGGATCTTCGGCGTCTGCTGGTTAAAGAATTTTAACCATCGGATTAATAGTTTTAGAGGAAATAATTTTTTTCTGTAGCTGCAAATTTAGGGCACCTATTACGTTTTATAATATTGCACGGTATATCGTTAACCCCATGTACAATAGGTAAAAACCTTAAATACAAAAGTTTTGGATGTCGGCTGTTGGTGGGCTAAATCGTCGTGTAAAAGAAACTGATATCTGAAACACGGTTATAGCCAATTTTCAATAATAGTGGAACATATTTTTCAGTTTTTTTTTTAATTTGCGGCGCACTATATATATTTTCGAAAAATTGCCGGGAATAAAAGTTCATAAAGCCAAATCTTCTGCGTCTTCTCGTTAAAAAATTTTTTCGGTTACATAAATGGTTTTCGAGAAATGATCTTTTTCTTAGACACTTGCAAATGCGGTTTTTAATTTTTTGCAAAATGTTTAGGGGATTTTGTATAATATACAGGGTGTTCCAATAAAAAACATATAACTTTCATTTGTGAGTGGTTTCTGCAACACAAAGTGCATATAAAAATAGCTTACTATTTTTTGTATTGGACTTTTTTTTCCCAAACGTTAAACAAAAAGGTTAAAGTGACACTATAAATGATCCGGTACAAATACGTTTATTTAAAAAACTCTGGCGAAATTCCCCAACATGAGAACCGGCCTTTATTTAGTTGATGTTTAGTTTTCGCACACCAATTCTGCGTTCTTTTCGATTTTAGCTCCCGTGTGTTTCTCGATCAAAAAACCGAAAGACGAGCCGCCGAAGGAGATCAAAAGCGCGCTGCCGGTGGAAGAGAGCGACGACGAAACGTTAGAGAATGCCGAAAGTCTGCCGCCTGCGACCGTCAAATCGCCCCCCAAGTCGGAGCCGCTCGTCCCATCCCAACCGGTCGAAGATGCGAGAGAAATCCAAGAGATGGCGCCACCGAAGGGTAGCGAGAAAGAAGTCGCGAGACTCAACTGCCTCGATCCCGACGACCCAATCCTGGAAGTCATTAATTTGGATTCTTTGAAGGACGCCAAGAGGGGTAACTATAGAATTATAGTTCGCCGAACGATATACCGTTTTTTTATTTATAAACAAGTCTTACCGACAGACGCAACTGTCCAATAAAAAGGAAAACACAAAATGTCACAAAACAGAGATACTTTGTCGGTGGAATAGTTGAAATTATTTTTTACCAGCTAAATCTAATTAAGAACTAATTACGGCTTTTTATGACAGTATGTTAATACCGTCTTAAATGTCGTTTAAAGGCTTTAAAGCTCAGGGCAAATAGGTCAAGATCCGGAAACGCGTTCTCTACCCTATTATAAGTACGGGTACATCTGATAATTGGAGAGGTAGAAGAGTGGTTTAAGTGATATCTAGACAACTTTTGCCTGTTTCGAAGATTGTAGGGGTTACAATTAAAGTATATTTTTTCCAAAACGAAAGGAGATTCAATCAAATTGTTTCCAACTTTATAAAGAAATAGTAAATCAAAATTTCTACAATTTTCCAAAGACTAAAAACAATAGAAATGAAGGTTTTCACTATAACTCTCAGCCGTTAGATATATTTAAAATACATTGGATTCCAGACTGGCGTAGCATATTCCAACACGGGTCTGACAAGACTACAAAAAAGTATTATTAAAGATTTTTTATTATTAAACCCTTTAGTCACCCCTAGAAGACTGCATCTTAAAAAGAAACATTCCGAAACATTCAGTTTGTAATTACCAAGGTAGAGATCACTTTAATTTGCAATTGTGATAATTTTTACAGTGACATTTCTCAGGGTTAACAAATAATCTATTCTTCAAAATTTGACAAATCTATCTGCAACAATACTTAGTCTGGCGCCGAGTTTGAAATTTTTAGATCATCTGCGTACAAGGAGTAAGTACTATGTAAAAAGCAGTGACCAACATCATATAGGAAAATAGACGACATAATTTGTATGAAGGTCTAACCGCAGCCTTTGGATTTCTCTTTGTAAACCTCAATAAAGAGATTCGAAAGTCCATAATGACGTTAACGCTGATCCTCAGTACTTCGGTACTGCATAAAAATACTGAAAGCTGAAGGAGTTTCATCGGTGAAATTCCTCGAGTATTATTAATCCAAGCAGTGTTTATTATAAACATAAATAAAGGAGTAAATTTAGCTGTAAAACAACTGGACCCCGATTTCATCAACCGTCACAAATCAACCAATAGCAAACTGGGAAAACGTTCATTATGAATGGATTATCTACATAAGATTTTGTATTGCTTTTTTAGGAAAATATTTTAGAATCATTTTAAATTTGAAATCAGTTTAAGCTTTCTAATGTGTTTCTAATATAGGATATCAACCTATCTAATGGGTAAATTCAACTCTAATTCGAGCTACCTGGAGTAGGGACTGTCTTAGGAAGATTTATAAAAAACACGCTAATATGAATTAATGTAACAGTTTAATCAATTCCTACTCTTAAAATATAACATCTTGAATATGATCCTGGCATGTGGTAAATTCACTCCGAAGTGAAAACTATAAAAGGTTGTAAAACTTGGGGCGAACTTTACCAATGACAACTAATGACGTTATATCGAGTATCCCAGTAGGGTATTAGGGAAACGGACGATCTCGTGAATTTGAAGAAAACAGATTAATTAAGTATGAAGTAAATCGGCGATAAGAAAGTGCTGAAAATCATTTTAGATTTTCTGCTCTGCACACTCTTTGGAAGGTTGTGTTAGGGTGTATTTTGTGGTGGAACGCTTAATATCTCTAATGTGAGAATTATTAGAAGAAAGAGCACATGTTAGATGTTCTTAACTGAAAAGTTGTCTTGCTTCACTAATACGAATTATGTTACACCGTATAGGGACGAACAATTTTTTTCAAATAAATTGAAATATACTGGGCGTTATAGTTAACAATCGAAGTTATGTCGTTTTGATAGATATGGAACTATTCTGTAATTAGCAAAGGATAATAGATAAAAAAAATCCTATTGTATTGTATTTAAAAAAAATTCCCAAAATCAAGGTGTAGGTATGGTGCAAAAATAGACACTCCCTGTATACAGGGTGTCCAAAGTAATATATATTATTTATTATTTGTTTTAGAAAGTAATGTTAATAACAAAAGTTATAAGACTAAAAGAAACAATTTAAGATTGTTTTTAAATACACAAGTTGATTCATAAATACGTGGGAACCAAATTTATAGACTCCCTGTATACTATTGCACTAGTCTTAAATAATTTTATAATAAATCATCTAATGTGGAGTTCTTATGGTCTATACCGAGTGTTTTCGGATTTATGACCATTTTCATTCCAAATGCACTGTGTTTAACACTCTATATATATTCTTTTTACTGCGAATCGTTTATACAAGGTGAGAAATTAAAAAAATAATTTTCTTCACAAAATGAAACGTAACACCCTGTATATTATACTTCGGTTAATTAATTTTTTTTAATTTTATTAAGCATTATTGAGGTATACACATTTTTACGAACAAAACTCTATATATATTGTTTCATGGAACATCCTGTATTTTTAAGGAGAAGCCAAAAATGCCGACAATTACCGTTATGTTAGCATTGTTCCTTTATTTGGAGACTTTCGACGATGAAAGCCCTATTAAGGGTCTTGGGGGGTGTGGTCGAGGGCTTCGACTCAGAGCTGCGCAATGTCATAAGACTATACGATTTTTTCAACGTCTCTGACCGCGTTTAACATGATATTTTATTAAAAAAATAGAATACTAATTAGCAAATATTTTTAATAAGAAGACTGCAATCTCACATAAATTTGGAAAAGAATAAAATAACATATACTTAAAATGCACCTTGTACATTATAATTGAAATACAAATAATCATCAAAATAATAGTAATGCTGATTAATTAAAAATTGTCTGACTGTTTGTTTATACATTTCAAATGGTAAATTACGAATAGCATTTGGAAGTCCATTTAAAAACTTAACGGACCAATAATTTGGACCAGTTTGACACCTCTCTAAGCGGAATAGGTAATAACCACATTGTCACCACATCTGGTTTGATGGTCATGCAATTTTTCTTTATAAATAATATATTTTCTAAGATAAACAATGAGGGCAATGTAAGAATTTCCAAGTCTCGAATGGCATTTTTACAATCTTCCCGATAACCAAGTCCACTCAGTCTTTTCCTGTGCGATCCTGGAACTCTCCAACGTGTCTTCTAATAAATCCCCAAACAGACACAGTGGTGTCATCAGCAAAAAGTGTGCAAATCGGATGAAGGATCCACAAGGGGAAGGCCATTTAAATATATTAAAAATAATATGGAACCCAAAATTGAGCCTTGGGGCACCCATTGTTCACCTCACTCTTTGCTGATGTCACTTAATCACTTGGCATCTAATGCTAGGGTAAGGTTGCATGAAACTAAGACTGCTATTGGAAAAATTATAAGCCTCTAACTTGCACAGAAGAATTTCATGATCGACACAGTCGGAGGCTTTAGTGAGATCACAAAATAATACAGTGTTATATTGCCAATTTTGGAATGCATCTGTAATGTCTAAAACCAAGTTGAAAATGCCTGAAACAGTGTTTTTATTTCTTCTAAAACCAAACTGTTTATTATTAAAAATGTCATTAATTTCAAAATATTGACCTAATTTTTCAAAGAAACTTCCACAGGCTACTGTAGTACTTTTCATAAAACTTCTGGATTCCTCCTGCGTCGGGTTTTGTTGACTCGAACTAGCTAACGTTTCGCCAATCATCCTGTTGGCTTCTTCAGAGCTTAACTGAAACTGACTCGCATTTTATTCTGTACCTGCTTTTATATTCTTTGAGGGGGGCGGAGCGGAGAAGTTTCGGCGTAGGATCCCTCTTTACTAAAGTTCATATTCCTGAAACTCTCACCGCCATTTCCGGTATATTAAAATCGGAGAATCTGGAACCAAACCTTCTCGGTCAAATTTTTAAACAAACGTCGGGAACAACTATGGGTTCTCCACTATCACCAATCATCGCGAATATATTTATGGAAGCCTTTGAGAAGAAAGCTCTCGACACCTTCCATCTAAAACCAAAATTATGGAAACGCTGCGTCGATGATACTTTTGTTATTTAAACTCTAAGCAAACTAACATTCGATTTACCATTGAAATAGAAATGAATGAGAATGAACAGCCTCAAATTGTTAGATAATCTTATCAATAGAAAATCAGACCTAACATTGGGTCATTGTGTTTACAGAAAACCTACGTACACAAAGATACCTTAATGCATTCTCACATCATCATCCGGCCCAAAAACTTTCTTGTTTACGGAGCCATAAAACTATCTCAGCCCGAGTCATGGAACCCAGAATTAAAACACTTTACTTCTACTCTTCTCTCTAATAAGTATATAGCGTTCTATCACAAAATACACTTCACCACAACCTTCCAATAGCAATGGAACCAAAAGCAATCCCACACTTGCCATTGTTGTCCTTCCTTATATTTAAAACATCAATGACTACATATCAAAAGTTCTAAAGCAAAAAACGTCAAGACCAGATTTACCTTGTCCAAAATCTCTCAACATCCTCGATCCGTCAAAGACAAACAATCTTAGCCGCGACCTGTCACCCGAGACAGTGTTTATGTCCCTCATTTAGCTCCGCCCCCCTCAAACAATATATAAGCAGGTACAGTTTCAGTCAAGCTCTGAAGCTCTGAAACGTTAGCAAGTTCGAGCTAACAAAAACCTACGCAGGAGGAATCCAGAAGTTTTATAAAAAGTATTGAACTAATTGCTTAACTATACATTTCTTTGCAATTTTTGAAACAATTGCAAGTAGGTCGATAATTTCAAATATTAAAAACTGGTATTACTGGAGTTTTTTTTTAATGTCTGGAAAAGTGTTGGCTTGAATACTTAATTTATTGCGATGACGAAACTCGTAAAAGTTATTTCTGTGGCATGTTTTGTGTATATTTGAAAATAATTTTAAATTGTTTTTTTTTGTCACGTCTATAACTTTGGTATTGTACAAACTTTTTTTTGAACATTGGTGACTGAATAGCAATAAGCACGATCTCAAATGGACTTTAATTGCAGATTAACTTCACTCGCAGTTATTTATCTGTGATGAAACCATTTAGATCTACTATCGTTTGTAAAACGAAATTTCCTCGTTTTAGCCGAGGATAAGATCAAAGATAAGCTGGCGGCGGCGGCTCGCGAGAAAATGGCGAGCGTTGCGAGAGATAAAGCCCTGCAGCTCGAACGGAAACGGAAAGCGGCCGCGTTTTTGAGACTTAAATCGGGAGAGCCTCCCTCTGTCGAGTCAGTTAAGAAAGAATCCACCCCGATAAAGAAAAAGGACAACTCAGACCCGAGTTCAGACGACTGCGAGATCGTCGACGTAAGTTATCCCGAAACGGTTAGGAAGCAAAGGAGTTCATCGAAGGACAGAAGGAGGGAGAGGAAAAAGGATAAGGAAAAACGCGGGAGCCCGCGGGAAGATTACGAGAAAAATAAGAAGGAGAAAAAGAAGAAGACGCACAAAAGGAAACGCTCGAAGAGTAGGCACGAGTCGCGTGGCAAGAAGAAGTCCAAGAAGCACCACCGCAGAAGGTCGAGCAGTTCGGGCAGTACGTCGGACTCATGACACGTCAAGCACGATCCTACGAGAAGGTGATATATACATATTATTAGGTAATTTGTAAAAATGTTTTGTAAATATTTTAAGACTACGTGTTTAACTATTGAGTTATCGTTCAGTTTATCCCGCGCGTTATTTCATTATCAATTTAATGTACTGGGTTATTCATTATATTTTGACACCCACCAACACGGTTCATTTTGAAAGATAGAAAAAAAAGTGTAAATACAAAAGTTTAGATATTTTTGCCCTATTATCTTATGTAAATGTCAGAAAAAATAAACGACGAACGCGAGCTGTCAAAATGACAGCAACGGCTTTTTTTGTTAAGAGATCGCCCTATATATTATTAAGTAGATCTTCTTTAATTGATATTTCATCTTCATTTCAGTTTAAAAATAATTATCATTCGATTTCTGGACAATAGCCATATTGTTTTAAAATGTAAAAATGGTCGAGTCTGCCTTGACAGCAACCATATGTTTGCAAATGTTTTAACAACTTTTGACAACTAATCAAAACTAAAGATTTCCTGCGTAAGTTAAATAACTTAAAATATTTGTTGTTGTTGTTGTTTATGTTTTATGTTGTTGTTGTGGGTTATACAGAGGAAGGAAATTGCAAGAGTTAAAAGAGAATACCGACAAATATATCCGGGTAGAAGAGTTTCTTCAATATAATATAAAATATAATTAAACAATTTGAGGATCCAAATAGTGTCACACGAAAGACCAGGACAATAGAAAGTAATTTTGATGAAGACCTTAATATATTACTTTACTTTCAAGGTAAATTATTATACTGTCACAATGACAGCAACATTTTTTTTAAACGGAATGATTTCAAAAATGTGTAGTTTATTGACATTTTTATTTAGCCGTTTTTGATATATTTCAATTTACAAATGATCAAGTCTGCTTTGACATAAACCATATTCTCTATGTTTGCAATTGTTTTAACAATGTTGTACTTTTGACAACTAATCAAAACTAAAGATCTCCTGCGTAAGTTAAATAACTTAAAACATTTGTTGTTATTGTTTATGTTTTATGTTGTTGTTGTGGGTTGTACAGAGGAAGGAAATTGCAAGGGTTAAAAGAGAATATCCACAAATATATCCGGGTAGAAGAGTTCCTTCAATATATAAAGGGTGATTCAATAAGGGTTTCCACATTAAAATAATAAAAAAAACTCCGAAGATTATAAAAATATACAAACATTTTTATTTGCCAGATGATGTCATTCAAATGACCCCCGCGACTCATGTGGCATGACGTTATTCGTTTATTGAAATTTCCTATCACTTTTTGACACAATTCAGGTTCTATGCCGGCTATTTCGGGTCTAATTTTCTGTCTCAGCTCTGGAATAGTGATTGGTTTATTTCTATACCCTCTGCTTTTTAGATACCCGCAAAAAAAATCAGATCACATGAAACTTGCCACGCAGCAATTGCATCGTTTCTCTGGATGTGTGACAAGTGGTTCCATCGTGTTGGAACCACAAATCTTCAGAAAAATTCAAATATCATGTTTCGATAGCGAACACCATTAACCGTAGCAGCGTTCTCCGCATTATCCTCGAAAAAAAAAAGGGCCAATTATTCCTCCGCGTCAAAATGTGCACCAGTCACTTTTTGAACAATCTTTCTTGGATTTTCTAATCGCCAAATATGAGCATTGTGTTTGTTTACAAAGTCACCAACGTGAAAATGTGCCTAATCGCTAAAGACGATTTTCGTTGAAAAATGAACCCCTTGTTCTCGTATCCATTCTGCAAACACGCGGCGCTGTTGATGATCTCGAAGTTTCAACTCCTGAGTTATTTGGACTTTATATGGGTGTAGATGCAAGTCTTTTGTTAAAATTCGCTGTGTGGTTGAATACGTAAGGCGCACTTGCTGCGATCGATGACGAATTGATGTGTTTGGATCTTCGGCTACACTTTCACGAACAATGGTAATATTTTGATCTGACCGACCTATACGAGCACGTTGAGGGACTTTGAGGTTAGTTGCAGATCCAGTTTGATCAAATTTTTGAACCACATTCCAAATTGTCCTCTCAGAGCCCAAAATGCATTTTTTCTTGATCGACCATTTTCATAATTGCCTTGCACAATTTTTACACGTTGTTCAGTCGTATATTGCTCCATGACTAATTTTGTTTATGTTTTGAGGTTAGAAATCTCATATGATAATAAATTAATACAGTGGCTTTTCAAAAATATTTCAGATTGTAATGTGGAAACTTTTATTGAATCACCCGTTACAACTAAAAATGTAATTGAACAATTTGAGGCTCGAAATAGTGTACCACTGAATAGAAAGAAATTTTGCTGAAGACCTCAATATATTACTTTACTTTCAACGTAAATTATTATACTATTGCGACACTTGACATCATGACTGTCAAAATGACAGCAATGTACATTTTGACAGTTCGCGATCGTCGTTTGTTTTTTCTGACATTTGCAAAATTAACCCTGTAGATGGGTGTCAGAATAGAGTGAATAACCCCGAACATGGTGAATTAATGATAGAATAAAGTTCATTATCTTATGGCTTCCAAAAGTTATGAGAAAATGGTAAATATAACAATTATTTTCATCGCTGAACTCGAGGTCTCGGTAACAGTTGCTTGTACGAGGTCGCCGTCGGTATAGATATATTCAGCGTCGAAAAAAATCAAATTTTTCTGTTCTCTGCGACGGACCTCCGAGAAGCATTTGAAGGCTTGTAACGTTCGTACGGTTGGAACTACCGCATTAAATTTTCTTGTCATTACATTGTCTAGAATCACTGATTCCCATATTGCTGAAAGGAGAAAACTTGTTTGGTTATTTATGGGTTTCTATCGATTCTCGGATTTTTCATTGATAATAGAATGGATTACATGCAAGAATTTTGCCTTTATCGAATAAAATTTGGTGTTCGCTGCTGAGAAGTTTATTTGCATAATCTTAAGGCTCTTTCACGAGCCTAGTTGATATTTTTCTACCGATCTCTCCAATGTATTCTTTGTAAACTCCTGTTGCGTATCTCGATCTCATCGAAGGTGTTGAGATATTTTTGGACAAGTGGTAAAACTGGTTTTGTCGTTATATTTCTTAAGAACTTTTGATGCGGTCAGTGATGCTTTTTATACGTTAGGAAGGACAACAATGGCAAGTGTGTCGTTGCTATCGGACTCATTATCTTTGTAAGATTGTGGTGAAGTGTATTTTGTGATGGCACTCTTAATATCTAATATGGAAACTATTAGAGAGAAGGGACATTTCTTAGTTCTGGGTTTAGTGACTTGGATTAAGATAGTTGAAAACCAATGATCTTATCCCTGTCAACGATATGGGAATGCGTGGGAATGTACCTCCTTTAGCTCCGCCCCCTTCAAACAGTAGAATTTGTACCAGTTTCAGTTATGCTCTGAAGAAGGCAATAGGATAATTGCCGAAACGTCAACAACCAGAAGATTTGTAAGTGGTATGCTCCAAGCCTTTTTTAGAGATATTCCATATTCGAAAATCATTTTTCTTGCAGATATAGAACAAACAGCATTAAACAAAAGGGATTGGAGTTTTGTTACTTTAAAGTTTCAACTTAAACTATAGATTTTTTTTAACCGAGTTTTAAAATTTTATGGATTTTTTTTTGTTGGCCGTATTTTTTTCAAAAATTTTGAAGTTAATCAAATAGTCTCATTAAACATAAAATATATTAAACTTTGACGTGAAAATAAATAAAAATTTAATGAATATTACAACGCGAACGGATGTTTAAATTCTTTGGATGAGAGGTCCGAGTATGTCGTCGAGGTACGCGTACAACTGTTGACATTTGGCTTTGGTGTTCACGTCGTTGCTGCTTCCCCACAAAATGACGCCGTCGACATTGGAACCTGCTAATACTGTCAGGGTATTGAGAAGATCGTCCTAAAGCAGAAAAACTAATGAACTAATTCGAACAGAATCGGATTGAAGGCGTTACCTTCCTGAGAAATTCGAGGGTGTCTTGGTATTTATACCAAAAGTAAGGTAAAATTTGCTTGGACGGCGCGTTCAATGCTTTCCTCAATCTGAGCGCTTCGTCCAACCGTCCTTGTACTAACTGGATTTTGTCCGTCGCGTTCAGTCGCTTGTCCCCCAAATACAACGACGGATAAAAATTATCCGCGAGGTTAAACAACCAAGTCGTTCTACGAGATCAGAGTTACAAATGAGCATCTATTGCAGTCGCATTACATGGTATACAGGTTGTCCCAAAAGTGCTCAATGTGTTTAACTCAAGTGGATTTTACTGTCAAAATAAGGTAGTTTCAATAAGGTTTATGATATCTAAACCTTAAAGCCAAAGACAAAACCCTATTTTATGTCCCAATTATAAATAAAAACTTTCCGTCTTGTACAGGATGTCCCAAAAATGCACTTTGAAGTGCCTATAACTTGGTGTAATTTCGTTACGTTTCGACAAAACACTGTAACAATTATGTACTTTGAACATATAGCTATTAAATAATAAGTTTCGTATAAAAGTTTCTTGGACTCTCCTGAAGATTTAAAATATTATAATTTTGCTGATACACTGTATAAGCGGACACCCTGTATAAGCTGAGCCGCATCTGACAAACTGATTGAGTAGTGCATCATCTCTTTAGTCTGTGGTTAAATTTTTGTTGCAATAGCTGAATCAGTAGCGCCACAACACAATTTTATATGGGGCAATTAAAAATATGAAAAAAACACATATAACCTCAGTTTTTGCCTAAGCTATGCAAAATTTGAATAGGAATTTCTTAAGAAAGTAACCTTTATTTTAACCAAGGGTCCCAACAATGTCGAAATATATAGGGTGTTTGATTTAAAATAACAAAATATTTAATGCGATCTAGGCATTTTTTGAGAAAACACTGCCGTAACAATGCCGCATCCAAACTTATGCAAGGTCTAGTAGTAGCTGTATCACTTTAAACAATCACACGTATCAATAATAATAATTATAATTTATTACCAGGGCTGTAGCAACTAAGTAATCAAATCTAACCAATCTAATAACTAACATAAGATAAAAATCAAATCAATATGCCCTTTTAAGAAATAAAAAAAAAAGACTAAACAAGAACACAACATTAACATTAAATTTCAACAATTACAAAAATTAGTACCAACTGGCTGCAATAAAACTTCTACAACCGAATACCGTGGGTAATTAAACAAAAGACTCCTTGAAAAATTAAAAAAATATGGCATGGTTTCACCACTTGTGGGACAACCTGTTAATATAAAAGTAATTTTTAAAAAGTAACCCTAATGGACACCTGCATATTCTGAAACAAACTTTCGGAACACTTGGAATAATCCTGTATAGAGATTCTGCCTAAAATGGTGGAATGATGAACTGTAAACAGTCAGTGAGTCATCACAAAAACGGTGGGCAAATGCTGGTCACTTTTAAGTCTATGGGTTCTGTTATACGTTTTGATTAAGTTATTTTTCAATTGTTTAAAGGAATATTTACAATACTGCGTAAAAGCAAACGGTAGTCAAGAAATCGTCAGTGTATGAGATCAGAATATTCAGCATTTATTTATGGGATGATATTTACATAATTATTTATGGTAAACACTTGCGGTGGACAAAAGACAGAAATTAGAACTAGAGAGAGTCAAACAAGTATTAGTCGAAAGTATTCTGACAAAGTCTACTGCAAATAGGCAAAATATATTTATTAAATATGGACAATTGCAGGCGCGTAACAATCAGCTTAACACTGAAATTACCAAAATTACATGCTCCGATAAAACCGCCATAAAATTGCGACTAACTTTTTAAAAATTAAACCTCAAAGATGCAAGAGTAGGAAACAATATAGAAAAAGTATCAATTATTTTAATTACAGTTTCAGAACAAGTGCCTGAAGAAAGTATACCGCACAGTTCCTAAAAGATGAAATTAATCTATTAAGTTAGGAGCCCAGAACCATGATTCATAAAAAAATAATAATTAAAATTTCAAAAATAGAATATTTGATATTATGAACCTCAGGCAACTAGATATATCGGTCCCTATGTACTTTACCATTGCGAGACCTTGTGACGTCCAAAAATCAACATGGCCGCTGACAGTTCGTCAATACGCCAGTTTTTCAGGTTAATTGTGACGTTTTAGCTGTATGGCTGCAGTAAAGCTCAACGGTAAGTACGAAAAGGTACCTGTCGTTCTCTTGTTGCGCTTCCTTGGCACAAGCTCGTTTCATGTTACTGGGCGACATGTTGAAACAATAAGGGTAGGCGTAGTAACCCCACGTGGCGTTAGGACGGAGCCGTTTCGCAGACCTGAGAGTTTCCGTCATAAACGTGCGACCCGCTTCTTCGAACCTTCGACCTGCTTCCTTTTTCAGCCACGCTATCGGCCAGCTCGGATAATTTTTGCGTTCTTCGCCGATCGAGATTTCCTGATACGGTAAGAGGGTGCCGAAATTCTGCCGGAACACGGGCCGCCAACTTTCAAAGTCGATTACGGCGATTCCTGCAAGATCGGTTAACTAAACTCCGTTTAAAAATGAGTTTTTGATTGCTCGGAGTAATTTGACCTAATAATCTGTGTGATCTGTGTGTGTTTATTTCTGTTGAAATATTAAGATTTTTCCCAGTATAACCATTCTGGAACATCTATTTTAATATCATTCCTATAATGGTAGGGTTAAAGTTTGTAGCGGGTGATAGATAACGGAATTGCCAGTTGATGCACTAGTAATTTATAGTAACTTTTCGGGCTTTGCCAATATTCGATTATTTTTTCTGTCATAATTGACCATTTCAAATACTTTCCAGGTTGCTAATGTTTTGGTTAGTTTAGCGAACAGCGGACTTATCCTAATTAATGCTGTCTCTTTCATTCGACTTTTGATGAAAGAATAGACAGTTCAAAATGTATGTTATTTGGAAATTATTTTCAGAAACTATTTTGAATATTTGAAGCCTTTATTGGTTTCATTGATGATCTTCTCCTACCAATTCATTAGCAACAAGGATATATCTTAAGTAAACAATTCCGCCTTTAGCAATAAAAGAATTTGGAAATGCTGACTGCTTTCGCAAGGCAAGGCAAAGTTCCAATTGTACTCATATCCTTTCTGCTGCTACATTTGTGAACGAAATATTAACCAAAATGAATGAATTCGAGAATAGAAGGGGGTCATTATTTTATGGACCCACTATTATGTTAGAAGTTTTCATGTTATTGAGCTGACATGGATACTATAGAATGGAGGGAAACAGAAAGGCAAAACACTATATATTCAGCTATTTTTTAATTTCTTGGAAGTTAATAGACATATACCCAAGTCATACCTTTTCTGGCATGATATATTTGGGGTTGATTTCCTTGGTGTGTGCGTGGTGTGTATTGATATTTTAAAATCGAGGTGATCAAAACAGTAACCTAAATGAAAAAATCATTGCAGGACTTTCGTTCAAATGATAATTTTAATTTCTAATTTTCATCGTAAACAAGCTGCATGGAAACTTTCGCAATGTATACGGCTGTAATTTTTGAACAAAAAATAGGAAAAATAATAGGTACAGGTAGGTATTACACAAAAATAACCCAGTAGTTATTATAATCAGCAAGCTGCTTGCAGCAAACGTCTACTGAAAGGGAGTTAGGATGAACTTGTTGTTAAACACCATCAAAGAGTAGTTTCTTGCAGTAGCAAATGCATAGGGTGGAATAAAAGAAATTATTTTCAAATAGTGTTTTTTGTTCTGTCAGAGGAAGATGTAAACCATTGTAGAATCTGCATTAGTGCGCAGGACAGATAAATTCAAATAAATTGAAAAAAATCAAGTTTTGAATCAGCTTGGTACATCATAACCTGATCAATTTGAAAATTAGAGCCTAGATGAAGAAAATTATAGCAAGGTGTTGCCTCATTTAGTGTAAAAGTTTACTTGTCATCATTGGCAACATTCACATTCTGATAGTCAGTTGTGCCCTAATATCCACGCTATATTCTAGATGATCAAAGTATCATTAGAGGAAGGAGGGACATGTTTGACAAATAAAAGGCGGGAGCCAGTTTGCAATGTTAATGTTATGTTTAAGCCAAATTTAATTTATAGTCTAAACCAGTGATGGGGAAACTACGGTCCGCGGACAGGTTTAAGAGCGCCGTCGCGCCGCGTTCTTCTTCGTAATGTGACGACCCGCATTAAAACTACCTGCGGCGATATTCAAAACACAATAGTATTCTGGACAAATCCATACTACCCAAATAGCTAACTCTTCGCTCGAAACTTCCAGACACTCGCATTTTCGATTCATTGTTCTGTTTTTCCCAAAGAACCGGAAAAATCCAATTCCCGAACAATCCTTGCAGGTAGGTATAAATACAAGCGAGGCCATCCGAAGATCAGTTAGTTAGCGACTTAGTCAGTCATCTGCAACAACCCGCTGTGACTCGAGTAATTGTTTGTGTAATCCCCGAAACTCCCACTGCCTCAACAAACACCCGCGCAAGAGCATTAGTTAGTAGTAAGCTTTCGTCAATTGCGATTCTGTGTTATTCTCCGTTGTAGGTAACGTCTAAAATGGATGTTAAAAAAAGAAAAGTGGATTCAGAATGTCGAGTTCTTAAAGAAGAAAAACCTGTGTGCTTACTTTGCAATACAACTGTTGTAGTTTAACATTCGACGCCATTTCAAGAGCAAACATGAAAACCACTCCTACTCTTCGTTAAGTGAGGAAGTGAAAAAAAAATCGAAAGATTTAATAAAAAATTTATCAAGTCAACAACAATTATTTCAGAGAGCTAATCATTCTCGAAGAAGCGCTACGAAAGCCAGTTATGTGTTGGTTTATAATATTGTTAAATCTAATAAAGCATTTTCAGATGGAAAATTTATATAGATGTGTGCGATATTATGCGATAAATGATTTTCAGTCACTATCTCTCTCAAGAAGAACAATCAGAGAGTGAATTGAAAATATTGATACAAATGTAATTTCACAACTGACTACAAAAACTCAAAAATTTATTTTTTATTCAATTACCATCGATGAAAGTACAGATATCAGCGATACTGCGCAATTACTCATATTTGTAACAGGAATCAAAGCCCACTTTTAAATTACAGAAGAACTAGCAGGGCTGCAGTCAATGAAAGGAACAACGATTGGTGCCGATATATTTTGTGAATTTGAAAATCTCATCGATAAAAAAATTTAATTCTAAGTATCCGGAAAATGATATTGTTTTTTTACATTGCCTTATACATCACGATGCTCTCTGTAAATCGGATTTAGATATTGACCATATATTTAATATTGTTGTAAAATTAGTAAATATGATTCATCAATTATTACATCGCCAGTTTCAACAGTTTTTGGGGTCCGTACATTACGATATCCTGTATTATTCAAAAGTTCGTAATGACACCAGAAAATAAAGTGATAATACTTCACATCAATAATATAATATAATAAATTCATTTTATATTTTGTGCTTATAGTTTTCTTACCTTTTGCTTTGTTACTATTAAAATAATAAGTGTATATAATAATATATGTATATGTTTATAAAACACATAATTTTGTTAACGATTAAGCATTATTCTTTGGCCCGCTACGATCGTCTTAAAAAAAAGTTTCTACACCACTGGTCTAAACCTTTAAGAGATCTGCTTACCAGAAAAAAATGTGTTTGGTATAAGCTGCTCGACGATTTCGTTTAACAAATTCAAGTGTAGCGTCAGGTTTCCCTGCTGAGGTATTCCGCCATTCCTAGAACACATTCTCCATAAACGAATTTTGTATTCAGTTTATGTCTTCATTTCTGGAATTGCTACCATTTTTCGTTAACCTTAACTAACCTACCTTAAAAAGAGACGGTCACCTGCGTCTTTCAGGATGGCGGGAAAGCTTCCTGGATCGTACAAAATAGTGATGTTATCGCCTCGAAATCTGGCGTTTGCGTTTTGGACGATGCCGTACTTCTCAAGGAGTTGCGAAAAGTTTTGTTTGTGCGAGTCGCATTGGAAGGTCGGTGAGTTCCAGTACACTTTGAAACCTTTCCTCTGCAGCTTGGTTTCGTAGTGGTTGCTACATTAAGAAATATAAATAAAATAAATAAAAGATTTGAAATACTTAAAATAGTGCCATTGTCCATGATTTATGCGATTGATAAAGTGCCTAAATATCTACAACCAACGTAAACAAGGGTTTAACTGTGCCCCGTAGAAATGTTAATAAATATCGCGCATCGCCCGTATAACTGTTTAGGTATACTATGATCAGAAATATAGTGTTTTTACATCCGAGCCCGTGATTAACTTTGCCAACTGTAATTAACTTTACCTGTAACCATTCCAGGACCGTCCTAGGAATTTATGTACATAGACTAACAAGCGGGATATAACTATTCCTTCAATCTTTTTTGCCTACCAATTCTTGAAACATGTGCATAAAAAAATTAGTACAAAGTAACAATTTATTACGTTCTATTTCATTACACTTTTACATAGTATCATTATTAATATACAAAATATTAAATATAATAATAATAATAATGAATCAGTCACTTAAAAAATCGTCACTATCGCTACTATCGTCACCTAGTTTAATGATCAATTCATCCACTAATCGTTCTCGATAAATATTTTCTTCTTTTATTACTAGTTTTTTACAGTTAACCCAGCTTTGCACTGATATTTCAGCTACCTCGTGCCGAATTACGTTTATGGTACTATCACTAAATTTTAGTTCAGTGTTATTTCTTTATATTTGCGCTTTCCACTCGGACCAAAACATCTCAATCTCAATATAAGCCACAGTCTTAGAAAAGACTGTTGTTGTTTACAAATCGAAGAACTATGGAGAAGACACAAAAAAACAAGAAGAAGAATCGACTGGCACACAAGAAAAAAAATGATTATTTTCGAACTTAATTGTAAGATAATTAGAGTACAGGTACTTACTTAATTACATCTGATGTTAAAATATTCGAGAATTCCACAAATATTCGTTAAGGTCCATCTCAGACAAGACCTACTTAATACAGAATAAACATCTGTTGGGATGGGTTTTACCGCGGTCCTACGAAGCTGTGGGGTTAAAATATAAATGCACTATATTTTTGGTCGTACAATACCAAGCGAAAAAGATCTAAGCTAGAAGTTTCTCTGTTCGACATTGTTGTCTTTCTCATGCTCATTTATTATAAATGGGAGAATAGGGAGTTCTTTCATATTACTTCTATCATTTAAATATACTAAATCCCCTACTGCTTAATAGACTCAGTCAAAATACTGTGTGTACTGCGACTTTAAATAATAATAAGTAAGGTATGAAATGTTCGAGAATCATCTTATATTTTAATACTTATATTATATACAGTTAAAATTCCCTATAGCGAAACTCTGTATAACGTAAAACTATGTGTTAAGTTGTTGTACTGTTAAGTCATACAAAACTGTGTATTAATCCACTCTGTATAACGAATTTCTCAGTCTCTATATCGAAAGAAAAAAGGTAACATCAGGTAACAAAGTGAGGAATGTAGGTAGACTTACAATTAACAGAGTCTCTTACCTTCTCAGAATTCCCTCCCCCTTATAATCTAATTACTGAAAACCTGGTCGTCCCAAGTGTTTTTCTCGTAATAAGCGATTATGTTAAATCAGTTCTAATTTGACTTAGTGAATACGGCGAGCATGGCGAGTAAGCGAACAATTTTATCTCTAGATGATAAAGTCGCTCTAATTCGGGAAATAGAACGGGGAGAAAAGCAAAGTGATGTGGGACGTCGATAGCTCTTCTTCTAGCCAAAACAACAAATGTATTACATCCGATGGAGCAGAGCGTAATAAAGAGTCCTTATGAGTCGATAGAGGAAAAACATTTTAATGGAAATGATCGAGTCCGAAGACAAATTTTCCATTAATACGCTAGATGCCGTCAACTTTATTAGTAAAGGTTGGAAAGAGGCGACAGCAGAAACAATTCAACACTCCTATCGTCACTTATTACCGATACAGAATGCGAACAGTACTTGGAAGATGATCAGCCACTAAGCGAGTGGACAAAGCAGAGTCAAACAACAATCACGTTTACAAGTGAGGAGTTGCAAGATTTTATGGTGATAGATCAGGATTTGCCTACAACAGCAGACTTGACAGAGGAAGCCATATTACAACAAGCAAGAAAGGATGAGGCAGAGTACCAAGAGGAAGAAGAAAATGAAGAAGTTTATCTGGGACCACCACCAACCATTCAACAAGCCCTATATTCAGTTAAGATGCTAGACAATTTCTCGAAGAAATGGTGAAAATACAAGCCAAAGTACGAGATGCGTATTTTCACACTAAAAAAATTCATAAGAAAAAGAGATATAGAGTTTCGACTGTATATCCATTATCGAAGGTGGGTTTTTAGTTTTGGAATGTGACTTTTATTATAGGCATTGTGGTGCATAGTTAAAAATCTTATTGTAAGCATTTACACACTATTACTTGATGGTCAAGCAATGTTTTATTTAAATATTTGTATAAAATAAAAATTATAATAATCTAACAACTTTTTATTATTTTATTATTCTTACAATCTCCAATCATTTCTACAGGAATTTAATTTAAAAATAAAAATAGTAATGATAATAATTCTGTGCGTGCTGTCATATTAACGATATTGTTAGAGATAAGAAGTTCTTATTTTTCTGAACAAAAAGTAAGAAATTAAGTTTCTTTTGAAATGATTGGACATTGTAAGAATAATTTTTATATTAAGAGAAATCAGTGGCGTACTACCAATGTCAACCGAAATTCGGTATGGTTGATTGTCTAAGTTTAGTTTATCTGTAATGTAAGATTGTTTCTCAGAAAATGGCAATAGGAAGAACAATGCAATACGCCCTCTTGGAAATTAAAAAATAATTTCCGCCATTCCTGGTGCCTAAATTGTATTCTGTTAAAATACAATTATTTGGGAAACAGTTTTCGGTATTGGTGAATGGATAACAATAAGCATCTCAACCCATCGGAACCCCAATGGTTCTAAATGCACTCTGTTAAAAGAATAATGAAAGAAGCTTAAATTTTCATTGGCTCATTCTGTAATCGTTTTGCACACCTAAAATTTGGTTAAAAATAATATGCCTTCTGTTTCCTGGCGAATAAGTTTTCAAAGATTTTGAAGATTTGAGAAGACTGTCAAAAATTGTTACAAATACAAGGTGTACAGGGTGAGTCAAAATGAAAAATATTAAATTTCGTGAGAAAATCAAATCTAACACTACGTATATACTTCCATTAATTACTCCTACTTCAATTTATACACATTTTTGCTAAGAAAATTTTTCAGTTTTCTGAAAAAAATGTTTCCTTTAATGTTTCCATTTATTTAGAAATTCTGTCTTTTTTTTGAAGCCAAAAGTATTATTGAACCATAAAAAATGTGTTCAGATGACGTCTTTTGGTGCAAATGTAATTCGGCCATGCGAATGTAGATTGGCCATACAAATGTAAGTTGGCCGTGCAACTAAATAATTATTTGAGACCTGTCGATTTTGCATTAGTTTTCTCGAACGCTGAACTTGCAAGTCAACCGTGAATTTTTGGATAGAAGAAATGGTCGACATTATTTTCGTTGTGTGATCTAACGAGAATGCATTATTATTTATGAGAACTCACAGCTCTATGAATATCTTGCATAAAAATCAGATGCATTCATGTACAACGTCATCAACAACTCAATCAAAATGATTATTAATTTAGATCAACATTGTGGGAAATTTTGAAAATAATTTTAAATAGTTTCTTTTACATTTAACATTTTTCCCTAAAACAAACAACAAACGAGATATGTTACCTGGACACCCTGTATTTAAAGGAAAATATTAATTAATTATTTAATTAATAATTGTGTTGGTAAATAAAGTAATTAAACAATGAGAAAAATAAATACAAGAATCCGCATTATTAGTCGTTGCGTCACGGAGATGGACTTCACTGTAGTTACCTGATATTGGCACATTCCACGTTAGAAAATAAAATCGCCGTTAATACGAAATGTAAACGCCACATAATTGACAAACTACCCGCTTGACTTTAGCACGCTAACGATATGCTCGAGCGACCGCCCTTTATTTATATTTTAGCCGGCATTATTTAAATAATTATACGTTTTATTATAATTTTTATCTACATTAGGCGCGGTTTTTCATAATTAACGAATACGGAAAACGGCCGAGGTCGCGAACTGGAAAATCTTTATCTTTTACCCGGTTAACCGTAAATCTTCGGGAAATTCGCGACACAAGGTTTAAAAAAAAAACACGCGTGAGGTCGTATTAAAATTGAATTGGAAAATAAAGATCTCAAATTTAGAAATGAGGCAAAAAACTTTGGTGCGCTAATGACACATGGCGGCCACAAAAGACTTGTACTGAAGTGGCTTTTACTTGATGAAAATCCATTTAAAATATTTAAACAAGAACAAACTTTGTTCAGATTTTCACATAAATATATTTAAATGACAGCTGTTTCGGCAACACCGTACCTTTATCAAATGCGAATATCAAACGGTACCGATGTTTATAAATACAAAACAGCTAGATTTAACAAGGGGGATCCATTCAAATCAAGTTGGTCATTAAGTAATACATTCGAACCTATCATCTTATTAATCTCCATAGTTAAAGAAGCTAAAGAAGGACTAATTATGCGAAACCCCAAGTCCTCTACTACTTTTTATGGACAATCTATAAAATATTATACTTGAACATCCGTTATTTAAAAGTTTTCTTTGGTGGTACAGATATGTGGACGATGTTTTTGCGTGTTTCGTATGGACTGAGAGACAATTAGATACATTTTTAAATTATATCAACTCATTACACAATCGCATAAAATTTACTACTGAAATCGAACAAAATAACTCTTTCAATTTCTCGGATTTAACGATATTTGAAGCACAAAACAAATTAGATTTTTCAATATACCATAAACCTTCACACACAGACACTATAATACACGAGAGTTCAAAGCTGATAACTATCCCTATTTCTGCAATAAACTTTGAAAAAGAATTAAATACTATAAAACAAATTGCATTCAACAATGGCTATGACCCGTCACTGATAGATAAAATCTTAACTAAGAAACAATTTCAAAAAACTTTATTACTGAATCTCAAGGTTTTAAAACATTAACATACATAGGAGAACCTAGTAATAAAGTTTCAGATCATCTCTCGGAATGTGGCCTCAAAATTGCTTTTAAAACTAATAACACCCTAGGAAAATTTGTTAAAAAAAATAAATCTAAATCTAATAGATCCCAGAATTCTGGAGTCTATAGATTAAATTGCGGATCATGTTCTAAGATTCATATTGGACAAACAGGTAGATCTTTCAAAAAACGTATCAACGAACATCGACGATTATTTAAAAACAATAGTTCAGATTCTAATTGCGCTATACATGTAAATTTAGAAGAACACTATTTTGACGACAATTTCGATATTTTACACACTGTTTGAAAAAGTAGAAAATTAAACTTACTAGAAGCTATGGAGATTAATCAGATGAGAGGTTCGAATGTATTACTTAATGACCAACTGGATTCCAATGGATCCCCCTTGTTAAATGTCAGTGTAATACCTCACATTAAGTAATTACTACCTGTTTTGTATTTATAAACATCGGTACCGTTTGATATTCGCATTTGACAAAGGCACGGTGTTGCCGAAACAGCTATCATTTAAATATATTTATGTGAAAATCTGAACAACGTTTGTTCTTATTTAACTATCACAGAAGACTTTGTAACTTGCGTTCAATTTATGTTTAATTATTTACAAATTAAAGTAGAACGAAAACACAAAAAATGACAAGACACGCTAAAGTAAAACATTGTTTAACTATTCTAAGTACGGTTGTATGTGACCACCATTTTCCTAAACACATTTCTCATACACTAGAATTGTATGATGTCTTGCACGTTTCTGGATTGTCTCTTAACTGATTGATTGCCTCTGAAATCGTTTGCCGAAGTCCCACGATATTATTACTGTACCCAAAAATCCATTACAGTTAGGTCGGGGCAGTTGACTGGCCGATCCATAGTTTCGCCGTCCCTATCCAACCCCTGGGATATTCCATGTTAAGAAAATTTTTAACTGGCACAACATTGTTAGGCAGGGCGAACGAACTTTTATCCATCAGTCCTTAAAATGTTTTTCCAAATAAAATTGCATGCTCCTTTAACATTGTTCTGCACTTAGTTTTTGATTTTTACGAAATTTAAATGCATTATATTTTTATTCTTTCAAAACTGAGTGGATTGATCTCTCTGAGAAATACCTGTCTCTTCATATACTCTAGTTATAGAGCAAACAGGATGTGCTTCATAGAATCCTAATATGTTTGCCTTATTTTATTCATTTAAAACATTATGATTCCGGCATACCTTTGTAGCATTTAATACGTTACTGTTTTCTGCAAATATTTTTGTCAGCCTTGGAAATATCTGTTTTGAAGGAGCTCGGCGCTCTGGACAAAGTCTAATATACTGACGACGAACTGCGGTTGCACTTTTATTATTCAGAAAGTATACTTGAAGCATATCACTCCTTTCACGGGTGCTAAATTCGCGAAAAACCATTTTACCAATAATGACGACTTGAACAACATAATATAAACATAATAGCATATTATGCAACAAGTGCGGTAAACAGCATTTGACTTACGAGTTTATTTGATACGAGCGGAGCGCAGCGGAGCGAGTTTTTAATAAACGAGCGAGTTAAAAAGTTTACCGAACGTGTTGCATACTATCCTTTTTCTACGACCGTTAGCATTTGGTTACATTTTCTCAAAACAAAACGAATACATTCACCGACATGACCGTCAGATTTGCCAAACGTCAAAATTCAAAGCGTGTGAAATATCTCCGAAAACATACGATTGCTCCCAAATCCGTGCGGTAAAATCCCGGAAATGTCCGAAGTGGATTCATGGGGAACAAAACTGACGTGGTAAAGTGACGTTTCCCGCACGCTAGATCGGTGGGTAATTATTTTACAGACAGGAGTAGAAAAATATATTTTTCTTTGTCAATCAGGGCACTGTTTCAAATTATATAAAAATTTCCTATTTTTGCCCATTTGTCTAAAACGAAATATAAAGTGTGTTACATCATTGTAATCGGAATAAGATATTCTATTAAACACATATATAATATACAGGGTGTTCCATTTAGAAAAATATGATATGATATGTATGTCAGACAATTGATAGTGTTTTGTTTTATACATCACTTACGCTTTTTTCAACCTAGGCGTCTGAAATATTGTAACAATAATAATAATAAAAACGAAAAAGGCTGCTATAAATGTTATTTTACTTTACTTTTTTTTTTATTCAGCCTGTATATTTTCTGTTTGTATTGGCATTAAGTAATGCACTTTTGTCAAAAATGTGAAATATCCCATTAAAGACGATTATTGTTATTATTAATATTACATCCACTCACATTTTGTCCTGCCATTTGTAAAGCAACAAGCACAAAATGCACTTGTGAATGAATCCCATCTTCCGCGAATTTTTTTTCAACGTCGGAACATATCGGTGGGCGGATTTCGCGCGATTTTTCCGCCTCCGCCCCCCGATGCTGACCATCGGTCAAACTATTTCGTGTGTGTGCGTTTTGTTTGTGGGTAGTGGTAAACCGTTAACGCGCTGCCTCAATGTATTGATTTTTTTTATAATGGTCTGGCCGCCCGATCGGATGTAATATTAGACAAATGTGTGTGCAAAATCGTCGGCAAGTACAGGGTGAGTCAGCAATAGAATTATGTTCATTATAGTAGATTGTTGCACGATTTAAAATTATTTTAAAGGCTCAAAAACGCGTGACGAATTAAACGTACGTTATTTCTTTAATGGATTACCTCATTTTAAAATTTTATAACTTTTGCACTCTTAAATTTTCTAACAATACTACTCATAACTTGATATTGGCTTTATTCGTAGATATATGCAACGGGACTTGAATTAGATTCTACAGGGTGTTCGAAATAAACGAATATATTTGGAAAATTTTGTATTGAAAAATCTCCACCCAACCATTGATTAGAAATAGGTTAATCCGCAAAACCAGGGAACAGATAAAAGCATGTGCACTTACATACCGCAGGGTAACTCTCATATTGGTCGCGAACGAGACCTCAGCTTTGTTATTAACATAAAAGTGACCATTTGACCCCTTCTTAGATACAATTACCTTGTAAAAGGGAAGGAGGAAAAAAAAAGATGAATGAGGCCAGAAAATGAGAGAGATAAAAAAACATTCAGGTACTTTCATCCGCAAGCATTACGTGCATATTGCATGAAATTGTTTATTGAAATGTTTTTGAAATGTCCCTATTCCTTTTTTCCACTGTCATCTCTTTTTAAACCACAGAAAATGAGGCAAGCGCGCAGGCGGTAGCGGTGACATCTGTCGCTCGATCGTCGAAGTAATTAATTTACACAAGAGCCAATAGATGGCGCGCATGTGCTAGTGGCGCCCTCTCTCTAGTAGGTTTGACGTTGACATAAACAGAATCGAAAGATTAGGATAAAATATAATTGTATCAAATAAGGGTGCAGCAGAGAAAACGCATTTTTTTATTGTCAAGATAATTTTGTTTTAATTACATCTAAATGACGCAATAATTAATTGTACACTCTTCAATGTCACCATTGTTTGTGGTAGCTCTTCGTTTTGTGTTTTGGGTCTCATAGAGAGAACATCTGATCTGTACTAAGTATGGCTAATAAACTTCGCTACATACAGGAACTGAAAGTTTCGACATTCAAAGGTGCATTATTATTGCCTCAGTAATCAAAACAAAATTAACTTGAAAGAAAAAGTGTGAAAAAGCGAAAAGCAAAAACAAAAATTGAACTACACTGAACCCTACGACTTTTTAATTTACCCAAGTTACGAGATATGATTGCTAACCCCTATTTTTTTTTATGTTGTGTTAAAAAGCGTAAACGAGTTTCAACGCCTCTAGTGATTGTGTCCAATCATGAAAACGGAAAACGCGCGGAATTTACGGCTCAATTCAATTTAAAGTTTGAAAGGTAGAATGTGAAAAAAAATGTCGAAATAGTTTTAATTTTTTTTATTAAAAATGAATAAAGTGCTGTTATCCGTTACAAGCTACTGTAGTATTTTCAGTGTGATACATTACTTTAAACCGCCTTGACAGTACTTTAGTCCTTTGACGCAAATATTAGATGGCATTCGTAACAATATACGCGACCTTCCCCTCTATCTTATACTCTTTGTTATGAAGGATAAATAAATAAAATATTTTCTTAACGAGACGGTGTCGCTTTTCTTTCGCTGAAGCCAAACAAGATGCAGAGAATACTACGAATTGCCTAGTAGTAATCAATTCAATTATGCGTTTCACAAAAAAATGTTGGGCTCGACTGCTAGGATCATTCGCCCATTGCCGACTTCCGTCGAGGGTTTTCGCTTCTGGTCAATGACCACCACGTACAAAGAAGAAAAATAACCAATAATTTGCTCAGCTAGCAAAAAACGATTCTGACCGATACCAAAAAAATCGGCTTCCCCCCGCTTCCACCGCGGAAGGGGGAAAAACGACGGGGCCGACGACGATTATCACTTTAAGACGTACACTGAACACTCAAAACACTAAATACACACCGTGGAAACCGATATCAAACTTTTTGGGACGAATACATGGGATTCTGTCGGGAGCGAACAGAGGTTAAACCGCCGCGTGCAATGCTCCACCACAGAATCAGCCTAGTAGTAATTCTAATTCAGGTTAACGATGCGTTTCACTAATTCTGTTGGGCAAAATTGCTGTGATCATTCACCCATGTAGTAGTAGTAGTAGTAGTAGTGTGCTAAATAATTTCTTCTTCTTTGATCTAAGCAAATGAGAAATTTCACTAAGGTCAATCGCCTATCACCGACAACCTTTGAAGATTCTCCTTCAACACAAACCTCAATTTCGACTACATAACCAACGGAAGCGTACGGTGACAAAGAATGTTGTCCTTGACAGATGGAAGTATGTGTTGATGTTTTCACCAATCGACAACTTCTCACAAAGCGTTGAGAATCACCAAACAGCCCAAAATTAATTAATGCGCAATTTATATAGTAATTTATGTTTAATAATATAATTATCATTAATGACTTGGCGTACTTCAAGAACTATTCCTACAAGGCGGGATGCGGAAAAAATATTGCCCACTACAATTCGTATCTCCTAAAAGTCAATCAGAGAAAAAAAAAAGTGTAGTGGTATTCCGGCTTGTACATCTACAAATACAAAATACATATAGCATGGTATGAAAGTTTATTTGACATCGAGTGATATTAAGAGCTATCTTTAACGAAGGGTTGGCAATACCCACATACTTCACTTACCTGAAGCCAGAAAGCAAATTGTGATTAATTTGTCATGAACAGAAATTGCATCACATAATTTTGCATCTTGTAGCAAACATTACAACATAATTTTTAAACTATTGTGTTTTACGACTGTTGAACAAGCTCCCAATTCATTTCCTTACCCACGCGCCTTTTTCCTTATGCGCACTTAGAAAAGCTGGAGCTTGACGAGAATTTTGAAAAAATATAACTAAAAACACATAAACTTACATGTGGACTGCGTGTTGGCCCCTCAAATCAACGGGAAGTGTCCTGGTGACGAGACCATAGCGATTACTTAGTCTCAGATACTCACCTTGACTGATTTAAAATGGACAACGTCCTTAGACAAATACAGAACTACTTGCTCGAGATTTCATCCCATATGCACACTTAGCTGACAGATATTAAGTACATAATTTTGTTAGTATGTTTTTTATTCATTTGTATTCCAAAAGTTCCCGGAAAAGCCATTGTGTTTCGTTCTGATATGAGTTCTTTTTTTTTGTTAAGTTGGTGGTACATCTGTTGTTCACATTACCTCTAAATTTCAACGTCATAGCTTTACAATTGCAAAAGTTACGTAGTCAAGAATACATTTATTTCTACATGATTGCGATTTTTTAGAATTTTAAAAATGGATTTCAATTTGCAACAACGAACTTGCATTAAATTTTGCGTTAAAAACAAATTTAATGATAGTGGAGAACTTGACCATTACCACAGTTTTCATGGATTACAAGGGTATACTGCCCATGAATTTTTACCAGAAGCACAGAGAGTAAACAAAGAGTATTATTTGAGCGTTATGAGACATTTGCGTGAAAGAATTCATAATTTTTTGACAAAAAAATGCAAAAAAAAAACACTACAGGAAACGCGTTTCAGCAGCCGAGAAGAAGTAATGGAAAAAATCACAGGAAGCATTGATGGATATACCGAAAACTGAATATAAAAAATGTTTCGAAAATTGGATCAAGTGTTGGCATAAGTGTGTTGCACTCGGAGATTTCTTTGCATTTTTTAATTTTTTGGAAAAAAAATTCAGGGAACTTTTTGATCAAGTGGTTATTAACATTACTTTAAGGTATGTATATTTCAAAAAATGATTGACAAATAAAAAAGTGCCCAGATGCTCACAAGTTTAAACCCAAAAGTGAAAATATTTCTCGGGGCCTGATAACAATTTGAAATGTTTACAAAATGTGGCTTTAACAAAATTTAATGGCTAGATTATTTTTCGGGAAGACATTTGTTTCAACGAGTTTCATAATCATGAACATAATTGTAACTATAGCATAGAAGCGATTCAATTAATGCTTTATAAATAAGTGTAACTGTTGTTTTAGAAAGAAATTCTCATAACATAAAATTCATGCCAAAAAAATCTGCAACAGATTATTATTAAGGTTTCGATCAACCATCACTCCCAAGTATTTTATAACATGTTTTTCCTTAATTGGTTCTACCGAAGGGTCAATAATGTATTCTGTCTGAAAACCATTCTCCATTTCACCTTCACACCTTTCCAAGGAGAATGAAGCGGTTATCAGTAAAATAAAACACCGATTAAATAAAAATAACATACTTTAATAATAAGAATAAAAAAACATTTTGAGACCTCGTTTCGCTTACAACTGCTCGATATACAAATAAAAAATCAATAATTTACTTAGCTATATGTACACCAACCTCATACGGCGCTCTCCACTATCGAGAACACGAAGTTTATGCAACCGAACTTTAACAAGGAACCGTGATTGAGGACCGCCGAGCCTTCCCAACCCTTCTTTGCGTCCTCGAAGCTATTCGAACAATAACATTCGGCCCTGCGAAACGGAAATCACGAGATGGTAGCAAATGAATGAATGTTCAAATGGCCGAAAATCCCGAATGGCATTCGGGTTCGCGAGAGGGGGAGGTTTGTAACATCCGATCCGCCAACAGCTGAGACGTGACGTATACGTGATCCAGTGACAGATTGTTTAGGTTAGAACCAACGATTTTTATAGGGATATCAAGTTTGAAACTTATTTAATTTAATTAATTTATTGATTTGCTAAGTTAACATTTTATTACTTTTTTTAAACAGGAATTCAGTTAATTGTGGGTAGTAAATTGATAGAGTAACGCAGAACAGGAACATAACCCCATAACAAATAGTTTTTCAGGTGTAACGGTACGAGGTAAAATTGATTTAATATTTTTATAGTAGCTCACAAAACAGGCACTTTGCATGTTTGGGGCAAAATCGTTATACTTTATAACATTAATCAATTTATATGATTAAAGTTTAATAAATATATTATTGCAAAAAGATATCTCAGAAGCACAGAAACAAAATATCAAGAATCAGGAAAAGTTGAAGAGAATGGTGTATTCATCTTAAGGAAGAGACCACATAATCATGAACACTTGAAAGACCCTTCATCAAATATAGGCATAAATTTTGATTTCCTTCTGGGATTAGCAAGTATTTCTTTGGTAGGCAACCTCTACCGCTGTGTAATTTAATAAGAACCACCAATAAATATTAAACAATAATATATATATTGAAGTGGCAGTAGGTATATGACCTTCCTGGTAATTTTTGAAATCTTAAATAAATATATTTGATGTTTAATAAAAAAATTACTGGAAACTCCTAATAAGGCGTATAAAGGTAGAGGTTGGTTACCTTTGCCATAAAAATAAAAATGTTTATTATTATAGGCTTTTACTTGGAAAAGGCACTGTGTGTACGTCAAATACAAGGAAATGTGGATGGAAAAAAATTATACTATATTTCAACCATTTGAACAGTTTTACATCATAAAAGAGAACAATCAGTACAAATATTTTCTGCTAGACCAATGGAACAACAAAAGATTTGGTGGGGCCATTACAGGCATTTCTGGGTCGCTCTGGAGCCGTGAGTCCAGAAGACAGGTCGACGATGCTGTAGATTTAAAGTATTTTTGTATAAGTACATTTTTATGTGATTCTCATGTGGCTATGGGTATTGCCCCATCTTATTTATAAAGTAGGGTAGGGGTAGAGGCCCATAAATGTGTGTTACTCCAAGGGCTCACTGGCGACTGGCTAGCACAAATTGCACTGTGAATTCAGTCAGCTTATAATCAGTTTTATTCCCATCATCAGGTGTAAACCCTACCTACCTATTTTGCTAAAAAATGAATTTTGTTTTGAACGTTGTCATTGATTAATTTGAAAGACGACAACTTTGACCTTAACAAACAAGAGGCGATAATGACGACAAAATATTCAAAACATACTCACGGATTAATAGAATATATTCTTTCGAATGCGGGTTGCAGCACCCTTCGATAAAAATAACTTTCCGAACGCCGTTCGGGATTTTCGGCCATTTGAACATTCAACCATTTGTGGTGTTCTCGAACTCACGCTTGAAAGGCGCCAAGTTCCGCCCCCGCCCCTCGGACTCACCTCTCCATATAGTCGACCGCGGACATTCGCGCCTCGACCCCGCCCACTTTTCTGCCGACCGGTTCCGCTTTGATCCCCTTCCTTTTCCTATTGATCACCTCTCTCATTTGCACCTCGACGATCGCGCACTTGGAGGTCGCCGGTTTGTCTTCGTCGCCTGTCTCCGACAAACGTTTGACGCAAACGTTGTTCGAGTACAGCACATTGTTGACGTAAGTCCCGTGCGGCGAATAGTTGATCAGTTCGTAACTCTTTGAGTACTGCAATAGAAAAATGGAAAAATTTTCATCTCCAGAGATATTTTAAGATACCTATTGCCTAAAAGTTTCTCGGGAAACAAAAAACTAGAATTTTCACAAAACTTCTGAATTCCTCCTGGTTTTTGGTGAGTTGGGTCAAGCACTGAAGAAGCCAACAGGATGATTGCCGAAACGTTAGCAAGTTCGAAAAGGGGAGGAAATATTACTTCTCTTAGATAACTGCCCTGCACATCCCCATATTCCAAATCTGCGGAATATTGAATTGGCATTTCTTCCAGTCAAAACAACAAGTGTATTACAGCCGATGGACCAGAGCGTAATAAAAAGTCTTAAGAGTCGATACAGGAAAAACATTTTAATGGAAATGATCGAGTCTGAAGACAAATTTGTCATTAATATACTAGATGTAGTCAACTTTATTAGTAAAGCTTGGAAAGAGGTGACAGCAGAACCAATTCAACACTCCTATCGTCATGCAGGACTTATTACCGAGGCGAACAGGGCTTTGAAGATCATTAGCCACTAAGCGAGTGGATAAAGCAGTTTCAAACAACAATTAGGTTTACAAGTGAGGAGTTGCAAGATTTTATGGTGATTGGTCAGGATTTGCCTACTACAGCAGACTTGACAGAGGAAGCCATATTACAACAATCAAAAAAAGAAAGAGGAAGAAGAAGATGAAGAACTTGCTCTGAGACCACCATCAACCATTCAACAAGCCCTATATTCAGTTAAGATGCTAGAGAAATTTTTTATGTATCATGGGGAAGATGCCCCTCTCGAAGAAATGGTGAAAATACAAGCTAAAGTACGAGATGCGTATTGGCATACTAAAAAAAATTAAAATAAAATGACCGTTTATTTGAAACACTAAATGTAGTTCTTAAATATTTATATAAAATGTTCCTAAGTAGATGTTAAAATATGTATATAAAATAATTATGAGTATTGTTATTTTTCAAGTGCCTATAACTCTTTATAACGAAAAAAAAGCAGTCCCTTCAATTTCGTTATTTAGAGTTTCGACATGTTATTTTATTCCTTTTTGTTTGTGTAACATTAATAAAGTATTCGTATTTCAGTGTAAATCCATCCGAAAATGGGAAGGATGGTTCAGAGTGCAACAGCTTTATATTTTCCAACAAGACAACTGTCCACACTGCAGTAATCGTTACCAAATGCCCAACTAACAGTCCTGGACATCAACCCAATCGAAAACATATGGGAGATGATGGTTGAACCGAAAAAGTTTTAGACCTCAAAACAGCTGGGAGCTATGGCAAGCTATAATAAATTCCTTCCAAGTGCTGCTTCTTGTCCAGCTTATGTTAAAATATCGGGGCCCCGCTGATCACCTAATTATTTTGAAGTTACTCTAAATATGCCTATTAATTTTTATTACTCAAAATGTTTACATAAACTTGGCTTTAAATCAAATATCGGACGTGAAAACAAACTTTGTATTGTCAAAATGCGATATGATAGAATAGTGGTCGAATAAGTAAGTTATCGTTCCTGTTTCTTAGTGCGATTTTTGACTAGATATTAATTTAGTAAAAAAAAACAGAGAATAAGCACATACGATAAAAGAAAAACAATTGTAGGTTATAATCTTGTACTTTTTGGACATTTCTATTATTCATGACCATGAATTTGAGGTCAATAGCTACGTGTGGAATGTTAAAATTCTTGAAGTTCGTCGTGAAACAAATATTTAACAATTCAGAATTTATACAAAAATACGCACAACTTCTAACTATACCTTACTTATATGCATATTTTTTGAATAAGTTTCTATTAAAGCCGTTACCTTGCTACAATTAAAGAAAATGAAATGCACTTTACAAACAGCACAGCATAGTATAGTATCAAAAAACTAATTTGCAATAATTGATAACTATATATTTTAAGTCCTCTCAGAAAAAAAAGAAAAAAAAGAAAATTCCTTGCAATGTTCTCTTTAGCATTACAGGATAACTTTATTCATTTTGAAACACGGCGTCTTTACTTATTAATCCCTAAAAAAAACTAAATGACCTCTGCAAGGCGGGTCGAAAATCCCAATCCTAGTTTTTTAACTGTGGTTGTGAATGATAGAAATTTGTTGTTTGGTGCTTATTCGCGATATTTTCACTACAAAATTAATATCTAGCCAAGAATCGCAATAATAATGGAGGAATATTTCTACGGATTCGACGAAAGCATTTTTTTTTTAATTCTGAAACCTTAATAACAATTAGATCCATTTTATTTAGAATATTTGATAAATACGGTGTTTTATTTCTATTTAAATTAAAAATATATAATTTTTGTATATTTACATATCGTTTATAATTATTCACATGGTCCGTAAAAGAATATTTTTTACAGGCTTGGCATTTCTCGGCACCCAAATTTGAAGCTTAAAAACATACGCACTATATCTTACTTATGTGCATATTTTTCAAATAACTGTTTTCCATTAAAGCCCTTATTTTTTTCTCTAAAGATCGCAAAATCCAAGCCTAAAAGTTTACAAAATAAAGAGAAATGCGCTTTACAAACAGCACAACTAACCAAAGCTAAACGTTTTCACTTGTGAGAAATCTGTAGTATATTTCTAAGTCTTCGACGCAAGCCTAATTTTTAGAATTCATACGTGATAAAATGGTGTTTTATTTCTATTTAAATTAAAAATAAAATATAATGCTTGTATATTTACACATCGTTTTTAGTTATTGACATCGTCGTAAAAGAATATTTTTTTACAGCACTTCTTGGCACCCAAATTTGTAATAGAAGAATATTAAGTAAAAAATATATATTTTTTGGTATGACAAATATTACAATTTACAGATTTGAAAAAAAAAACCCGATTTTTAACTATATCTTACTTATATGCATATTCTTCGAATTAGTTTCTATTAAAACCCCTACTTTGCATGTCATAAAACAAATAAACGTTTTCGCTTATCAGTTCCTAAAAAAAAATGACCTCTGCGAGCCGGGTCGAAAATCACAATCCAGGTTTTTTAATTTCGGTTTGTCATATTTTTAATAAAAACTGTTGTGTTACCTCGTCGAAAAATATCGTCGCATGTTTGGCCACTATATAGCTGCAGTAGCCGAACTTCTCCAAGTCGACCTCGTTGGCCGAGCCCTTGCCTACGTTGATCACCCGGTATCTCATCGCCACTGCTTCGGGAAACCTCGCAGACACCGTCGGTCGGAACCCCATAAAGCTACGACAGAAAAACCAACGCGTTTCAGCGCCCCCTAGCGGAACGTTCGTCTATTACCTCGCGTCGTGCCTGACGAAGTTGGGGTCCACTTCGGTCGTTCTCACGTTGTAAAAATGTTTCGACACCACCGGACACAGCATCGCCCTAGCCCTGATCAACGCCCTCGGTTTACCGTTGTGGTTTTTCTTTTTCGGACTCGACAGCATCCTACGAATGACCAAACACCCATTGCAAACCACGGACCGTATACAATCCGACCCAGTTTAACCAGGAAATTGTGCGCAGCATTAGGTTTCCAAATATATATAGAAACCATAGGAGATGGAGCCAAAAGTTAAATAGAAAAGTTAGCTGAGGTATTACAAACTTTTAATTTATTTTATGGTTATAACTGAAGAAAGACTATGATTCAGATCTCACTTTCTTTTATATTGCGATATAGCCAACCTCGACAGCAAAAACTTCCGTGTTAAATGAGAAATGTGTTAAGTATCCTCAATTTGCAGATATCAACATCAAATTTAGCAGATAAGTAAAAGTCCGTGTCCACATTTAAACGGTAGAAATCGGGTGCAATCAAATTTTGATTTTTTTTTTTTTGGTAATTTTAGCTGCTAGAAAAATATGTTTTCCTCCATAATCGTTGACCCGATCGGCAAAATTCTTTAACCAGCAGACGCGGAAGATCCAGTGCAAATTTATTTCGGGCATTTTTTCGATCATATACAGGGTTTTCAAATTATAGGCAAAAATCGAAAATTAAGTAAATTATTAGCCGAACATCAAAAATCGTAAAAAATATGGCTAATTGGTTCAAACAGTGTCATAGGCCGCAACAAGAGCTACAATTTTTGTATTTGCGGTTTTCGTCTATCAAATAAGCTGTTCGGGATATTTGAAAAAATCTATATTAAAATTGTTATTTCGGGGGCTGGATTCAGAAAAAAATTATTTTCTCGAAAACCATTTACTATTTTCAGAAAATTCTTGAACCAGGAAACGTGGAAGATCCAGGGCTATAACCTCTACTTCGAACATAGTTTGAATCATATACAGGATGTGTCGTTTATGGGCGAAAACTCTAAAAAATCCTAAAAGTTTCCGTTTTTGTGGGTTAATTATAAATAATTATAAATTAATAACAAATTAAAAACCGTTAAAAATGGGATAATTTGATTTGAACAGTATCATAAACTGTTTCGAGAGAGTTTCGGATTTCGTCAATTAAACAGGGCACGAGATATTTGAAAAAACTCATTCGACAACGCTATTATTTGTGCAAATCTTAATATTTACCGAGTTTGCTGTAACTTTAAAGTTCGTCGAGATGTAAAGAACATTTTATAAAGGGTGCATGCGCAATTAAATTACATCGATTTTGCGAAAGTTCCACAGTGATCCGTAGGAGCACAATAGCAAAACAATGGGTCCCTATAGCACAAGAAACCGCGAAACGGCTTCCTTTTGAAATACAAAGCTGCTACGCGCTACGAACTTGCCTTGCCTAGTGACGATTTTTCGAAAGCAATCTTGTTTAGATGGAACACATGTAAATATCTGTCAATTTCATATTAATAAGATTAAAAATGAAATGAAAAAAAAAACTTTTTCATAAAATGGAAACAACCTATTTTTATAATCTTTTCATATTAAAAATTAAGGCAATTTTATTTTTTGCTTCGCTAATTTTAATTTTGCTCTTTACTGATGATGTGAAATTGTTTAGAATAATTGACAGTGTGGTCGACTGTGTGTCTCTGCAGAATGACTTGGAGATTATTGGTTCAATTTTTTGATTAAATGTGTTCTTTGTCAGTTGATGAAATTATTTAATTACTTCTGTGATGATATTGAAGTTTTTTGTCTTAGTCGCTCACATTTTACCATATTTATTAAACATAAATTTGAAATATTGTAATGAATTGTATGTTTCACTATTACTTTGTCAGGGTGTATATAGTTCACTACTTATTATAATTATAGTTATAGTTCTCAACATGAAATTATCTTCTAAATGGATGTTAATCGGTTAGACAATACAGATTATTATTATTACTATACAAGGTTGTATATGCGAAATATTTTTACTTTTTGAAATATTTCCTTTTAAACATTTGTCTATCATAAATAACATACCGTCGCCATATAAGTTCAATTAGTGTAAGGTGGCTATGACCGCGTTTAATTAAAACAAGTGCTAGAACGCTGCCATAGTTGACCATAATCTTGCCGATACACTTATGAAGATCAAAAAATTATGTAAATGTATTTATGCATTATTTATACAGAATAGGACCCCGCGATAACGTTGGTGAATATTTAATAACGAACGATCAAATAAAAAAATTAATAGCTTACAAAGGATAATAATTATTTTAACATAAAGGATTTCTAACGACAGTATAAAAGGAATATAGATATCCAAAAAAACAGCCCCTTATCCTCCGATGGTGATGCGTTTTTCGGCTTGTTTTGACAGAAATTTGACGGTTTGTGTTTGTAAACTAAATCTTTAAGTGTACCCCATAGAAAAAAATTTAGGAAAAGCTAAGTCGGGGCTCCTTGAAGGCCGGGCGTAACTACATTAATTAATTGCATTTTTAATCTTATTATGTATCGCAATTTCTTCTTCGAGTGAAACAATATATGCTTTCGAATGAAGAAAATGGCAGATTTTTACGTCTTGCAAACGTCAGTTTTTGCATAAAAAATTAAAAATATCAAGAACGGTTAGACCTAGGACATTATACACAAAATATGTCTAGAATTTTGTATAGAGTTCAAAAATGAAGTAACATACCAAGTGCTCAATTTAAAATAAGAAAGTTGATACCCGCCCACGAAAAATGAAACACTCTGTATATACAACATTAAAATAAATTGAAGGTTTGCAATACGTCAATTAACTTATGTATTTAAATTTTAGCTCCATCCCCTATAGTTGCTCATATGTGTGTGTCCCAAGATACACTGCCCACCATATACACTGTGACCCAGTTTGGGCACCTTAATGGGGTATCTGTGTTATTTTTTGTAGATTGTAAAATTAAAAAAAATTTACTTTATTTGCAGTAGCAGGCCATGAGAAATCAACTATTCTTAATTTAGAAAAAATAGGATGAAAATATATTTTTTTTCAAAATAGTAATGTCCCATTAATATTATAAATATTATATTATTATAATGTTAAGTAGATAGTTATGACTCACCTATTAAAAACAAAAATGCAAATGTGTCAGAAATTTACGAGACTGTCATTTGTTCTTTTTTGGTTTATTCAATTTTATTTAATTTTCTATAATAATGGTATTGTATAAAAATTCTGAAAAATGTGATTGTATGTTTTATATAAAGCAATTAAAGTGCTTAAGAGGCTTCGGAATTATATTTTTATATTATAGAAAACAATATGTTAAAAATAACAAAGGCTAATGCTGGCTAAACATTCTTTAGAAAAAAATCCATCAATTCGACCATCTTCAGAAAGCGATATTATCACAAGAGGTGAGGAGGTGGTAATTGAAATGCTACATATGACATTCAAAACTTTTTCCAAATTTAAGCAAATTAAATTAGATGAAAAAGTTAATTTTTAAGAATTATGCAAAGGCAAGTTAATTTCTTCGCATTTTGCATGCTTTATTTGGATGGGATCACGCGGATAATCAACACAGTGTGGTTAGGTTATGATTCGGTTATGCGTTTATTTTAAACACCCTGTGGCATCTAATTTAAATTCCGTTACACCTACGTTAACGCTAAACTAAAATAGTAATTACCTACCTTTAAAAATAAGCGTGAAAACTAGTTTTTTTTGTTAATAGGTTTAGGTATGTATTATTATTAATAAAACAGTTAAACAATTTCAAAACAAACTTAAAAAATAGGTTTGACCATTTAAAAAAATGTATGTTTCATTCGTCGTGCTTTTTTGAACCACCGTGTATACTTTAAAATAATTTTAAATTGTGCATCCAAACAATTTTAACGACTTTTGTACTTACTTGTAGGAGGGCCACTAGATTATCTTATAGCTATATGGTTTAATATACAGTCGCTCAAAAAAGTCTCCGTACACATAGTATTTCTCATTTTTCTTTTAGTTTCTTCTTTCACTTACATTTAATAAGAAATATATTTCAAGTAAATATCGGCAATGTCATTATGAGTAATAAAAATAAAATAAAAATCATTTGAGACACTTTATAATAAGGCAATTTTAGAAGCATGAAACTATGTCAAATAAGTCTCCATACACTTTACTAAATCACTATCCAGAACTGCGGGTAGAACCGTTAATTATCAATATTTTATCACGTCAGCTTGTACCAAATTTCGCTTAAACAAATGAAGTAAAAGCAAAATGAGCGCCAAAAATTGCGAAATTCCAATTGCGCTTTCGAAAAATCATAGTAGATTTATGGAAAGAGAAAAACTACTTTAGGGATATTGGTAAAATAATTAAAAAATCACAGTCAACTGTACCTCGTGGTCCAAATTCGAGAGGGCTTTAAGCATTTGCACCATAGTTAGCCCAAAACTCATATGCGTCTTACGGGCTCGATTTTAAAGTGAAGTCAAAAACTAAAAGCCGCATCGTGATATGTCAAGGCGTTTTTGAGCTACAGGGTGATTCTCAAAACTGTGCGACGTTAAAGGCCCTATATAACTTTTTTAAATGTAAGAATAGAGTTTTGGGAAAAAACAGTTTTTTAAGTTTTAATAAGCGTGAATCTCTCTATTTTACTCATTTTGTCTTACAGCCTTTAGCTCCCGAGATATTACAGAAAGTTATATGTCTTTAAATGGGATACCCCGAAATTTCTAAAAAATCAGTTTTATAGTAAAATGTCCTGTCGAACGATGTTCCATACACCTATTTTTATTAAATGGTTTAAAAGATATTTGCAATTTTTGATATTTACCATAATTGAAGAAGTTCTACCGCACGAAGCTGCCTGAATGCAGTACGAAGTTCATCTTCCAATTCCCTTCTAGTAGTTGGGCGATTTCGAAATACAAGGTCTTTGATTCTCCCCCACAAAAAGAAGTCGCAAGGGGTTAGATCTGGAGACCTGGGGGGCCAATATATAGGACCTTTATTTCAGATCCAGTTTTCGGCAAATTAGTAATGTCTTGTGTATTGTGAGGAGGTGCACCTTCTTGTTGAAAGTATTTCTCATTATTTTGCTGAAGTGGCAAATTGTCGATAAACGGAATTACATGCTCTTCTAGAATTTGTTGGCATCTTTCAGCATTTCAATTTCCATAAAAAATATATGTCCCAATAATTTGTCCTCTGTAGATGCCGACCCATATCTTAAAACTAAACTTTTCCTGATTTGCTTCCACCATAATATGGGGACTCTGCACTTTCCAGTAATAGTTATACCTGGTGAATATTCCATCACTAGAAATCGTTGCCTCATCCGTCCAAATAACTTTCCTGGCAAAATCTGGTTCTTCTTGGCATTTATTTAGGTACCACCTGCAAAGTGCACGTCTCGGAGCAAAATCTCGTTGCCGTAATTGAGGCACCCATCAGGGTCGATAGGGCTATGTTCTTTAAGCACCCGCACGGCATTGCTGCGTGGAATTCCAGTGTTTCTCTCCATAGCCCTGGTGAAAGTATTCGGGTTAATTTCTATTTCTCCCAGAAAGGTTAGTTATTCCAACTCTCTATCTCTGGCTAGGCTTCGGTTTTGTAAAGGATCCGTATTCTTGTAGATGACGTTTTAACTTCAAAAATATTTTCGAGCTATGTTGCCTTCTTTCCCGATATCTCTGGAAATATAGATTTAACGCCATCTGTCGATTTTAGTCACTTTCAATATAACATATTATAATGTCAGAAATATCGATTTAACGCCGTCTGTTGATTTTCGTTACTTTCAATATAACATATTATAGTGTCATACTTTTTCCAATATCCGAACAAATAATAGTCGCTGGGCGCCATATCTGGACTATAGGGAGGATGATCTATCTGTTGGAACCCACACTCTAAAATGGCAGCTTGTGCAACACCAGCACTATAGACAGGTGCATTATCGTGAAAAAGACACCCGCCTTTGGTCAGTTTATTTATATTTATTATATATTTAAAAGAAGACAAAGTTTTATCGTGACACTGAAGCTGCATCTATGTTAGGCCGGGAAATTTTGGCGCTAACCGCGTATCATTGCAATTGTTTTTATCTGATCATAGCTAGCTAGATAGATACCGTAAAACTGCATAGGTCAGAGTTTAGCACAACCTACTATGGTAATTAGCAAAAATTGCAGATATCTTTTTAACTAATTAATAAAAATAGGTGTATGGCACATCGTTTGACAGGAAATTTTATTAGAAAACTTTTTTTCAATTGGGGTATCCCATTTAAAAAAAAAAGTAACTTTGTGTTATATCTCGTCAACTAAATTCTTTAAGACAAAATCGGTGAAACAGAAAGATTTGCCCTTAAAAAATCTTCAAAAAATGTTTTTAATAAAAATCTCGTTACAATACGAATAAAAAAAGTTATAGAGGGCCTTTAAAATCGCTATGCTGCAAATGATTAAAGCCATAGAGTCCCCTCGAATCGGAAGTCTTCTGTTGCGAAAAAAATTAGAATTAATTCTAAAACATACGCTGCGAAACTTGCAGAGGAAATCAGGTAAGAGTTTTCAAAAAATGTTAGCCCTTAAACGAATAGAAACTGCTTGAAGCATCGGGCAGGTTATAATGACGGCGTTGTCAGAAGGAAACCACTAATTTCGCAAAAAAAAAATGAAAAAAACGTTTGGAATTTGCCAGGGAACACATTAACAAAACCAACAAAAATTAATCTTATTGGGTCAGATGGTCGGGATAAAGTTTGGAAGAAAAAAAATACAGCTCTGAAAATCGAAAATGTCTGTCCTAAGGTGAAGCAAGAGTTTCAAATGATTTATATTTTATTTTTGTTACTCTTAATGAGATTGCCGATATTTACTTGGAATATATTTCTCATTAAATGTAAGTGAAAGAAGAAACTAAAAGAAAACTGAGAAAATACTATGCGTTCAGAGACTTTTTTGACCAACTGTATGTCAACTGACAGTGACGAAAAACTGCAGAATATATTCGTCAAAATTGACATTGAGCTGCGACTCCTCATAAGCAAGCAATCCTAGCCGATAGTTTTGAATATCTTGGCATTTTTTCATCAAGACAAAAGTTTGCGTTTAGGTTAGGTTAGAAATGCGTTATTTGAAACCAGCGTGATGTCACACTGAAAGACACGAACCTGGATATCCTATCGATATCGGCAGGAGTGAGAAGCTCGCTGGGCAGGGGCATTTGTTGCAACGACTCGCGATTCGTCTGACCGTTGCTCGTATGATTGTTCTGGTGGCAGTGGGCGTTGTTTGAGCTGCCCACCAGCTGCTGCAGCCGTTGATACGCTAGGAATTTGAGCACGCGGTCGTCCAAATGTCTCAGCTCTAATTCCACTGAAAAGAACGCGATACGCTGACACCACAACGCTCCTCGAGGAAAATTTAATCGAAACCGTTCAGAATTATTACGGACTTATCAAACTGTCAATGTCTTAATTTATTCAAATGTCATTTAAATTGTTACTTGGTAACCAGGCTTCTAGATTAAAGTGAGCCGGAACAATTTTGACGAACACAAATAAAACTGTTGCGATAGCTCACGTCAAAATCAAAAGGTTTCCACGTGTTTTAAAACCCGCTCAGTGGAGAAGACTCTCATTTTCTATTATTATTTTGACCTTGAGTATGTTATATAAAAAATTATTTTTTTCACAAAATAAAGTATAGTCCAGTACACGATAAATGGCGAAAAAAACATCAATCAACGTGTATTATAACATTATTCAAAGTTTAACTTTAACAAATAAAAAATCCGATAATAAATTATATTTTTAAATGCGAAATTAGTCAGCAGGGCTTCTAAGAACGTCATTGAGATGACAGTGGACAGTGATGACACCTAACGATTGATGGAATGGACGCAAACATATTTAACTTAAATTCATAAATTCGTAAAAAAAAAAAACGAAAGTACAGGACATGACAAGTGAACTTTTTGAAAATCGGGTAAAAAATTCTCTTCTTCCTCAAATATCCCACCACCCAGTATTTATTTTGAAGATACCTATACAAAAAAATAACCAAATTCTATGATAAAATCATTTTTTGATATTTTTCTATATTTTTATAGATAGATCCTGAAATATTATAAAAATTTAATAGATTTAATAATTACTGGCGAGCAAAAAATTCCTGTCACATTCAAAGTATGATATTTTCTTTAAATTTTCGGACCATTATCTGATCTGTTGTTTCAAAAACTATTTGCAATTTTTAAAGTGACCTGATCACAAAAAATGCAAGCAAAACATAAACTTGACCGTCCGCTTGGTGGAAAACCGGCTTTAAAAGTTGTTGTACAAAATACTACCTTTAAAAAGGGTTTTTCGCAATTAATGCACCAAATTTTTACGCTGAAAATAGGCCTTAGTTTCCTATTATAAACATACATCCGATAGGGGGTGCTGAAATTATAAAAAAAATATTTTATAACATAATTTTCGAAGCACCCTAGATATTTCATTAGCATTTTGTACACGTGTATCAAATAACAAAAGATGTTTTTTGTCGCGATATATGTTTAAAAAAAATTACCAGTAACGTCCGTTTCAGATTTCTATGTAACATTTTTAAAGAAAAAAAACATTACACATTTACATTTACAATTTTGAAAATTAAAAAAATCATTATTATCATAAAGTTGGATATTTATGAGAGATGTTTACTTTATATAAATATGTGATTTTTATATAATTTATTAATATTCTCTTGTGAGCTGAACACATAGTTCGGGAACTGACTTAGTGAAGTTTTTGCTGTCTGAACTGAAACTCCCCTAGAGCATTACATAATATACTTCCTTTTTATATATTCTGGATCTTTATAAGAGATGTGTACTCTACATAAACATGTAAATTTCATATAATTTACTGGCATTCTCTTGCAAGCTGAACAGATACTTACTGAACTGTTGTAATGACGTTTTTCTGTCTGAACTGAAACTGCTGTAGAGTATTACATAATATTGTTTTATCATTTTTCTCATTATTATTATTATTATGAAGCTGGATCTTTGTGAGAGAGATTTACTTTAAATAAATATGTGAATTTCATATAATTTGTTGTTATTCTTTTGTGAGCTGAACAGATAGTTCGAGACGTTTTCCTGTCTGAACGGAAACTCCCCTAGAGCATTAATATTAATATAATATATATATATATATATATATATATATATATATATATATATATATATATATATATATATATATATATATATATATATATATATATATATATATATATGTATATTTATCAATAAAGTACTTTATCATTATTATTATAAAGCTACATCTTTATGAGCCATTAAAAAACTTTTGACATGCTCTGCCATAGGTGTATAACCTTCCCAACTGGAACGTTTCGGAAAATTTAAAAAGTAAGCATTATAAACTAGAATAAAATTAAAATCAATCGCGACTAAGAAATGTGTTTAACTTTTTTTTGGTTAAAGACAGCTTTTCCTGCATTAATTTTGAACATGTTGCAAAATAACCATTCAGAAAATTTGGATAAATCATTATTTACAATCAGTTGAAGGAGTTTGTAATCTGAAAGTAGCGACCTCTCAGGCAACGAGAGAGAACAATAGCGGTCCAACTCTCTCTGTATGCCGTTGGTTACAACAAACTGAGATTAATAACGTCACGAAAACCTTAAAACCAGAACTGATAACGAAGTTTTGTGTTTGGTGGTAGTTCTATTTTTTTCTAATAGGATATCCGCAATTCCTAGCCATGGTAGGAGTATGTCTGTAGTAAGAAGAAATAATAATATAGATGTATAAATTGCGACTGTTTTGTTTATTTTTCGTCAAAAAGTGTAGATTTAGTAAAACAAAAAACCAGAAAAAATAATATTGACGTATAAATTATACAACTGTTCTGTTTTGTCCTCAAAGATTTCAAACAATTCCCAAAACAGTGGTAAATAAGATAAGAATCAAAGAAACAAGAAAATCAACAATATCAAATATCTATATCTATCTTTCCTAAAAAAGCTTTCACTAACCTTCAGTGGCAAAACAACTCTCCATTATGTCCTTGATCAAACTATCCTCTTTCTTGAGCAGATCCTTCTCAAAGTACCCATTATTCAATTCCACTTGTCCGTTTTCCCTCGGACCATAATTTACGCTCACGTTCACGTTATTTGCAAATATGGTGTTGTTAATTATACTCATATTCACCGACGGGGATTTTCTATCGGAGGTACTTTCCGCGAGGTCAACTTTCATTTCTTCACTGACGATTTCGGGATTACTGAGAAAAGAAACCATATATATCTGCCTTACTTGAATCAAGTGCTAAATGAAAAACTGACCTTACATTACTAATATCACATGATTTAATGTCAACATTATAGACATTTTCTCCTTCAACGTTATCACCCATTTTCTGTATGGTTAATTCGTCCTTAATTTCTTCTAGATCATCTATTTCGTACCTATCTTTGTACCTATGCCTTTTGTTAAATGTGTCTATCCTTAACACATCCTTTAAACTAGGCAGTAAATGTACAGGTTTCTTATAATGATACTTGACCATATCGGGTACTTTTACCACCTGTAGTTTCGCTAGCTTTCTTTTAATTCGAAACGGCGGGTTTTTCCTGTGGACGCTCCGAAAAAACTCAAGTTTTACAGTATCCTGATCTACGGGCGCGGAGAATTTATCCCATAATTCGACCCGCTCGGACAGTGAAACCGATGTCAGCACGTTGCTATCCTAAAGTAAAAGGAAGTTAAGCTTTCTTGGTTAGTTTCTTGGTTAATTAATTAACGCTACCCTAAATACACAAGTAGGTTAACAATCATTTAAAAATCAATATACTTTATCTCACTGTTTAAGAAACTTTTAATTCTGTTTCTTTAAGATTATTTGGCAGCTTATTGAAGAATATTCTTTTCCTTGAGGACTTACCATCCACAAGACCCCCCAACAAACTCTCTATAACACTAGAGATAGCTTTAACTTTTGATTTAGACTCTCTAAAGAACAACTATTATTCTTAATGATTCAAAGATTTCGGATACAATCTGGATAAACAACTTTTTGTATATTATTTACAAACCTTTGGGATTCCACCTGGGTCGGTTGTTATAAATTCTAACTTAATCTTAACTGAAACTGTTCAGTTTAATTTATAAATAAATGACGCGGGACAAATCCAGAAGATTTGTAGACTGCGCAAGTTTCTTTGAAAAATTAACTTCTTGTATACATAAGTTTATAAATGATCGGCTTATTTTCAAATCTTTTTATAATTTTATATAAATTTAAGTTTTAAAAGAGAGAGAGAAAAAAAACCATTTAAACTAACCAATGCATGTTCCACGTGTTGAGGACACATCCAGGCCCCGCTCGGAGGTGCGGTGAGTGGCGGATCTAAACAGTCCAAATGATAAAACGAAGGGCAAAAGTCGCACGCCAGTAGGGGAGCCACTCGGCACGATTTCCTACATTCAGCACATTTTTTGGCGGGCAATGGTATCAAACCGTTGCCTTGTCGTTCGTGATCTCTCTGTTTATTTTTCTTTGGCAGTTTTATGGATTCAACTGTAATAACCCTATCAAAAAACTGATTGTTTTAGACACAAACTTACTTTTATCTGCCCCCGGGAACATGGTGTTGGGTAAAGTCATTGCTCTCGGCAACTCAAACTGTTTAGGATTCATGGAAGTTGCCACTTCGATCAATACGTCCATTGCGCTTAATTTTGCTTTTTTGGTAACCTGTTTAACACCCGAGGTACCTGGGGATGGAGAACTGCTGTTTGACCTTTTCCCCGATGTCAAATTTGCCCCTTTCAATTTGGAACATTTACAGCTGTGACACAGCCACTCCCCATGTGGTATGTCTTTTTCTTCCAACGGCGGATTACTGCAAATGGTCGCATTATAGACGTCGCGAATTTGAAATATTGTTTTCACCTAACATTCTTGTATTATAACTCTAGAGAAACTTACATATATGCAAATTCTATTACTCACTGGCATCCTAAATGAAAACTCGAAGGACACTTATCGCAACATATCAAATCTCCTCCTTCACCACAAGCATCACATGAATCGTGATTGTGGCCCTTTCCTGGTCTTTTAAAATATGGATGGTCAGCTTTTTTGTTTTTATCCTTTTTATGATCCGAATCAGGAGGTGCTATGAGAGCCTGGATTTGCTGCAAGAAGACATGGACATTAAGTGAGTCTAAGCTCCCCAAGGAATGGACAAACAATGTATATTAAAACACAAGTTAATGTATTAAAGTAAAACTAGATGGAAAATAAATAATTAGCATTTTCCGCCATTTTAAAGCATCCTAGCCTCAAATATTGTATAGAAATGGATACATTTTAAACTCACCTCCATAAGACCCCCTGAGGTATCCAAATCGTATGTACAAACCGACATTGTGCTGCAAAATTTATTGCAATTTCTTGTATAAACCACTGGTTATGATAGCGTTTAAATCGATGGAGATAAAATACAACTTTTCCTTAACAATTTACTTGGTACATGAAATAACGACACAAAATACATTGCACTTTTCTACCTATGGTCACATATTTTACGATCTTACACGCATTCAATTTCGTCAATTAATTACCAAAAAGTAACTTTATTGAAAACAGAAAAAAATTAAAACCTTTTGACATTCCCACTTTCTTTTCTGGCGCCTCTCTACACAAACATAGAAAATAGAATGGTAGTTCCAGAAAGCACGCATTGATAAAACTTTTTGCAATTTTTTTCTGTACAAATGAAAATGTACAAAAAATTCACAAGCAACAGCTACCATTAATAAGATGATCATCCTTTAAATGCGATACCGTTGAGAATAATTCCATTTTAAAAAACGATTTAATTAGTTTTTACTAACTACTAATTATAAAGTTTCTTTTTCTCCCGTTCTATGCTCTCCTACGAAATCATGGAAGCAGTCATATATTCGATTTCCTCCGGGGTCGTCTAAACTTTGATTCATAATTTTGGTACTTAAAAATTTGGAGCAATATTCGATTATATTCATTTAATCAAAAACTGAAATACACAGAACGCTAATTACCGAAAATGTACCTCAAAGAGTGTCTATATCAATCATCAATTGACAATATATTAGAAAAAAAATATATATTTTGAAAGGAATAGAAGCCTATCTTGATGAAAATATATGTTAAATAGTGACCGAGTAATAAATGTTTCCAAGAAATAGAAGATTTTAGAACTTTGGCCTCTGGTTTGACCATGGTCATTTGGATAGAAAACTTTCGTAGAGCATCGCGTCAAAAGGAAGAAGAATGTTTTAAAACATTTTATATTTGATTGCCAAATAAACACTTAATACATGTTCTTGGTTAAGAATTAAGTAAAGGTATAATTGTTTAAAAAATACAAACACACACTTGTCCACAAAAGCGAATTTTAACGGGGTGACGTCATTGCTTCTCGTGTGATAGTCTTTCCTGATAAAGTGGACTACCTACGTTTTTTTAAAATTTTAAATCTGTATTGCCAATTGAAAGGGAATCTTACATCTGTGATGTTTAATTTATGGTCCATTGAAATTGAAACGTATTTTAGGTGGTGGTGGTGTATTAATTTTCTTTGGCCGTCTTGATTGGTAAGGGGTTAAAAAGGAAACCTTTAAACTACAACAAATATACATTTTTTTTATTTATAATTAAAATGCACAATCTTTACACAATGCAAAAAATAATTCTTGCTAAATAAATGCACCGTAAAAATATCTATTATATTGTCAATATAAAGGTGATATGCTGGTTCTTCTTAACATAAAATAAAATGCATAACGAAACGTTACAGCACATTTCACAGTGTTATTTGCATTTTCCGTTCTCCATGTTAGGAATTCATTTCAATCCACTGGTTTAATTAAACATTAAATGCAAATTACGTTTAGATTTTTAGGCTTTATAATTATTCACAATTTATCTGGCGGGAAAAATAATGAAGTTATATGAATACCATAGCAGACATTTTCTTGGAAAATTTGTATATATTCCTTGTCCCATATAGGGTGGTCCAAATTATGAAGAAATTTTAACAGCGTATTCGACGGATATTAAAAAGTTAAAAAAGGTGCAGGGTGTTGAAATTTGCGAAAAAATCGTTTTTCATTAAAAAACAAAAATCTAGAATTTGCTTTCAAACTTTAGTATTCTTGCCACTTTTTAATCAGTGGCGTTCGTGCGACCGTTAAATTAATTTACATAACAGAAAAAGTGGAATTTCAATGGTTTTTTATTTTTATTTATTATTTTATTATTATAAAATTGATTTTTTTGGAATATTTCAACACCTTGTGTCTCCAAAATGAACCATTTTACATTTACATACTTCTTTACTTATTTTTATCTGCTGAATACACTGTTAAAGTTTCTCCATTACAATTCGAACCATCCTGTATATACCAAAATATATATGATACTCCAACCTTGATTGCATTTACCGCTAACTGCTTCTATACAATTCCAAATAACTCTGGTGAATTACCCTAAACACTTTTCTTAGTGAACAATCAAGTCCAAAACACATTTTCTACTTTCAAATTTCCACATAGCTTTAAATTTGAGAGGATTTACTTTGCACTCTGCTTAGTCGGAAGCCTTTTTAGCGCCAAACGATATTATATCAATTGCCTATGCATGTAATTGACTCATAAAAACACCTAAAAAGCTATAATTTAGCTTTATTTCTTTGATGACCTTTAGGTAAACTTTACTTAGCACATTTCGATCGTTTTAAGTTTTCGTTACTCTATAAAACAAAACTATAGATGCATAGAACAATTTTTTTTTTTATTTACAAAACTTTTTTGGTTATTTACAAGATTATTTTATGTAAATAATTCAAAAATGGAAGCTCCCAATATCATTCTCAATAATTAATTGAACTGAGTAAATAATACAAGAGAGATTCAATATTTCACAAACAATAACTTGCAAGGGACATTCTTTGTTGAGACCTGAACCAGCTTTTTTTACATTAATATACAGTCTCACATGGTACAAGGTAAAATTGAAATAACTGCGGATATTCCAAAAAATACTGAATTTAAAAGTCATACTTATGATGAATGCTTTGAGATATCTAATTTAGAAAACAGTTAATTTATTGATTTGAAAGAAAAACAAATTTAAAATCTGCTAACAGCACTTCTTTTTACCGGACTTTGGAGTTTTTCTCAAATTGACCACATCATTCGGGGATGCATTTTGCCTTTCCTTCATTTCAAGCTTCGACCTTAATACCAGCCTCGTTATAGACATGAACATTTCTTCAACATTTATGTTGTCCTTTGCTGACGTTTCAAACAAACGAATATTCATTGTGTCAGCAAAACGTTGAGCATCTTCTGTCAAGACCACTTTTCTATCTGGGGTATCATTTTTGTTCCCCACTAAAACAACAATTTAAAATCGAAGTTATTACCATGAATTTCTTACCTAGGACTCGATTGACCACTTCACAATTTTGATCAATTTCATGCAACCATCTTTTTACATTAGCAAAACTTTCACCATTTGTAACATCGTAGACGATTATGACACCATGGGTGCCCCTATAATACCTACAATATTGAAGTAGCCAACAATTTTTAACTGTTTGCATCCCAAGATATTACTCACGTGCTAGTAATGGTTCTAAATCGCTCTTGGCCAGCTGTATCCCATATTTGTAACTTCACTTTTTGACCTTCAATGTTTACAGTTTTGATTTTAAAATCTACCCCTATGGTTGTGATATAACTTCCAGTAAAAGTGTTATCTGAAAATCTTAACAACAGAGAGCTTTTTCCTACACCTAAAATGAAAAATAGGAATTTTGTGTGAGCGTTAAAAACCACTAAGACAATTTTTTAATTTAGCAACTTTAATTGCAAAATTACCACCACTTTTTCAATTTTCTTCAACCCAGAATAACACCACAATATAATTTAAAGTGTCTATCAAATAGGGGATAATTATAAGTGGCTACCAAAACACTTTCCTCATTTCCTAACCCCGCCCCTTGAGGCCCTACTCACCGCTGTCTCCTATTATAAGTAATTTAAAAAGATGGTCATAATCACGCGCCATTTTTAAAGCGTGAAATTCGGAATAATAGTGTTAAGTTAACATCTAATAAAACTTTATCCAATTTAAATAACTACAAAGACTAACAACTTTTGAAAACATTTGTAAACTTTGTCAAAACTATTAAATCAGCAGAGCTCGACAATGCCAATGACAGTTAGATGTGATTACACTGACACTGACGTTTCATTAAGATTTTCTAAGATTTCGCAGTTTCACTCTCAACAGCACAAATTTTCTATGGCAAAGAACAAAAAATTAAATTCAGCAATAACCAACAAGTATTATTCTTATTATGTCTAATTTTGTGGGGTGAATATTGGGTTTTTCATATAGGTTGAAAAAAATAATAACCGGCGGTGTTTTATCGATATTGGCGGACCATGATCTATGGTGGATCTATTCCAGTAAATAATCAATAATCGATAACTAAAAATATCGTATGCAACTAAAGGATATTTTCGGTCTCGCTTCCAATCTTTTAAAGTTTCGGTTTTCTTTATCCTACTGCAATAATTCTCTTTGTGCTGTTATATTGTGATATGCTTTCCCTTTTCGCTTATCTGTGACTAATATTGAAGCCTTACGGTACCTAATGAAGTGAACTTTGGATATGTAAGTTATGGGTGTTTGATATCGAAAAAGCGATAAATTAAGAGAAACCCTATTCTCGAATAGTTGAAGCGTTAAAAGTCCCAGAATTATGAGATTAAAATATTTGTTGTGTTTTGTGGGCTTTTTTTTCGTTTGTGTTTTTTCCAAGTGCAGAGGGACCTTTAGAATCTCACTACTACAAGTGCATGCAAGAGATTCGGTGGGATATTGTTAAGAAAAAATAATCTTTTGGACGGAACAAAACGCTATAAGTATTGTCAATCACACACTACAAAAATTGGCACGAGGAGTAATGCTTTATTAATGCTTGTTATGTACCACCAAGACATTAAAACATAAATTAAAGTTGCTAAATCAAATAATCCATTTTAGATTTTAGAAAATAAAGATTAATCTGCGGATGTAAGTTTAATTTTATGCCCAAGAAACTATTGTCAAATACTCGTCTTTTAATTTTTTTTTATATTCCTTTGGTTATACCAAAGGAAGCTACACTAATTTCAAAATAAACCAATTATTAAGATTTTTCTTCCATTTTATTTAACTCAAAGAGTGTACAAAAAATAAACATATTTACAAAACTAAAATAATCAGTCTTCTACAATACTGTAAAATCAGTGTTGGGGTTGCATCTAAGCGTCTTAATCGACCTCCTCGATTGTCGGTCCACCTTGTTGTCCACCGAATCCACCGGCTTGTCTTCCACATCCACCGGGCATTCCACCAGACGAGGGTCCCGGGCCAAAGTTCTGCTGGTTGCCGCCTCCATAGAGTTTGGCCATTATGGGGCTGCAGACAGAAGTGAGCTGTTTCTGTCTGTCTTCGAATTCTTCTTTCTCAGCCAGAGTGTTACTGTCGAGCCACTTCAACGCGTCTGCGCATTCTTGCTCCACCCTTGACTTGCCCTCGGAGCTCAGTTTATCACCGCACTCACTTACAGCCTGCTTCAGTTGGAAAATGTAGGCTTCAAATTGGTTTCGGGCAGACACTTTGAGTTTTTGTTTCTCATCTTCTTCTTTGTACATCTCGGCCTCCGACAACATTCGGTCGATATCTTGTTGGGATAGTCTGCCCTTGTCGTTTTTGATGGTGATGTTACGGGAATTGCCCGAGCTGGTATCCTTGGCGGAAACGTTTAAGATTCCGTTGGCGTCCAAATCGAAGGTGACTTCAACCTTAGGGACGCCTCTGGGAGCTGGTGGAATTCCGGTTAGGTCAAATGTACCCAGAAGGTTGTTGTCCTTCGTCATGGCCCTTTCCCCTTCGAAGACTTGAATAGTCACCGCAGGCTGATTATCGGAATACGTTGTGAACGTCTGAGTTTGTTTGCATGGTATTCTGGCGTTTCTTTCAATAATTTTGGTCATAACCCCACCGGCAGTTTCGATACCCATTGATAAAGGCGTTACATCCACTAACAGCACATCCTGAATCTTCTCATCTTTCTCGCCATTTAATACTGCTGCTTGGACGGCAGCCCCGTAAGCCACAGCTTCATCTGGATTAATGGAGAGATTTAGCTGTTTCCCATTGAAGAAATTCTGCAGAAGCTGCTGGATTTTGGGAATTCTCGTGGAGCCGCCGACTAATACTATGTCGTGAATAGAGCCCTTGTCCATTTTGGCATCATTGAGAGCTTTCTCAACTGGCTGTAAAGTTCCTCTGAACAAATCCGCGTTAAGTTCCTCAAAACGAGCTCTAGTAACTTTGGTATAAAAGTCTACACCTTCGTACAAAGCATCGATTTCAATAGAGGCTTCTGTACTCGACGATAACGTCCTCTTGGCTCGTTCCGCGGCAGTCCTTAACCTTCTCAACGCTCGAGGATTGGTTTTCAAATCTTTTCTGTATTTGCGTTTGAATTCGTCTGCTAAATGGTTGACTAATCGATTGTCAAAGTCCTCTCCTCCTAAATGTGTGTCACCGGCCGTAGCTCTTACTTCGAACAACGAACCTTCATCGATGGTTAGTATGGAAACGTCGAAAGTGCCTCCTCCCAAATCGAATATCAAAACATTCCGCTCTCCCTTCAAATTTTTATCGAGGCCGTACGCTAACGCCGCTGCCGTGGGTTCGTTTATGATTCTCATAACATTTAGTCCCGCGATAACGCCCGCATCTTTTGTAGCTTGCCTTTGGGAGTCGTTGAAATAAGCCGGAACGGTGACGACGGCATCTCTAATAGGCATTCCCAAATATGCTTCGGCCGTTTCCTTCATTTTCGTCAACACCATCGAACTAACTTCTTCCGGGGCGAATCTCTTGATCTCTCCCTTATATTCCACCTGGATTTTCGGTTTACCGCAGTCGTTGACGACTTTAAAGGGCCAATGTTTGAGATCTTGTTGGATTTTGGGATCGTCGTACTTCCTTCCGATCAGTCGTTTAGCGTCGAATACGGTGTTAGATGGATTCATCGCCACTTGGTTCTTCGCCGCATCCCCGATGAGACGTTCCGTATCGGTAAACGCCACATAACTAGGAGTCGTCCTGTTGCCTTGGTCGTTGGCGATGATTTCCACTTTCCCGTGCTGCCAAACACCGACACACGAGTAGGTCGTTCCCAAATCAATACCGATTGCTGGAGCTTTCACCATTTTTCAAATACGGATTCACTTGAATTCGCAAATAAATCGTAAATAGCAATACTTCTAGTATCTCACGTACCACTTTTACTCAAACCGTTTCGATTTGAACTATGCGATCGACGCGCCAACTCGCTCCTTATATATGAAACGGCAAATTTGTCCCGAAGACTACCGAACGTTCTCGAATGGAGTGTTCGAGAACACCATAGAATCAGAATAAAACCTTACGGGAATTTACCATGTAATTCTCGAAAAAGTTTCTGTCCTTGTTGTTCGTAGACAGTGCAAGCGAGACAAGCGAATATAATGGCAAACCTTTCCCGATAATTCTACTCTCTGTGTATTGGGTGTCCCAAGGAAAGGTAGGTTTTTTAAACCTACGAGTAATTTTATTATCATTTTCTCTATTTGCTCGGTATAATTATTCGTTAGTTGGGAATAAACATTATCTAATATAAAAACTTAGTTTTTTTCTACAATCGGGCTACACAAGTGTCCAATGACGTACAAAAATAATTTAAAACGTCCCTTACTTAATTGGTTAACAGTTTATTTTTTTGTATGCACGTGGTAATTAGGGTGGGTATAAAATAGAGGTTAATAATAATGTTATTACCATAAATTAAAAAAATAAAAATAAATACTTATAGAATGTGTCATAATTGATACCGAGTTTAATATATCGTAAAGATTTTCATAACAATAACATACAATGATATTAAGTAATAAAGGAAAGAAATAAATCATCGCTTTGTATGCGGAATAGCTGCGAGTCACAAACATATTATCAATTATATATTATCTCAAGAAAATAACGCAAGTTTGCTTTTTGAATGGGTATAAATTTCAATAAGTTTTGGACTCACTCCATAGATTGACTTTATACGTGTTAGGTGTCCTAAAGTCATTTCAGCCACGTTTATTTCAAACGTACTTTTTGTCTATAAGCTTTCTTGTTATGAGTCTTTGAGTATTAAAAACATTGGTCAATTTCAGCTAATCAGTTCGTTGGTTATCGATATTTATTAGTTTCCAAATGGAAAGTCATAAAAATCCTAATTTTAGCGAACGATTGCTAACGAAAATATTTGGCTCCCCCTATATTAAAATCGAGAATTTTCTGTGCTCTTGGTTGTTGCTTCGTTCAACGACCAAATGTACTTTTTCTCTGTTTAAACCAGTAAGTTAAAAAGAGATGGAACGAGCGTGGAAAAGTCGAGAATTTTCGATATTGTCCGGGAACGGAATGCTGCAGAGTATAAAAGCGTCACACCGCGGCGGTCTCGGTGACAGTTGAAATTGAAAAGTGATATATAGAAGTGTTAGTAAGAAGCGAAGCGAACGAGCGATAATTTTCCAAGTTTCGTGTAGTTTATTTGTAAAAGGAGAATACAAAAGAAACAAAAATGGTGAAAGCTCCAGCAATCGGTATTGATTTGGGAACGACCTACTCGTGTGTCGGTGTTTGGCAGCACGGGAAGGTGGAAATCATCGCCAACGATCAAGGCAACAGGACGACTCCTAGTTATGTGGCGTTTACCGATACGGAACGTCTCATCGGGGATGCGGCGAAGAACCAGGTGGCGATGAATCCCGCTAACACCGTATTCGACGCTAAACGACTGATCGGAAGGAAATACGAAGATCCCAAAATCCAACAAGATCTCAAGCATTGGCCGTTTAAAGTTGTCAACGACTCCGGTAAACCGAAAATCCAGGTGGAATATAAGGGGGAGATCAAGAGATTCGCTCCCGAAGAAGTGAGTTCCATGGTGTTGACGAAAATGAAGGAGACTGCGGAGGCATATTTGGGAATGCCCATTAGAGATGCAGTCGTTACCGTTCCGGCTTATTTCAACGACTCCCAAAGGCAAGCGACAAAAGATGCGGGCGTTATCGCGGGACTAAAGGTTATGAGAATCATAAACGAACCCACGGCAGCAGCCTTAGCTTACGGCCTCGATAAAAACTTGAAAGGAGAGCGTAATGTTTTGATATTCGATTTGGGAGGAGGCACTTTCGACGTTTCCATACTAACCATCGATGAAGGTTCGTTGTTCGAAGTAAGAGCTACGGCCGGTGACACACATTTAGGAGGAGAGGACTTTGACAATCGATTAGTCAACCATTTAGCAGACGAGTTCAAACGCAAATACAGAAAAGATTTGAAAACCAATCCTCGAGCGTTGAGAAGATTAAGGACTGCCGCGGAGCGAGCCAAGAGAACGTTATCGTCCAGTACAGAAGCGTCTATTGAAATCGATGCTTTGTTTGAGGGCGTGGACTTTTATACCAAAGTTACTAGAGCTCGTTTTGAAGAACTTAACGCGGATTTGTTCAGAGGAACTTTACAGCCAGTTGAGAAAGCTTTAACTGATGCAAAAATGGACAAGGGCTCTATTCACGACATAGTATTAGTCGGCGGCTCCACGAGAATTCCCAAAATCCAGCAGCTTCTGCAGAATTTCTTCAATGGGAAACAGCTAAATCTCTCCATTAATCCAGATGAAGCTGTGGCTTACGGGGCTGCCGTCCAAGCAGCAGTATTAAATGGCGAGAAAGATGAGAAGATTCAGGATGTGCTGTTAGTGGATGTAACGCCTTTATCAATGGGTATCGAAACTGCCGGTGGGGTTATGACCAAAATTATTGAAAGAAATGCCAGAATACCATGCAAACAAACTCAGACGTTCACAACGTATTCCGATAATCAGCCTGCGGTGACTATTCAAGTCTTCGAAGGGGAAAGGGCCATGACGAAGGACAACAACCTTCTGGGTACCTTTGACCTAACCGGAATTCCACCAGCTCCCAGAGGTGTCCCTAAGGTTGAAGTCACCTTTGATTTGGACGCCAACGGAATCCTAAACGTTTCCGCCAAGGATACCAGCTCGGGCAATTCCCGTAACATCACCATCAAAAACGACAAGGGCAGACTATCCCAACAAGATATCGACCGAATGTTGTCGGAGGCCGAGATGTACAAAGAAGAAGATGAGAAACAAAAACTCAAAGTGTCTGCCCGAAACCAATTTGAAGCCTACATTTTCCAACTGAAACAGGCTGTAAGTGAGTGCGGTGATAAACTGAGCTCCGAGGACAAGTCCAGGGTGGAGCAAGAATGCGCAGACGCGTTGAAGTGGCTCGACAGTAACACTCTGGCTGAGAAAGAAGAATTCGAAGACAGACAGAAACAGCTCACTTCTGTCTGCAGCCCCATAATGGCCAAACTCTATGGAGGCGGCAACCAGCAGAACTTTGGCCCGGGACCCTCGTCTGGTGGAATGCCCGGTGGATGTGGAAGACAAGCCGGTGGATTCGGTGGACAACAAGGTGGACCGACAATCGAGGAGGTCGATTAAAATGCTTAGATACAAGCCTAATACTGATTTTACAGTGTAAAAGACTGATTATTTTAGTTTTGTAAATATATTTTTTTATTATTTTTTGTACATACTTTGAGCTAAATAAAATGGAAAACTACTTAATTGTTTATTTTGTTTTTATTCGGTCTGATTCAAATGGCCATTGCAATTTTTTGATTCTTTTTGGGCTTGGATTAATGAAGAGCCAAATTAAAACAAAATTTAATTATCTGTTTTTTTTTATTTTTTTTACAATTAATGACATACACAGAGCTGACTAACACTGGCGATAACGAAAAATATTTTATCTATTTTCTTCAAAATCACGGAAGATAAAAGTAAAAGCGGTGTAAATTTTTTGTCGGGCACCATAATTGAATAAAATGAGCTTCTAAAAAATGCGATTGTATTCTAAACGGTATACAAACAAAAATAAATTTTGTATGGGCTTTAAAGTAATATAAAACGAAAATGGAAATACCTATAGCCACTGTCGACGAAATGTATATTTTAATCTAATTTAATATGTATCAATTACATTTAGATATAATGCCTTTAAAAATAAAGAAAAACTGAGTATTTATCAGCGTATACATTAGTCATAAGAAGCAATTCAGTAGTTCGGAAATGTTTTAAAAGGTTTAAGCGTAATAGAGTGACATTTTTTACTATTACACAGGGTGTTAGTTCCATTGACATATCAGTTTTATGATATGTCAAAAAAATATATCGTAAGCCATTTTTAATTCTAATTGTTAAAAAACAGAAATTAAAATTAGATCAACATATTAATTTGGAATGAACACGCCTCAAAAAATGTCACGAATTTCCCAATTACAATTTTATAATGCTTCTCTCTGACGTAAGTGCCATAGACTTTTTTTTGTTTTATTATATATCACAGACGGACATAGCAAATTAAAATGTAACACCAATATTGCGCCTGGTCGAAAACCTTCAAATTATTAGAGGCAATGGACCAAACCGGCACGAATGAAAAACAAATCCAAGACATACGCGCTACACGGATGCACATTATTCCTAATATAAAACATATATACACGATTTATCAATTAATATATTTAGTCACAAAATGATTTTTTACGTATACTGGAAGAAATGTATTTTATGTCTTTAGTGTAGCCTAAACTGGGACACTGCATATAAAGTAATTTACTCTACCAATGCGATATACTGACGTAGCGTCGGCCATTTTAGTTTATGTGTCAAAGTTTGGCATCCAAAGAAACTGACTTTCGGTGTAAGTTTGTAATTATTGCCGTCTTTGAATATTTATCAACTATTATTATTATTCAGTTACGCAAGTATTGCAAAAGGAAATTAAACGAGTCATTTTTATTGAAAATGAAAATATAACCTCTACTGGTATGTATCATTTAAGACCAAACTTGTAACGTGGAATGTGAATATTCAGACACTTATTATGGCGTACGTAAATAATCTATATAAATAATAAACTTATCAGGTCTGTTAATTAATATTTGTAGGTTAGATTTTGATTTTCATTAAAGAAGTTTCACTTGATTCAAATCATTTTGAAACCTTTTTTTTCCAGTTGAAGGTGCGATTGGTTACTATTGTACAAGAAATTACAGAAAGATCGAGAGCGATTGGCAACACTGCCTATTTCACACTTCCTAACCAAACTTTTTATATGTCCTATACTTCCATATTAATTGGTCAAATTGGTACTGAGTAGTCTGCCATTTGTTTCCAATCACAAACACATAGATACTTAATACCTGAAGTGTACGGAATTAGTTACTCTGGACAAAAGTATGTATGTACGGTTAGTGTAAAGTACTTTATATGGGCACCTTACGCAACAGTAACCCTCGAAAACTTGAAAAATACGAAACGTTGATAAAGTGCCTTAAATGTAACGATTGGATGGAAATGTTATTTTCGAATAACCTTAAACACTATTTATTGTAATTTTTACGTATATAAGTTCCAAGTTAGTATACTGTACCAGCATATGTGTACTCAGAAAGGAAGCGTGTTAGAAAAACTATCGTTAAATATAACCATAATTGACGACATTCTCGAGGTTTTACGGACGAAAACATAACTAAATGTCGGAATGCTTCAAATTTGTACTATCGTGTTCGTATACATAGACGTACCACAGAAAAGACGTATACATTATAATCAAAACTGAGAGGTTCGGTTTGTTACTTACTTTCTGAGTACCGTCGAAAATACTAAGAAACCTTAGGGCCTAGTTCATTTTAAACGAAAGCAATATGGCGGATCAAGACCTTTTTCTTTTTATACACTGTCAATAGCGGTACTCGTAATAATTATTACAGTCATTATAATTACTCTAAAGTTAAAGTATATTTTACACAGTTAATACTGAATGAGCGTATCGATCACTTTAAAAAACAAATTACTTGCGTATACATTCGAAAAACGTAACCAGGCAAGTGGTTTTGGACGTTTGTTTTGGTAAGTGACGCCCTATTTATTTGGGTGGATTTGGTATTGGCAACGGTGAACTTTACTCAACAATGTTGGTTTAACGAAGGCCCTATTCCGAAACGTGATAAAATGTGCTTCACCGCACCATTGCTATAGGTTTATTAAAAATATATATTAATAAGGTAAGCTGAATACATCTGACAGGTGCATTGGTAGAAGTCATTTTGACAACTGACAGCGTTTGACATTTGATTGTTGGTTTAAGTGCTAAGTCTGCTATTTAAAACTGAAACATTTCAAAATATGGCCTACATCGGAAAGCTGAACGGCCGGGTAACCATGCGGTTGAAATGTGGCAATATGGTTAATCAGTCCATAGATGCACCTAATCTAAACTAAATCTAATTTTTGACATGTGCATTGCGATCTTTGAATTCCGAACATAACCTGTAATTATTTGGAAACCGTTAGTTTGCTTTGACTTGAAAACGTGCGAATTTTGCATTCGTTTGCATGTAAATCTAACAAATCAAAACTACGATTCCAGTTTGAGACAAATAAATGTGAGGTGGCACTTACTTTTCCAAGCAGTAATTAGTAGAAGGTATTGCGTCACTCGATTCAGACAAGTGGGTACATTTGATCTACTCCTACTATACCTAACATATACGGATGTTGAGGTTAGTCGTATAGAAGAGTATATTCATAGAAAGAGAGCCAGTTTAAACATTCAATAAAAGTTGATTCTTGTTTGGTCGTTAAGATAGACCCATTAAATACATTTCCTTTGCGTTTTATCGCAAATTTGTTCATCCAATTTGTTTATCTTTAAATAATTCTTTTTAAAATAGGCCCGGCTGACAGAATGACAGTTCTAATTGTTGTGCAATATTGCAAATATTATCGGTCGTTCTAAAAGGATGCTGGAAAGTGTATTACAAAGCAATTAGGGTTAGAAATAAGTTCAAGGAAGCTTTCTATCAGTAGCGCAGTAAGAAAAGCTCTTCTATTATCTTCGAAGAAGATTATACATAGTGAAATGGCCTAATCTACTACGAAGGGATTAAGCAAAAATTAATTTTAATAGGTCCTGATGGCAGCCGATATATTAGAAGACCGCGCAACCAAGAACTATTACTAAAACACACCATTAAATCTATTAAACATGTAGGGGATAATGTGAAGTTGTGGGAGGCTTTTTATTGGCAACAGGATAATTTTGTGTCTTTTCCAATCTCTAGATCTATTGAGTTGGCAGTTGGCAAGCAAAACCAGCACAATTTTGTCAAAGGTTTATAAACTCTATCTCCAGAAGCTTAAAGATGAAGATGATTAAACATTAAGGTCATAAATCTAATGCATTTATGCATGTTTATGTATAATTTACTTAGTTTATAACTTTTTGTTGATGTTGTATTGTGTTTGTCTCCTCAAAGGTTCTATTTTTGTGGCCAGATATTTTTTAGTTTTTAATTATTCACTTGTTAAATATTTTAATAATAGAAATTTTAGATTCGTTTTAATATTAATTTTTCTCCGTTTCTAATTAATGTTTGAAATAAAATTTGTTTTATAACTTAAATGTCACTATGTAACCAAGTATAGTCAGGCATACCGAGTAGTTCAAATGCACCGACCTATCTGACCCAAGCGACGCAATACTTACTAACGATTCTTAGCAACGACCGGAGCTCACCAACATACAGGGTGTTTCATAATTTAATAAATTGTTTAGATTTTAAGAAAAAAAATTATAAAATTAAAAAAGAACAGTGGTTTTTCGTCATTTTCACTGAAACTGCTCTAGATCTTTTGTTGAAATTTGGTAGGAACCACTATGTATAGAAACATTGTATAGAAACATTTCGGGGGAAAATTATTTTCCTACTTTCACCAGTGGCGTAGTGGTACGCTACTGCTTGTTTCTAAAACAAGAGTATCCAGCGATAAAGTGCGAAATAATTCGTAATTAACTATTGAATATGAAAAACTAGTAGTAAACATCGTAAATATTGTTTCATCCAAGGATCCTTTCTTATTATCAAACATCCTGTATATAGTGTGGTCCGTGCTAAACATTCCAATGACACTGACGCGATTTCAATTTCAGCAATTCAAAAATTGATCCGAACAAAGGAGTTTCTTCCTTACCCAAAATTTTCTGAAACTGCTTGCAAAATTGTTTTTGGAATAACTGAACCGAATGTATCAGGTGTGTATTCTCGAAAAAAGGAAAAATACTTTAAAATTTCTATTTCCTAAAAAAATCTCTGGAGATCAATTATTTTTGGCCACAACCATAAGTTGTTGAACTAAATAAATGAACAAATTTTCTGTTTAGGAACCTGAAAGGGATCCGTTTGAATAAGCACAGCTCTTGCAGTCTCAATCTCTTCCAGCACCTATTCAAACTCTGCATTGATAATATCATGCCAGTAAAATCCTCTATTATTAATGCGATTTTTGGCTATATATTAATAATAAAAAATATCGTTCATAACAAATAGAATGGTATCAAGAATTTTTGACATTTCACATTTGACTATTTGCCCAAAAATTCCAGAATAGTGCTACTTTTGCAAATCTAATGCTTGGTTTAATGTTTAAACCAACCCAAAGGTTTGAGTAAAGTCACCAAGGGTTTGTTTACTGTACATACTATGGCAAATTGTTTTAA